>NC_090447.1:10800389-11105925 GCF_031143425.1 Pleurodeles waltl | reverse complement strand
TGTCATCAATATTTATTACAACAATGCATTTCACCTTAGTCATTAACATTTAACAAGACTCAAAAACCACCATGACCTTTCAGTCATTAATTAACCACACCAGTTTAGTATGAATTTTGTGATATTTATTCCCTATTGATTACAATTCTACTAGCAAGTTTATTAATCTCAAAACCAAGAAACACATTAGCATAGTCACGATATGGTAACTCTGATAAGATTTCATCAAAGCAAGAATCGCAAATATTAGAATATAGCAAGGCGTGAACATAAGTAATCTTTGCAGAGTATCATTGGTGCATTATTCAGCAAAGCATAGATTCAGTCATTTGTCTATGTGCGTCAGTTTTAGTGAACACCTGTCCTAACCTCGAATTAGCATTGGCATGTTGGGCTTCATGCAAAAAACAATTTAGTAATACTAATTTGGAAAAAAACATCTAATTATAGTCTCTGTCAAAGAAGCAGTTGGTACCAAGGAAGGAAAAGCAAATAGACAATTACAATTTAATTGTCACATAGTTACCCTCTGTCTTTTGGGCCAGCACTCAGGTTCTGTCTTTGTCCTCAGGACATCAGTTGGTTCGCCATCAGTCAGGAACTCAGCTCAGACGGGAAGGGCAAAGGGGTACTTCCCTCATAAGGAGGTAAAGTATAAACGGGCAATCTAAGGACAAGAATGGTTTCAAAAACCAATCTAGCAAGTCACCAAACAGAGTGACAAAGTTTCTGGATCATATCAATAGCATTTCCCTAACCAATCTAAGTAACTCCCCGTGTCATAGGTTTTTATCCCCTTTTCGTTGTACATTCCCCTAAAATTTGGTTGGACAAGGGATTGCGCCCCACTATCTCTATCCAGTTAACTTCGAATTAGCTCATCGAATTTGTCACCCCATAACAGTTCTCACGTATTTTATTGGTCCATATCATTGACGTCTTTAGAGGTAGAATGTCCGGTATGATTTCATCCTCTTGTAATTCTTTGCGCATCTTTGGTCAGTAGCTCCATAGTCCGTACCGGTTTAGGCGACCTTGTATTTAACATTAATCTACACTGTTGCATTCAGCTCAAATGTTTCTACAAGCAAGATGAATTTCATGAGAACGGATCTACTACAGCTACATTAAGCTTCTAGTTTGGAGAAAAACAAGAGTTCATGTCCTTTAACAACTCAGCACATTGCACGTTAGAAAAACACATTTAATATGAGAGTCAGGAAGCTAGGCCTCAACTCATTCTAACTAAGGCCTAATGATTTATTAGCAAAACTTTAGTAACATATGTAGGAAAGTACCATCTTGCCTGGCATGTTACCCACATATTTCACTGTATATATGTTGTTTTAGTCTATGTGTCACTGGGACCCTGCCAGGCAGGGACCCAGTGCTCATAAGTATGTGCCCTGTATGTGTTCCCTGTGTGTTGCCTAACTGTCTCACTGAGGCTCTGCTAACCAGAACCTCAGGGGTTATGCTCTCTCTGCTTTCCAAATTTGTCACTAACAGGCTAGTGACTAAATTTACCAATTCACATTGGCATACTGGTACACCCATATAATTCCCTAGTATATGGTACTGAGGTACCCAGGGTATTGGGGTTCCAGTAGATCCCTATGGGCTGCAGCATTTCTTTTGCCACCCATAGGGAGCTCTGACAATTCTTACACAGGCCTGCCACTGTAGCATGCGTGAAATAATGTCCACGTTATTTCACAGCCATTTACCAGTGCACTTAAGTAACTTATAAGTCACCTATATGTCTAACCTTCACCTAGTGAAGGTTGGGTGCAAAGTTACTTAGTGTGTGGGCACCCTGGCACTAGCCAAGGTGCCCCCCACATCGTTCAGGGCAAATTCCCCGGACTTTGTGAGACACCATTACACGCGTGCACTGTACATAGGTCACTACCTATGTACAGCGTCACAATGGTAACTCCGAACATGGCCATGTAACATGTCTAAGATCATGGAATCGTCACCCCAATGCCATTCTGGCATTGGGGTGACGATTCCATGATCCCCCGGGTCTCTAGCACAGAACCCGGGTACTGCCAAACTGCCTTTCCGGGGTCTCCACTGCAGCTGCTGCCAACCCCTCAGACAGGTTTCTGCCCTCCTGGGGTCCAGGCAGCCCTGGCCCAGGAAGGCAGAACAAAGGATTTCCTCTAAGAGAGGGTGTAACACCCTCTCCCTTTGGAAATAGGTGTGAAGGCTGGGGAGGAGTAGCCTCCCCCAGCCTCTGGAAATGCTTTGATGGGCACAGATGGTGCCCATCTCTGCATAAGCCAGTCTACACCGGTTTAGGGATCCCCCAGCCCTGCTCTGGCGCGAAACTTGACAAAGGAAAGGGGAGTGACCACTCCCCTGACCTGCACCTCCCAGGGGAGGTGCCCAGAGCTCCTCCAGTGTGTCCAAGACCTCTGCCATCTTGGAAACAGAGGTGTCTGTGGCACACTGGACTGCTCTGAGTGGCCAGTGCCAGCAGGTGACGTCAGAGGCTCCTTCTGATAGGCTCTTAGGTAGCCAAACCTCCTTTTCTGGCTATTTAGGGTCTCTGCTTTGGGAATCTCACCAGATAACGAATGCAAGAGCTTACCAGAGTTCCTCTTCATCTCCCTCTTCACCTTCTGCCAAAGGATCGACCGCTGACTGCTCAGGACGCCTGAAAAACCACAACATAGTAGCAAGATGACTACTAGCAACCTTGTTTCGCTTCATCCTGCCGGCTTTCTCGACTGTTTCCTGGTGGTGCATGCTCTGGGGGTAGCCTGCCTCCTCTCTGCACCTGGAGCTCTGAAGAAATCTCCTATGGGTCGACGGAATCTTCCCCCTGCAACTGCAGGCACCAAAAGACTGCATCACTGGTCCTCTGGATCCCCTCTCAGCACGACGAGCATGGTCCCTGGAACTCAGCAACTCTGTCCAAGTGACTCCCACAGTCCAGTGACTCTTCAGTCCAAGTTTAGTGGAGGTAAGTCCTTGCCTCCCCATGCTAGAGTGCATTGCTGGGTACCACGTGATTTGCAGCTGCTCCGGCTCCTCTGCACGCTTCCAGGATTTCCTTCATGCACAGCCAATCCTGGGTCCCCGACACTCCTTCCTGCAGTGCACAACCTTCTGAGTTGTCCTCCAGCGTCATGGGACTCCCTCTTGTGACTTCGGGTGAACTCCGGTTCACTTTTCTTCTAAGTGACTGTTCAGGTACTTCTGTGGGTGCTGCCTGCTTCTGTGAGGGCTCCCTACGTTGCTGGGCGCCCCCTCTGTCTCTTCTTCCAAGTGGAAATATCCTGGTCCCTCCTGGGCGACAGCAGCACCCAAAAACCCTTACCACAACCCTTGCAGCTAGCAAGGCTTGTTTGTGGTCTGCCTGCGTGGGGACACCTCTGCAAGCTTCATCGCGACGTAGGACATCCATCCTCCAAAGGGGAAGTTCCTAGTCCTCTTCTTTCTTGCAGAACTCCAAGCTTCTTCCAACAAGTGGCAGCTTCCTTGCACCCTCAGCTGGCATTTCCTGGGCTCCTGCCCACTCTTGACACTGTTGCGACTCTTGGACTTGGTCCCCTTGTCTTACAGGTACTCAGGTCAGGAAAAATCCACTGTTGTTGCATTGCTGGTGTTTGTTCTTCCTGCAGAATCCCCCATCACGACTTCTGTGCTCTCTGGGGGTAGTAGGTGCACTTTACACCTACCTTTCAGGGTCTTGGAGTGGGCTATTTTTCTAACCCTCACTGTTTTCTTACAGTCCCAGCGACCCTCTACAAGCTCACATAGGTTTGGGGTCCATTTGTGGTTCGCATTCCACTTTTGGAGTATATGGTTTGTGTTGCCCCTATACCTATGTGCTCCTATTTCAATCTATTGTAACTTTACACTGCTTGCATTACTTTTCTTGCTATTACCTGCATAATTTTGGTTTTTGTACATATATCTTGTGTATATATCTTATCCTCATACTGAGGGTACTCACTGAGATACTTTTGCCATATTGTCATAAAAATAAAGTACCTTTATTTTTAGTACTTCTGTGTATTGTGTTTTCTTATGATATTGTGCATATGACACCAGTGGTATAGTATGAGCTTTACATGTCTCCTAGTTCAGCCTAAGCTGCTTTGCCATAGCTACCTTATATCAGCCTAAGCTGCTAGAAACACCTCTTCTACACTAATAATGGATAACTGGACCTGGCACAAGTGTAGGTACCTCTGGTACCCACTACAAGCCAGGCCAGCCTCCTACATTGGTTGTGCAGCGGTGGGATAAGTACTTGTAACTACTTACCACTTTGTCATTGTACTTTTCATAAGAGAATAATATACAAAACAAGTTCAGTGTATGTACACCTAACCAAAAAGTTTTGCTTTTCTTCTCTTACACTTTCTGCTAAGTGCTGAAAAGTACTCCTAAACTTTCTAAAAGTTTCAAAAATAATAATTAGTGTAAAACCATCTTTTGATATAATAATTCATCATTATTAGTCATTTTCATTAGTCCACTCCACGTGGGCACTTTTCAAGCGCACGTTTTAGCAAAACATATTAATACATTTTGTATGCGGCATTATTATACATTAGTTCATAAACATTTCATGTTAATATTAATTATAGAAACTACGCTTTCTCAGTGGGTTAGCCCAACCCAGAGAGCAGGTTAATGCGGGGGCAAGCACAGAGAGGGTGCTCTCTTGGGAGCTCCCCAATTTAGTTCAGCCCCAAATTCCACTGCCCAAATTGTAATGTGGAGACATCAAAATGATTTATCACAAAACAAACTGGTTTTGTAAGGCAGGCACCTGTGTTTTTGGTCCTGGGTTCGGCAGCTATATAGGGAAACATACTAAACCCAAACATTTCTGGAAACTAGACATCCGGGGGAGTCCACAGAGGTGTGACTAGTGTGGATTCCCCAAAGTTTTCTTACCCAGAATACCCTGCAAAGCTGAAATGTTGAATAAAAACTCTATTTTTCTTGCATTTCTGTCACACAAACTACAGGAATATGCTGCGTTCCACAAAAGTCCTACCACCCAGTCATTCCTCACCTGTCCTGATAAAAACACTACCCCACTTGAGTGCCTATACCTAGTGCTTGCATAAGGAATGGATCACCCCAGGGTCAACAGTTGCCTCATGTAAGTACCAACATTGACCGTTGTGTGATCTATTCCTGTCGTGGGCACTAGGCCTACCCACACAAATGAGGTACCATTTTTATCGAGAGACTTGGGGGAGTGCTGGGTGGAAGGACATTTGTGGCTCCTCTCAGATTCCAGAACTTTCTATCACCGCAATGTGAGGAAAAAGTGTTTTTTTTCCAAATATTGAGGTTAGCAAAAGGATTCTGGTTAACAGAACCTGGTCAGAGCCCCACAAGTCACTCCACCTTGGATTCCCCTAGGTGTCTAGTTTTCAAAACTGTGTCGGTTTGATAGGTTTCCATCGGTGCCAGCTGAGCTAGAGGCCAAAATCCACAGCTAGGCACTTTGCAAAAAACAGCTCAGTTTTCTTTGTGAAAATGTGATGTGTCCATGTTGAGTTTTGGGGCATTTCCTGTTGCGGGCGCTAGGCCTACCCCCCCCAACTGAGGTACAATTTATATCGGGAGACTTGGGGGAACGCTGGGTGGAAGGAAATTTGTGGCTCCTCTCAGATTCCAGACCTCTCTGTCACCGAAATGTGAGGAAAAAGTGTTTTTTGGGCCACATTTTGAGGTTTGCAAAGGATTCTGGGTAACAGAACCTGATCAGAGCCCCAGAAGTCACCCCATCTTGGATTACCCTAGGTGTCTACTTTTCAACACTGTGCAGGTTTGCTAGGTTTTCCTAGGTGCCTGCTGAGCTAGAGGCCAAAATCCACAGATAGGCACTTTGCAAAAAACAGCTATGTTTTCTTTGTGAAAATGTGATATGGCTACATTGTGTTTTGGGGCATTTCCTGTCGCGGGCACTAGGCCTACCCCCACAACTGAGGTACCATTTTTATCGGGAGACTTGGGGGAACGCTGGGTGGAAGGAAATTTGTGGCTCTTCTCAGATTCCAGAACTTTCTGTCACCGAAATGTGAGGAAAAAGTTTTTTTTTGGCCACATTTTGAGGTTTGCAAAGGATTCTGGGCAACAGAACCTGATCAGAGCCCCACAGGTCAGCCCATCCTGGATTCCCCTAGGTGTCAAGTTTTCAAAAAATGTGCAGGTTTGGTAGGTTTCCCCAGGTGCCGGCTGAGCTAGAGGCCAAAATCCACAGCTAGGCACTTTGCAAAAAACACATCAGATTTCAATGTAAAAATATGATGTGTCCATATTCCCTTTCCTGTCGCGAGCATTAGGCCTACCCATGCAAGTGAGGTACCATTTTTATCGGGAGACTTGGGGGAACACAGAATAGCACAACAAGTGTTATTGCCCCTTGTCTTTCTCTACATTTTTTCCTTCCAAATGTAAGACAGTGTGTAAAAAAGACATCTATTTGAGAAATGCCCTGTAATTCACATGCTAGTATGTCACCCCGGAATTCAGAGATGGGCAAATAAGCACTGCTGCTCAATACCTTATCTTACGCCCATTTTGGAAATACAAAGGTTTTCTTGATACCTATTTTTCACTCTTTATATTTCAGCAAATGAATTGCTGTATACCCGGTATAGAATGAAAACCCATTGCAAGGTGCAGCTCATTTATTGGCTCTGGGTACCTAGGGTTCTTGATGAACCTACAAGCCCTATATATGTGTATGACTTTTCCATTCCCTGGTTGACAGGTCTTCTGTGTTGCTTCCCTCCATTTTCCCTGATGCCAAAGGTACTGAAGATAATTTCCATGGATCAGGCAGAGGTTCCTTTGATGGTTCCATTTTGGCCAAGATGACCTTGGTTTCCGATTCTTTTTGAATTATCAATTGAGCCCCATCTGCAGTTTCCCTTCTCTCTGTCTCCTCTGCGCCAAACTCCAACCTCTCCGTTTACACTGAAACATCTCAGCCTCTGGGTCCTGGCATTGGAAGTGTTGAGATTCAAGTCTGGAGCTTGTTCTGTGGAGGTGGCAGAGAATATTCAACCGTCCAGATGGCCCTCACCTGTAAAATCATATGAGAGACCCTGGAGGCATTTTGAGACCTGCTGGGATTCTAAAGGTTTCTAGCCAGGTTCCTGTGAATTAAGTAAAATCTTGGATTTTTTGAAGAGATGAGTTTTGCTAGGTTTGTTGGTTTCTATGATTCTGAGCCAATGGGAGTCCAACAATGCCTTTGATGGTGCTGCCACTCTTTGAGTTTTAACTTTAGCTCCCCTTCTGTCTCATAAGAAGCTTTTTTACTTTAATGGCCTGTTGTCCGTTCCCCTGTCCCATCTTGGGCCTTCCCTCTGGGACTTAAATCCCTCCAGGGTCCAGCTTTTGAATGGTTTCTTTCAGCAGAGCTGACATTTTGTTTCTGGTAAGGTTATTTGCTAGGGCAGATCGAGAGGTGAAATAGGAACTTTGCCAATTTCATCTCCTTTTTTTAAATTTCTGCCAGAAAATGTGGTTATACAGTCAAGGGCCTTTCATTGGTCAGAAGACTTTACTTTACGAACTCTTCTTCGGAAGGACGGGTCTGCATACCTTAGATGTGCATAGGGCACTGTCAATGTACTTGTCTAGAACATCGTCTGTCCAAAGGGTGGACTCGCTCTTTCTAACCCATGGGCTTTCTGGTGGATGCCTTCCCCCTTCCTCGTGAGCTCATTTGAGATGGGTGAAACTAGCTACAACAAAATCTTACAAGACGGAAGGGCTTTCTCTTCCTACATCCCTTCCGGACAGGTCCACAAGAGGTGCCTCACTTGCCCCCCATACTTTCATGTCACATTACAGACTGCCTGTTGGAGGTTCCTCATCAACTGATTTATGGTCACATGTTCTATCAGCCTTGCATGATGTTTAGTGCAATACGTTTTGTCTGTTTATTCGCTTATTACATGTTGCATACAGAATTATCACTCTTGGTTGTCTTATCTTTCTGAAGCAAGGCATTTCTGCTTGGATATTGCCTCATGCAGTAAGGAATGCACGAGGAAGATGGACAAGGAGGCAATGGCCCAGAGACCTACCAGTGATCTTTATTACTCTGAGTCCAGGTCCTCCTTGTTGCATTCTTGCATAGCCTCCCTCCATAGCTCTTCCTTGATTTCCATATTTATTTGGGTATGGTATGCTTAATTAGATCAGGAGATGATGGAAGTGGGGGCAGTTTGTGTGGTATCTGGGAAGGCAGCCGCCATCTTGGGAGTATTCTTCAGGCTGTCAGCAATCAAGGTCTTTGGGAGCCGACGTTTCCTTGTACAGTAAGAACAGTTATGAAGAAGACCAGGAATCGGAGTAATGAAGATTACCGGTAAGCTTCTGCTCGCTCCGTTTAAATCAAAGCAGCGCAGCAAGAGAACGTGTTGTGCCAACTTTTGTGAAATAATAACAAATATGCCCCCGGGTTCGAGTCCCAGAGTCAGCTCAATAGCCCATGATTCTGGGAAAATCTCCCAGTACCTCAAAAAGGGACATTGACCTTATGTAACGTAAGTGGTGCTCATGTAAAGTGCTCAAGTGCCTTTGGGCCGAGCTTGTGCTGTCTAAAAGCACCAACACAGTCATGGAGAATGTAAGTGCAACCTGGTCAGCTGGATCTCTGGAGTAAGGATTATGTCAGGAGAGAGTGTGTAAATGTTCAGGCAGTCTCGAACAACAATAGCCACAGGCATACATCTCCTCAAAGGAGAGGAAACAGACAGTGAAATCTTCCCAGGTGTATCTTTCTTTTGCAAGCCTGACAGGGCGTGGGGCTGGGACTCTGGTGCTGGTCCAGGTGTGAGGAGTCCCTGGATGCAGCTGTTGCAGCATCACTCAGAGTGGGGAGGAGGCTGGCAGGATGCTGTAGCCTTGCTGTCACTGCCAAGATCTGTGAAGGCAGGATAGGCAAATCAAGAGGCTATTTGTATTAAAAATGTAAACTTCGCACTTGTATAGCACACTACTCACCCGTTAGGGTCTCAAGGTGCTGTACGCATACCGCTGTGGAACCCCTCCTGGCTTTTCCCTGTGAGCCACCCACTCCTGGGCAACCCCCAGGGTGAAGCCAGGCATCCAAGCGCTGTGAGGGCCGTTGTGGAGATTAAGCAAGCTGTTGCCCAGAGTTACGGAGTGGGACCCATGAATTAGATTAGGCACCGAGGCGAGAATTATCTGGTCAAGGGGAATTGAGCCCAAGTCCTGGGCCAGATCTCTGCATCAGGGTCTGCCCTCTAACCATTGTGCCACACTTCACCACATTATTACATTATTACATACATCAACATATTTAAAAGTCCACACAAATATCACCAATTATCGTTCTGAAAAGTTTTACACAGCTCTCAAATACATGGCTGATTTTATTTTATGAGTTTGCTGTTTTAGGTTTATGTCTCAAAAGGGAAAAATAGCGGATTGCCACTGCTGTCCTCGATGTGTTTACTGGCCTTGACCTAAACATATATGTAAAACCAGCCACGTGGTAACCCTGCTTGCAGTGCACTGATAGTGGGCATGACGTTTTGTTACTGTAGGTTTGAACCAGCAGTCCCCATAGCAGCTTTTCTGGTGCTTTTCCTGCTCCACTTGAGCACTCAGCAGGAGTCAGTGCTGCGGTCAGTCACGAGGTGACCTCCCGCCAAGGATGAGCTCCGCCCACCGCATGGACACAGCTGCTTTCTTGTACTCATGACAAAGGGTCACCCGGAGTGTCACACTTATGGCATAGAATGTCACACACAAGCACACTGGATACATTGAAATCCGGAAACCTGGAAGCTATGAACCCCCCAGGATGTTGCAGCATTGATTTAAAAAATTTGCATCATAAAAATGGAAATTTTGCATCACACAATTGCATGTATTGCTGCATTTTTGCGGCAAAAACAGCGATTAAAATGTAACTGTTTTTCATAATTTTATTCTTTTTTGACACCTCCAGGCATCTTGCTGCCCACAAACTACCCCAAGAGCCCTGTAGCCTATATACTCAGCATCCTGCGTCTCTCACCACGCGCCGAAAGACTGGTCAATGTTAGAGATAAAGGCAACATCTGTTGCATGGCTTAGAGGAGCTCGGCATACCTAACTGTCCATTTTTCTTGCTAGTTCTTCATTTTCCTCTAGTGAACTTAGCAAGCATGCAAACCCAGCGGAAGAGCACCATCTTTTTTGTTGATGGTTGACATCCATGCTGTGCTTGAGTGGCCAGAGCCACCCTGTGTCTACTCCTCCACCCAGTTGTTACTGCCGCTTCAATCCAAACTATGTTGTAACTGGGAGCGATGGTTATGGCTTCGTAGTAGAGGATCATACAACTTTGTTTCTATACCTGTATGTGGGGGATGCCCACTGACACTCCCTGCTTGAAGATCCATCAGGTCCCCGTAAGTTGGTCGGCTTGCTTTCATCACGCGTGTGCATATGTGAAAATTGTGTGTTGATGTGTATGTTGTTTACACAAAAAGGAGTACATTGTGGTCCATTCTGACCTTGTGTTCATTGGATGGTGACTCTCATTTGGAAAGACGGTGTATTTTCCAGCCCCACACTTCCTCCTCACAGGCTGGCCTCCCCAGACCCTGCTCTAGCAGCAGAGTTGTGGAAGGCCACCAGTCGGTTGCTTTGCTCTAATTAGCATGTCACAATATTGTTCCTAATAATATCATCAAGCAGCAATAGTGTGTCTTAATACCCTACAAACATATTGTTCCATTAGTTGTAAATTTTCTATTGTTAACTCCAATGGGACGATATGTTGGTAAACTATACTTAGGAATCAATATTTCTGTCCAACAATATTTGGTTACGGTTTTACAATTTTATGGTACCATACTGCCAGAATGAAACCCTCCCATCCCCAACTTCCAGCGCTATTGCTGGCCTTCTAGGAAATTGTAGCAAATGTAGAATTGTGTTTCATCTACAATTCAAAACTACCTGGACCAGTCAATACTGCTACGGCCTGTAACACTGGGCTTTGTAGCTAAGCAAAAGCCAAAGGCATGAGTAGGGAAGGTAAAAGGCCGACGCTTGGGCTCCTAGACACACCGCTGACCCTACACATAGTGAATGGATCAAGCTCCCACAGGATACTTCCCAACCACGACTATTAACAAATTACAGGACATTTGAACAGATACAGTACACATTCCCAATTGCAGCCAAAGCTGTAGAAAGCATACACAATGCCAACACAGAATAACCCAACAGCTCTTCAAGTTGAAAGGTTGCAGCAGCTGAATGGCTGTGAGCTCCAACCTCACTCCCACCAGAGACCACCTCTCTTGTTCCCTCAATTTCAAGAAGGACAAGGTGAGATGGGGATGGTAACTATAAATGTAGAGGGCCAAATTTATCAACACTTCGCAACGTTTGCGACCCTTTTCTGATGCCAACCAGGCATAAAGTGCTCATTTGGGAATTCACTTTGCAGCACAAAGCATGTTTTGTGTTGGACGGTAGCTTCAAAGTAACCCAAAGTAGCGATTGGCACTGCTTTACATCCCTGGGACATACAATGACTGGTACATGAGCATTCCTATGCAATTCAGCTGTGGATTTTTGACAAAATTCATGATCTGCTAACATTGAAAAGAGATTGGCAACAACAATGTTCACTTCCTTGAGGCAGGCATAATGTTAGGGAAATGTTTCGTTTTGTTAAAACATTTCTAAATTGCATATATGCTGTACTGCACAGCACCCACAAAGTTATAAAAGTATTAAAATATGCCAAAGCACAGTATTTAATACTGCAAGTGACCCATTCCAATTCAAAACCTATACTTGACATTAGACGCTATCTTGCACTCTGGGGCAAGGGTGTGTGAATTAGCAAAAGACAGCGTAAAGTGCGTCAGTGTACAGTGCGTCAGCATACAGTGCGTCAGCGCACAGTGCGTCAGCGCAGGGAGCGTGGCAAACAGTGCTATATCTTATCCGATGTGGCACGTTCTGCTCTCTCCCTTTCACGCAATGCAGCACAGTACTTCGTATTGCTGCGCTGTGTCGCAGGAATTCGTTCTAAACACGTGCAGACCGTATGGAAATTACACAGCACATACGAGAAAGGTGTAACAAGTAAGGGTCATATTTGCAAACGTTTGACACAGGGCTTTGCTGCAAGCCTTCTTGCCGCGCTGCCCTGGATCAAAGTAAAAGGGCAGGAATGCACTGTACCTACAAGATATGGTGCATTCCCGTCCTTGTCCCCTGCGCTGATGCACAAATTCCTGCCTAGCGTCAACGCAAGGACCCTTGCACCACGATACAAGAGTGTGTGTGTTGCGGGGATTATTGTTTATGTGCAGGAAGGGACAGCTTGCTGCACTAAAACAATCACAAGAGGCATTTTGAAATAATGAGGAGTAATAAAGGTATTTCTCCACATTGCACCTCCCTTACGCCCCCTGTGGAGGAGTAGGCGTTCGACGCCTTCCCAGGTTTACAAAACCTTCTAAATCTGGGAATGCATCAAAGTCCATGCATGTTGCATGGAAACACCCACCACAACACCCACAGAATGCCTCTTTGACGCAAAGCAACGCAGCACAATGCACTGACTTGCGCTGCGCTGCCTTACTCCACATCTACAGGGCCATGTAAAACCAGCCAAAGTGGCTCTGCGTGAGCTTGTAGATATGGCCCTGCAGTCTGCACCGCCGTGCGTCACAGACTGCCTGTAAATATGGCACTATGACTTATGACAAACAGTACCCAACTTTCATTGTATGACTTATATTACTTGAAATGTCAGAAGGCGCTGTAATAAGATCACGTTGGCAGTAAGTGGAGTTTAAAAAAGATATTGACTCGTTTTGCAACATTTTATGCATGTCACATATATATATATATATATATATATATATGAATGGTACACATTACATACAGTAAACCGCAAAGAATAAAACATTGTAACTATTTTTGAAATAATGTGAAGTTTCATTACTTTTTTACAAGGCTTCTCTTAACATAAACCACATTATTAGTGACAGTTTTATATAAGATTTCCGTGCCCTTTGCCTCTATTTGAGCAGACAGGCTGGCCCCTATGCTATCATAGCAGCACATGTCAGCAAATTCGCAGGGATCGAGCTTCACAGCTGGTTTGGCGTCTATTTTGCGAAACGCGAAATCAGGAAAGGCCGGAGTGTCAGTGACGTGGAGGCCTCAGACTGTGGGACGTGCTTCCAAGTCGGTGCTAAGGGGAGACCAGAGGTTGGTGGCCTGTGAGAAATTAGTTCACTCTGGGGAGAGGCCAGAAATAGTGGCTAGTGATGTAAAGGGTGGAAAATGTATTTATACATGAAATAATGTTGAATTTCCAGCAGAGTAAAGAAAGGATACAAGATATGGCACTGCTAATGTTGCAGTTTCAGTCACCTTGCAGCACCTTACACTAGATAAATAATGTGAGATAAAGTTAGACAAATACTTGTTTAACAGTTGAAGGACTCCACGTTCTTCACTTAGGCAACAGGCAGAGTAGAGAAGCCGGAGTCACATGGAGACCTCTCGCCAAGGAGCAGCACTACGGTTGGTCACCAGAAGGTCTCGAGCCACAGGTCAGAGCTGTGCGTAGCCACGAGAAGACCTCTCATGGTTCAGTGCTGGCATTATCACTGGCAAGTCCTCCCCACCACTGGTCAGCGCTCTGCTTACTTACGAGATGACCACTCACAACGGGTCACCACTGTGGTTAGTCAGGAGATGACCTCCCACCAACGATCAGAGCTGGAGGACCTCTCTCCACAGGCCAGCGGTGTAGGTAGTCATGACAAGTCTTCTCACCAAGGGTCAATGCTGTGGATAGCCACAAGGGGACCTCTCTCCACAGGCCAGCGGTGTGCTTAGTCATGAAAATACCACTCACCAAGGGTCAATCAATCAAAATTAATCAATCAAAAAAATTGGTAGAGCGCGCTACTCACCCGTGAGGGTCTCAAGGCGCTGTCGTTAGACTTGAGATGACTGCTCACCAAGGGGCAGCACTGTGGTCAGTGTTGAGATGACCTCCCACAAACTATCAGTGCTAGAGGTCCTCTCTCCACAGGTCAGTGCGGTGCTTAGTCACGAGAAGACTTCTCATGGTTCAGTGCTGGCATTATCCCTGACAAGTCCTCCCCACCACTAGTCAGTGCTCTCGTTACTCACGAGATGACCACTCACAACGGGTCACCACTGTGGTTAGTCAGGAGATTACCTCCCACCAACGATCAGAGCTAGAGGACCTCTCTCCACAGGCCAGCGGTGTAGTTAGTCATGACAGGTCTTCTCACCAAGGGTCAATGCTGTAGACAGCCACAAGAGGACCTCCCTCCACAGGCCAGCGGTGTGCTTAGTCATGAAAATACCACTCACCAAGGGTCAGTGCTGTTGTTAGACTTGAGATGACTGCTCATAAAGGGGCAGCACTGTGGTCAGTGTTGAGATGACCTCCCACAAACTATCAGTGCTGGAGGTCCTCTCTCCACAGGTCAGTGCGGTGCTTAGTCACGAGAAGACCTCTCACGGTTATGTGCTGGCAATATCCCTGACAAGTCCTACCCACCACTGGTCAGCGCTCTCGATACTCACGAGATGACCACCCACAACGGGTCAGCACTGTGGTTAGTCAGGAGATGACCTCCCACCAACGATCAGAGCTACAGGACCTCTCTCCACAGGCCAGCGGTGTAGTTAGTCATGACAAGCATTCTCACCAAGGCTCAATGCTGTGGATAGCCACAAGAGGACCTCTCTCCACAGGCCAGCGAGGTGCTTAGTCATGAAAATACCACTCACCAAGGGTCAATCAATCAAAATTAATAAATCAAAAAGATTTGTAGAGCACGCTACTCACCTGTGAGGGTCTCAAGGCGCTGTCGTTAGACTTGAGATGACTGCTCACCAAGGGGCAGCACTGTGGTCAGTGTTGAGATGACCTCCCACAAACTATTAGTGCTGGAGTTCCTCTCTCCACAGGTCAGCAGGGTGCTTAGTCATGAAAATACCACTCACCAAGGGTCAGTGCTGTCGTTAGACTTGAGCTGACTGCTCACCAAGGGGCAGCACTGTGGTCAGTGTTGAAATGATCTCCCACAAACTATCAGTGCTGGAGGTCCTCTCTCCACAGGCCAGCGGTGTGCTTAGTCATGAAAAGACCACTCACAGAGATTTCTGCAGAGTCGGTCCTAGAACTCCAAGTCATTTCCCTTTTGTTTTTCCCTTCTTGATGGTTTATTAAGTAATCCAATGGTTGGGATTCGGAGGCCAACCAGATTCCACATGTACCCTGGGCCCTTCTTCCAGGATGTTGTATGAACGTTGAAATTAATTCTTTCATCAGTAGCCACTGATTGTAGGAGGCTGGCCTGGTTTGTAGTGGGTACCTAAGGTACTTACACTTTATATCATGTCCAGTTATCCCGTATTAGTGAAATGTAGGCAGTGTCTAGAAGCCAAGCAGTCTAGAGGTAGTTGTAAGCAGAGCAGCCAAGGCTGAACTAGGAGATATGCAAAGCTCTTGCAATACTACTGTAGTCACACAGTACTGACACACAAGAAAGACAATACTCATTGTTACCAAAAATAAAGGTACTTTATTTTAGTGACACAAACCCAGAACTATCTTAGAGGCTATAATCCCTTAGGAGGTAAGTATTATGCACAAAATATACACTAGTAACTAAAAACAGGTAAGTAAACAGAAAATAGTTCAAATAGTGAAAATCACAATAGGTTGCAATGGGCCTAGGGGGAACACAAATCATATACTAAAATAGTGGTATGTGAAAGTCCCACCTAGGCAAGTGTAGCTTGTAGAGGGGCACTGGGAGTGTAAGAAAACACCAAAGGTAAGTAAAATACCCCACCCCAGATCCCAGGAAAGCAGGAGTGAAACACAGCAAGTTTCCTAAAACACACTAGAAGTCATGATAGAAGATAATTCAAGAACCAGAAGAGACTGCAAGACACCAGTGACAGATTACTGGACTTGAAGACGTGTGGAAGAAGGGGACCAAGTCCAAGAAGCACTGAAGAGTCCAAGGAGAACAGGAGCCCCTGCTAACCAAGATGAAGGTGCAAAAGAGGAACCACTGGTGAGAAGACAAAGTCAGTATTGCACCAAAGAAGACAGATTTGGGTACCTGGTTGGTGCAGAAGATGTGCCACACCAGATGGATGAATGTAATCTGTTTTGCGTCACAGGATTCCACAAACAAACCTTGGTAAATGCAAAAATCACATTTCATAACAAATAGCACTTCCCAGGTCCAGGAAGGACCAGGTCAACTCTACCTAGGAGGGGGGACGGGGGGCTCTCAGCAACTCAGAGAGCCCTTAGAAGACCAGGCAGCATGCACACGAGTCCCACAGCATGGGGTCAAAGGAGTTGCAAATGGTGGTCATCGCAGCACTACACAAAGGGATCCCACACCGCTGGGGAACAACTCACAGAGCTGTGTGTCCCAGGATATAGTGCTGAGGGCCTGACCTAATCTGTGCATGAAGGATTTCTTGGAGACACGCACAGAAGCCTTAGGAGCTGCAAAAAACATGGAGGACAGGGGTACTGTCTGGCACAGGGAGGCAAGCTCTTACCTCCACTAGATTTCGACAGCTGAACCTTTAGACATTCAGGGTCACTTTAGTCTACCACCTTTGTTCCAGGATCCATGCTCGTCATCGGGAGAGAGAACCCTGAGTAGCAGTCATCACTTCAGAGAGGTGCCTGCTGAAGCAGGGAAGTGACTCTGTTACTCCACTGGAGATTCCTTTAGTTCTTCTGGTGCAGGATGAAGACAGGCAGTCCTTGGGGCATGTACAACTTGGTAACTGTTGCAGTTGCTGGTAGGAGCTGAAGTTACAGAGTTGCAGTAGTCTTTTTGGATACTTAATTGCAGTGGTAGAGTTCCTGGAGCAGTTCTGCTGTTGATCTGATGGTAGAAGATGAAGTAAAGGATGCTGGAGTCTTGCAATCTGAATCTGAGGAAACACGAACAGGAGAGTTCCCAAATAGGCCTCAGAGGGGGATTGGTCACCTAAGCAGGTATGGAAATATCAGGAGGGTCTCTGACGTCATCTGTTGGCACTGGCCAATCAGATGCTCCCAGAGTATCCCTACACCTTGGAATCCAAGATGGCAAAACCCAGGGACACTCTGGAGGAGCTCTGGGCACCACCCCTGGGGTGGTGATGGACAGGGGAGTGGTCACTCCCCTTTCCTTTGTCTCGTTTCGTGCCAGAGCAGGGGCTGGCGGTCCCTGAATCAGTGTAGACTAGATTATGCAAGGAGGGCACCATCTGTGCCCTTCAAAGCACTTCCAGAGGCCAACACCTATTTCTAAAGAGAGAGGGTGTACCACCCCTGTCCCAAAGAAAATGCATTGTTCTGCCTTCCTGGGATTGGGCTACCCAAGCCCCAGGAGGGCAGAAGCCTGTCTGTGAGGGGGCAGCAGTAAAAACCTCAGAAGACTGGTATGGCAGTACTGGGGTCCATGGAGGAGCCCCCGGGGTGCATGGACTTGGCCCCCCAATACCAGAATCAGATTGGGGTACAATTTCCAGTTCCTAAATACCTCACATGGCCATATTCGGAGTTACCACTGAGAAGCTACATATATGTATTGACCTATATGTAGTGCAGTAGTACACTAGTGTAGTGTAATGGCGTCCCTGCACTCATGAAGTCCTGGAAAATGGGCCTGGAAAATGTGGGGGCACCTCTGCTAGTGCAGGGGTGCCCTCACACACAGTAACTTTGCACCTAGCCTTCAGGGTCTGAAGGTTAGACATATAGGTGACTTGTAAGTTACTTGGTTCAGAGAAAACAGTAAAATATACTGACATATAGGCCTCAAACTATGAGCGCTGGGATCCTGACTAGCAGGTTCCCAGCGAGACAGTACAAACACACTGACAAACAGGCCGAAAATTGGGGTAACCATGCTAGAAGAAAGCCACCTTCCTACACTGATGTGTTTCAATGCTGGGGAAGTATTTTGGGGGGGCCCTGTATGTACTGTATTACATTAGTCAGTTCCCCATGAGGGCCACTGTAGAGTAAGTGAGTGATCTTTTGGTGCAAGGCTAGCTGCAGATTTAACCCCTGAGAAACATGTAAATATCAGATGACACTAGATAAGATGAGGTGTGATCAAACAATATAATATAAGATGAGATGTAAACAGATGATATTAGATGAGATCAGAATATATCATATGTGATGGAATGGAATGCGAAGAGATTAAATGTGAACAGATAAAATGAGATGAGAACAAATTAGATGAGATGAGATCAGATGAGATACGATAAACTGCAATGTGATGAGATGTGGTCAAACAATATAAGATAAGATGAGATGTGAACAGCTGGTATTAGATGAGATCAGAATATATCATGTGATGGAATGCAATGAGAAGAGATTACATGTGATGTGAGCAGATAAAATGAGATGAGAACAAATGAGATGAGATGAGATAAGACAAGCTGCAATGTGATGAGATGTGGTCAAACAATGTAAGATAAGATGAGATGTGAACAGATGATATTAGATGAGATCAGAATAGATCAAATGTGACCAGTTGAGAAGTCATGGAATGTGATGAGATGCAATGAAATGAGAATAGATAAAATGAGAAGGGGTGAGATCAGATGACATGAGATAAGTTGTGATGTGTTCAAACAATATAAGATGAGATGTGAACAGAGGACATTATGTGAGATTACAATAGATCATGTGTGATCAGTTGAGAAGTGATGGACTTGGATGAGATGAAATGAGAACAGATAGGATGAGATCAAATCAGATGATATGAGATGAGAAGTGATGAGATGTGATCAAACAATATAAGATAATATCAGATGTGAACAGATGACATTAGATGAGATCAGGATAGATCATATGTGATCAGATGAAACGTGATGGAATGCAATGATAAGAGATGAAATGAGAACAGATAAGATGAAATGGAATGAGAACACATGAGATGAGATCAGATGCTGCAAACCTAGGCAGAGCGATACTTCCTATACTAACTACACTGGAGTCACTGCCAGTGTTTCTTAGATTGAAGAACATGCACAATTTGAGCCTTTCTGACGTCCAAGGTATTCTGCTGTTAGCAGAGTGGTTACCATATGTCGGTGGTTTACACTTCTGATCACCGGCCCTCTGCTGTCGTTAAAAATGTGCTCACATTACAATTCTCAATACTTTTTGACACTGTTTATTTGAATTTGATAAAAGAGCAAGAGTTTGTGCCATAGAGTGGATCTGCATCATAAAAAAGAACATTAACAGGTGAAAAAGGTAGCAAGACCATTTGCACTGCAGAGGGCAGCTGTGCAAACTGAGCTGGTGCACGGATGACAGGAAGCATGGCTGGAATGGTGCCAGCTGCCCTGCACAAGCCTTTTCCTTCAAGGTCACAGACTGTTCATGCACAGCACAAACTTGTCAGAGCTGTCAATTGTTGTTGATCCTTGGGAAACATTTGTTCCACACATACACACAAAAGGCCCTGCCTTAGCAGGTTCAGACTGGGCCGTGCCATTAATGTGATTGGCAGAGCTTGACCAACTGCTACAACAATGTTTCTGTTTTCACAAACCATTATAAAAGACTTAACGCAACGGGGAACAAGAGCAAAGCAACTCTTAAGTGTAGGAAAGTACCATCTTGCCTGGCATGTTCCCCCATTTTTACTTGTGTGTCAGTTTGGTTTTGCCTGTGCCACTGGGATCCTGCTAGCCAGGACCCCAGTGCTCATAGTTTGTGGCCTAAATGAGTTCCCTGTGTGGTGCCTAACTGTCTCACTGAGGCTCTGCTAACCAGAACCTCAGTGGTTGTGCTCTCTCTGCTTTTAAAATTGTCACTGCAGGCTAGTGACCATTTTCACCAATTCTGATTGGCACACTGGAACATCCTCATAATTCCCTAGTATACGGTACCTAGGTACCCAGGGTATTGGGGTTCCAGGAGATCCCTAGGGACAGCAGCATTTCTTTTGCCACACATAGGGCTCAGACAATTCTTACACAGGACTGCCACTGCAGCTTGAGTGAAATAACGTCCACGTTATTTCACAGCCATTTTACACTGCACTTAAGTACCTTATAAGTCACCTATATGTCTAACCCTCACTTAGTGAAGGTTAGGTGCAAAGTTACTAAGTGTGAGGGCACCCTGGCACTAGCCATAGCCATCTTCTGCAGGTACAGAAGAGGCAGCAGTGCAGGCCTCCTGGACACAGTACGGTAGATGCAGTGGAACGTCAGAGAGCACTGCAAGCTTTCCTCATTCACAGAACAGGTACAGGAGAGGCAGCAGTGCACGCCTCCTGGACACAGTACAGTAGATGCAGTGGAGCGGCAGAGAGCAGTTCCAGCTTCCTTCACACACAGAACAAGTATAGAAGAGGCAGCAGTGCAGGCCTCTGGGGCATTCTACGTTAGGTGCATTGAACCAGCAGTGAGCAGTGCAAGCTTCCCTCATACACAGAACTGGTACAGAAGAGGCAGCAGTGCAAGCCACCTGGACACAGTACGGTAGATGCAGTGGAGTAGCAGAGACCACTGCAAGCTTCCCTCATACAAAGAACAGGTACAGGAGAGGCAGCAGTGCAGGCCTCCTGGACACAGTACAGTAGATGCAGTGGAGCAGCAGAAAGCACTGCAAGCTTCCCTCAGATACAGCATAGCGGGCAGTGGTGTCAGCATCAGCACCAAGGAAGAAACCGCAGGGCAGGATGCTGCCATTGGTGCATGACATGTGCTGGTGCCCAGCACTGGCTGCAAACTGACAGCGGTCTTCCGCTTACCTTTCCCTGTGCCACAAGGACAGCAAGTGTCACTGTCCAAACTCTCTTTGTTTTATTTTTACAAAATGATGGACTGAGAAGGGAAGAGTCAGTGGTGTCATGCAGTCATCAGCTAGCACAGTGATGTGGCTTCGGTGCCTGGCCTTCGGGATAAGTATGGGACAGGGAACGCAGAAAGGACTCTTGGTGTGTGTTTTATCTCCCCCGCTTAGGGATGCACACAGTGGGACAGAACCACAACTTAAATCAACATTTACTGGCAAGAAGGGCAATTGTTGCCCAGTAGCTGAGTAGCTGTATTGAGTTAAAATTCTCTTGGCATCCCCACCTCACTAGTTTATTAATGTAGTAGTCTTACTAAGGGATAAAATCATAAAGTTAAATAATACCTCTTGTTATTCTAAAGATGTGGGCGAACATGTTTCTTGCAGTTGGTCCAGTCAAAGAGGTCTATGGCAATTTGTCAGAACCTGGTGAATCCTAATCTGCACTAGGCTCTGGCTGAGGTTTGTTACTAAGAAAGTTCTCCCTGTTTTGGTGGTTCTTAAGAAGAGCTCCCTCAAGGGGCCAGTTGGGAATTGCAGGCTCAACTAAATCAGGAGCTGCCCAATGATGAAGCATGACACCAAAGGGCTCATTCACAAAGCCCTACCACCATCGTATCATAATTTTTTTACACTATGGCAGTACAGAACACATACCCACCCTGTGCCATATTTACAAACTGGCGCAATGGCACCAAAGGGCCACAACTGGGTCAGAAATTCTAACACAGCTAGGCTGGCGAGCGCCATGGTACACTGTATTGTAAATACAGCTCTACCATGGTGTTGTTAGGGGGGCACAGGGTGGCACAAGCAAACTGATAGCATTGTGTTCAGTGAGGGCTCTTGCTCCTAAAAATAAATATTTCCCCCAACCTTTACTTTCTTTGGGGACACGAATTGTGTTTACCCCAAGGTATTATTAGGAACAGCATACTGCTTTTTTGACTTGATACCCAGGAGCGTGTATCCTGGACCCTTATTTCTCCCTGTTCCTTACTGTTGGTGAAAAACTATCCAACAGCCCCTGGCAGCTAGAAGATCCCTCTCTGCCTTTCTCTATGCCTCCTGTCGTCACTGACACTCACAGTGGTTGCTCTGAATGGCAGTTGTGGTGGTGGCAGCCTTTGAGATCCACACATATCCTACAACAGCTGGCATTCAACGGCAGGTGCAGTGGTGGCAGCCTTCGAGACCCACACACGTCCTACAACAGCTGGCACTGAATGGCAGGTGCGGGGTGGCAGCCTTTGAGACCCATGCATGTCCTACAACAGCTGGCATTAAACGGCAGGTGCGGTGGTGGCAGCCTTTGAGACCCACACATGTCCTACAACAGCTGGCATTGAATGGCAGGTGCTGTGGTGGCAGCCATTGAGACCCACGCATGTCCTACAACAGCTGCCACTGAATGGCAGGTGCGGTGGTGGCAGCCATTGAGAACCACAAATGTCCTACAACATCTGTCATTGAATGGCAGGTGTGGTGGTGGCAGCTATTATGACCCACACATGCCCTACAACAGCTGGCATTGAATGACAGGTGTGGTGGTGGCAGCCATTGCGACCCACACATGTTCTACAACAGCTGACACTGAAAGGCAGATGCGGTGGTGGCAGCCTTTGAGACCCACACATGTCCTACAACAGCTGACATTGAATGGCAGGTGTGGTGGTGGCAGCTATTGTGACCCACAGATATCTTACAACAGCTGACATTGAATGGCAGGTGTGGTGGTGGTATCCATTGTGACCCACACATGTCCTAGTACAGCTGGCATTAAATGGCAGGTGCGGTGGTGGCAGCCGTTGTGACCCACACATGTCCTACAACAGCTGCCATACAATGTTAGGTGCGGTGGTGGCTGCCATTGTGACCCACACATGTCCTACAACAGCTGGCACTAAATGGCAGGTGGAGTTGTGGCAGCCATTGAGACCCACACGTGTCCTACAACAGATGGCACTGAATGGCAGGTGTGGTGGTGGCAGCCTTTTAAAACCCACGCATGTCCTACAACAGCTGACATTGAAAGGCAGGTATGGTGGTGATTGTACATACGCATGTCCTTCAACATGTGGCATTGAATGATGCAGTGGTGATGGCCGCTGTTACAAACACATATTCCACAACAACTGCCATTTAATGACAGTGGGCACAATGGGTTGCCATGGTGAGGTCCCTGCAATCCCTGATTTTCCCTCCAGCCTGCCAGATCCCTGGCTGTGCCTCTCTGGTATCAGGGAAGCTGGGTGGAGGGAGTTGAAAGTACAGAGCGAGAGACAGGAACAGGGAAGGATTTGTAACTTCCACTGTCACAGAATAACAGTAACAGTGGAAGCCCAAGGAGGAAAGGAATCTTATTCTCACTGCCACAAGCACAACCTCTCCACCTTGATGCAGATGTCTGCAGCTCATGGACAAAGCCAGAGGCTGCAGGTTAGAGTGCTGGATTGAGGGTGTCAGTGGACCTTTATACGTGCTTGCCACAAGGGTGCTGAACACTTCCATGTTCAAATATTTGTTGTAAATACTTAAGGATTAATTACTCTATGCGATCTAAACTTTGTAGGTCTTTGTCCCTCTAATGTAACACGTGCCAGAAGGCCTGATTGTGCAGCTGGAAAAGAGAACCTGTGACTGGCTTCTCCAGTCCTCCACATTATCCCACCCTCCAAACAGTCCCACCACAAGCGGTTCAGAATGATGCAGGTTTGTGATGCTAGACGCTCCCTCCAAGTAGCCCTACCGTTCTTCATCTTACATTAACGTATTGTGTCCATAGTCAGGTAAATGTGGCTCTGAAGGCATCCATAACAACTGGAGGTCTTCCTTTACCACGAAAGTCTAAGTACACAAACTTTCGACACTCCCTGACAAACCACCTCCAAGTTGCAAAAGCCATGTTTTCTAAAATTCTCCTTTCACAAATGTCAGAGGAAAGGATATTGATCTCTCACCATTGGTGTGCAAGACGATGGATGTGCGCATGCCCAAGGTAATGTTTACCACTTACCTTACTGAGTTTAAAAAAAAAACTTTAGGGGCATATTTGCTAGAAGGGAAAGTGCCTTATGAAATACGGTGCATTTCTGTCCTCTCCCCTGAACTGGCGCACAACTGACTGCCTACCTCGAATGCAGGCAAGGGTGCCTGGGTTGTAGGGAGGATTGTTTTTTGCAGGAAGGGGCATCTTCCTGCACAAAAAGATTCCCAAGAGGCTTGTTTCTGCTTCTATGTATGCTGCAGCATGCAGCACACATAGAAAGAGGAAAAATCAAGGAGAAATTAAGATATTTGTTGTTGCTACGCCACCCCTGGTGAGGAGTATGATTTTGATGCATTCCCGGGTTTACACATCTAGGAATGTGTCAAAACCCATTAGTGTTGCATGGGATAAACTCCTGGTGCAGAGTAAGGCAATGCAGTGACTTGCACTGCGTTGCCTTACACATATCTACAAGGCCATGAAAAGTGGCTTTGCGTGGCCTCGTAGGTATGGGTTCCACTCTGCGCTGCCGCAGTGTCAAAAAAAGTGAGACACAAGTGACCTATGGTGCTTGTAAATGGTGCTCCGATGGCATCCTACAGCCTACTAATCACCACCCAACCCTACTCCATATGGATGTCTTAGCTGTCTGCAAGGCTTTGCTGTGAGCCTAGTATTGCACAATTCAAGACACTCTAGTCATCTTTGCAACAAATCATCACAGCACCTGAATGAGAGCAATCTTCACAACTTGCCTTTTTATTCCGAGCTGTGAGGGCCACATGTTGGAAACTGTCAACAAATAAGTGGTTTGGAGGACCTTGCTGAGGAACAAAAAAAAAAAAAAAAAAAAACTGACCTCTTAAATTAACTTAAATAAAAAAAATGGTATAAGTCGCACCCTGAAGAGAGTAAAACCCTTTGGAAGGGGCTCTGGAGAGACTCCCTTGAGGCTCTCAAGTGACCCTAAAAGTTATACCTTAAAATGTGCACCTATGTGGCATCCACTTAAATGAAGGAAATATACAAAATCAGTAATTATCCAACCCAGATGTCCTAAAACGCAACCTTTTCATCTCTCTACAACACTGTCAATAACTTGTTCAGATCTTCTAATTACAAATTCCTAAAAATGGTGACCCCATCATTAATATCCCTAAGAACCTTGTTAGTCTCCCATTATAGCTCTTATATTAAAAAACACATTTGCGCCTTTCAAAAAGGTGGAAACTGCTGAGGTGCAAGATTTGGCCCAAACAAACCAAAGCATTGAAGTCTGCTATGAACTCCTTCTCTGTCAGTGCCACCAACATCTCCCCCCTTCTCTGCTAATATGTGCAAGTAACACACTCACACCTCCTCTGCTAATGGATGTAAGTAACACACTCACACCTCCTCTGGTAATGGATGCAACTAACACACTCCTGCCTCCTCAGCTAATGGATGCAAGTAACACACTTATGCCTCCTCTGCTAATGGACACAAGATCCACACTCCCGCCTTCTCTGCTAACGGATGCAAGTAACACACTCACACCTCCTCTGCTAATGGATGCCAGTAATACACTCACGCCTCCTTTGGTAATGGATGCAACTAACACACTCATGCCTCCTCAGCTAATGGATGCAAGTAACACACTTATGCCTCTTCTGCTAATGGACACAAGATCCATACTCCCGCCTTCTCTGCTAACGGACCCAAGTAACACACTCACATGTCCTCTGCTAACAGATGCAAGCAACACACTCACATCTCCTCTGCTAACAGATAAAAGCAACACACTCACACCTCCTCTGCTAATGGATGCAAGTAACACACTTACACCTCCTCTGCTAATCGACACAAGATCCACACTCTCACATCCTCTGCTAACGGACGCAAGTACCTCACTCACACCTCCTCTGCTAACAGATGCAAGCAACACACTCACACCTCCTCTGCTAATGAATGCAAGTAACACACTTACACATCCTCTGCTAATGGATGCAAGTAACACACTTACACCTCTTCTGCTAATGGACACAAGATCCACACTCCTGCCTCCTCTGCTAACAGACACAAGTAACAGACTCACACCTCCTCTGCTAACAGATGCAAGCAACACACTCACACCTCCTCTGCTAATAGATGCATGTAACACACTAATGCATTCTTCTCTGTTCAGTTCTTCCTGGACTGTTGGAACTGCAGTGGATGCAATCGCATCTTAACAAACACTGACAAAATGCCAGATCCGGCATAATGGAATCATCCACATGCCCTGAGGTGCTTTTGAGTGATCCTCATGCCTCACTCTTCTGTCGTCTTTTAAACATCTTTATGCCCCCCAAGCACAGTGTCTTGAAATGTATATGGTTAAAATCCAGAGGCCATATTTATAGCCTGGTTTGCATCACTCTTGCAACACGAAACTGTGTGTAAGACCGATGCAAACCGTTAGTGGCCTATTTACAAACCCTATGTGCCGCCGGTGCATTGCTTTGTTTGATGCTCCGGCGGTGTAGAGTGCAGACCCATATCTATGAGGCCACTTTTGCGTGGCTTTTAATGGCCTCAAGGATATGGAGTAAGGCAAGGCAGTGTAAGTTGCTGTGTTGCCTTACTCTGCATCAGAGGGCATTCCATGGGTACTGCAGTGGGTTTTCCCACACAACACCCATAGGGTTTGAAGCATTCCCAGATGTACAAGGACATGTAAACCTGAAAATGTGTCAAAACAGTACTCCTCCCCATGGAATGTGTAACAAGGAGAAATGTGTTTGTATCTTTGTTTTTTCCTCTTTCCATGTGTACTGCATTCTGATAGAAAGAGGAAAAGCCTCTCAGGATTGTTTTTATGCAGGAAGGTGTCCCGGCATGGAATGAAGACACCCATGCAACATGGTGTCAGGGTGCCTGCTTCGGTGATAGGCAGCCAAAAGCGTGCCAGCACAGGGGGAGAGCGCAGAAATGGACCATGTATTGTAAATATGGTGTGTTTCTGCCCCTTTTCCTGTGGCACAGGGCAGCGCAGCAAGGATTCTATTAAATATGCCCCTCAGTGAGCTTTATGAAGCCATGCAAGACCACCTTTTGTGATTCTGAGTGGCTTTGTAAATCTTCAGTAATGCAAGGCAGAGCAGATAGCTGTGCTGCATTACTCTGCCCCGGGGAGGTGTTTCCATGGGTGTTGCATGGGTGTTACCTTCCTGCAGGAAACCATCCAGCCTACAACACAGGCCACCCTGCGCCATGGTGCAAGGGTGACTGCCTTGGCGCTAGCCCAAGGCTGCCAGTGCAGGGAACAGACAGGAATGTGTCATATTGGATAAATACAGCACATTCCAGCCCTTTCCCTGTGACGCGGGGCAGTGCAGTAAGGTGACTCGTTGCACGGCCCTGCACCACATAGCCCATAGATATGGGCCCAAGGGTCTGATGGTGCACAAGTCCGCTCTCTCTTGGACAGGGGCCCTCAGAGTCCGACTGGTATTGCTCTTTCTTGGATGTGAATTCTACTGGACCACAAAGTGATTCCTTTGCCCTTACGGTGCCAAGACCAGAATTCTACTGATCTGAACCTCTTCCTGGGTGGGCTTCAGACCTTTGCAAGCCTCCATCCTCATCCCAAATGCAGGGAAGCCAGGATTTCTTTTTGTCACCAATCTTTGTTTTTTTCCTCCTGTCACCACAGTGATGGTTGGAGTGAACGTGTTCCTCTCACCTCTCAGGAATGCCTGGGATAAGAGCTCCTCCTACAACATCACTCATCACCAGGGTTCCTAACATCCCTGGACCTTCATATCAGGGCCACATCCAACATGCCTTGGATGTTTTCCACCAGCTTCTGGCGATGGCGCGGTTGCATTGGGCCATTACTCACCAGCCACAGTGGCACTCCATAACTGTATAAAGTGGCCCCTCACTATGTGCCAAGCAGGGGCCATGAGTCAATGTCTGCTCATTTGATTAAGTAAATGTCTTTAAAACCGAATAAAAAACAACGGTCGATCACATTGGCCCTCATTATGTTCTGCTAGTGGACGCTGCTGCTGGCAGCAGCGCCCCGTCCCGTCCCCCGCCGGAGGACCCCCCTCACAAAAGGTAAGTCGGGTGCTCCGACAGGGGAGGGAGGTGGGGGTGTTGTGTGTGTGTGTGTGTGGGGGGGGGTGTGGGTGTATGTTTGTGTGTGCATGCATGCGGGTGTGTGGCGTGTGGAATGCGTGTGTGCATGCATGGTTATGTTGTGTTGTGTGAATGCGTGGGTGCGTGTATGTATGTCACTGTGTGGATGTGTGTGTGAATAGATGTATGCATGTGTGGGTGAATGTGGGTATGAGTGTGTGTATGCATGTTTATGATGGTGCTTGAATGTGTGTGTATGTCATGGGGGGTCTGGAGTGGGAGGGGGAGCGTAGGGGAGGACTCTGGTGAGGGGGAGAGGGGCAGGGGAGACCCCTGTCAGTGACATGGAAGGAATTCCCTGTCATTGATAGTGCCTACCGCCATGATTTTCGTGGCGGTAAGGTAGCCACGAAAACCATGGCGGGAAGGCGGGGTCATAACCCTTTGGGTGAGAAAGTGATGCCCGCCAGGCTGAAGACTGAAGTTTCCAGCCCAGCAACTGTTACCGCCCTGGCGGACGGAGTGGTACATTGGCGGTTTGGCTTGAGCCACACTGCCAATGTCATATTTTGGGGAAGAGTATCGCCATCCTGTTGGCAGTACTCTTCTTCAAAATACCGCTCGCCGCCAGGGTCATTATGAGGGCCTATGTGTCCAAATGCAAAGAATGTGTAAAGCTCTACATACAAACCTGAGATCAGGAGTTGAATTTAAGGGGTTCAGGAAACTTTAAAGGGCTAGCTATGCAGAAGAGCCAAAAATGAAAATAGGACAGAATGGCATTGTGATGGGGCAGCATAGGGCACGACTAGTTACCCTCCCAAGTGCACTTCTTCTTGTAAACATTGAACTGTGCCTGTTCCCAGATGAAAGCCCTCCGCAGTAACCCGGAAGGACTGTTCCTATTGGAGAAAGTTCAAGAATGATCTGCATATGGATGGGTCTAATTTCAGGTGGCATGGTGTCCAAAATATGATGATCTGGGATGCGACCCGAGTAATTGCCAGCGGCTAAGATTAAATGAAACTTTCCACCCATCACTTTTGTGAGTACTCAAGTATTTAATAGCAGTTAGCGCTCTGCAGTAACTTCAAAGTGGCATGCAGCGCTTTACAGAAATCCTGAATAAATAAATAATGTTCTGGGCTACGGCCAGCACCTTCCAGTGCAGGTCTCCTCATCGTTTACCTGGGAGGGGCCATATGTGTGACCGTGCATTAATGCTCCAAGGTACTTAAATCTCATCTGAGAAGTATCTTTAAAGAGTCAAGGTTTACTCTCTTAAGAAGCTGTAAACAAACATAAATTAGTGCAGGTTGTTCTAGCGTCCAGACATTCAGAGGTCCTTCTTGTGATATTATTGATTGAAAAAAATGCTAACACAGGACTTTTGTGGAAGTTGGTGAGAGTCATTTTAGGTTTCAGTCAGTAGCCTAGCAAGGGTGCCATGGGCCTTCTGCAGGCATGGAAAATGCTCTGAATCGTAAAGTACAGCAATAGTGGTGGTAGAGTGGACTTATCACATCCATGACACCCTAGGCCTTCGCATCTGTTGTGCTTTTGGTAGCTTCAGCCCAAGTTTCAGTAAGGAGGGGGTGCTGGGGGCACCCTAGCCAGATATGAAGCAGGCTCTACTGATGAAAGGTAAAACCTGGAGGTGCTAGGGTTGGGAGATGGCCCAAAAGCAGACTTCACAGTGACAGAAACTTTACTTGAAAAGCTGAATTTCAGAAACAGCAAGTACGGGGCCCACTGATTGCCTACATGTGGGGCTCCTGTGTGTGGTGAGTACTGTCATAAACCCCCTTTCTAATGAATAGTTAATTAAATAAAGGAACAATCTTGAATTCTTGAGACACTTTATGCTTTGAATCTAAGTCAATCATACCCTGATTGATCAGTAAAAGAAGAGGAGCTGTTGTGGGTCGCCATGACTGTTTATTATTCACTCAATATTTAAAAAACACTCAATCAATCTACACAAACTCTGCCTCCAACTCACAACAGACAAATGACAAGCTTCAGGTTCATGCAACAGTGGCGAGGCCGATGTAGTTGGCTGCTCTGTCGAAGACGACGTAGTACTGCCTGATGAAGACATCTCCCAGGATCCATACCCCAGTGGTGTCTTGGAAGTTGCTGCTGCAGGAGTTCTGAAGGAGGACAGAAAGAGGTAGACATGTCAAGATTCAGACAGCAGCACAGTGTCATGCCATAACATGCTTTCTTGACCACACATCTTGCCGACACAAGCTGTACGACTATATTCTGAAATGGTGCCCTAGGCGAACAGAGAATGTCCACCTTCACACCTATGAACTTTTGTCATGCTTCAACATCCCCTCTAAAGCTTCACATGAACTAGGTGACAAATGTTGACTACTGTCATCACAAACTAATAGACTAGTTAACAGTGCTCTTTTGTTAAAAAACTGAGATACAGATTTATCCAACTTTCATACACTGCAACACGGCAGTCCACCTTGTTGTGCTGCGTGAAAGAGAGAGGGAAGGAATGCACTGTATTTAACATTCTATGGTGCAGCCTTGCACCAAGGCAGGCCCCCTTCACCATGGTGCAAGGGTGCCTGCATTGTAGGTAGGATTGTTTTGTACAGCAAGAGGCACCTCGCTGGACAAAAACAATCCTCGGAGGCGTTTTCCCCATGCAATGGGGAAAACATGGAGAAATAAAGATATTTCTCCTTGTTGTAAGTTTGGTGAGGAGGTGTACAATTCTAATGAATTCCCTGGTCTACCAGTGTTGGTAAATCTGGGAATGCGCCAAAATTCATGGGTGGATGTGTGGGAACACCTACACTTCACCAATGACACACCTCCCTGCGGCAGAGGCAGCAATCTGCACAGCCTTGCATTACTCTAGATTTACCGAGCCATGCAGGGTCACACAAGGTGGCCTTCTTTGCCTTAGTAAATCTCATTTTAGGTTTTGTGTCACCTTACATCTCCTGGTGTGGCTCAGGGCAGCACAAAACCTTTAATAAATTTGGCCCTGGGTTCTGTTAAGGGGATGCGTAGTCATGGAGTCTCGCTAGCACTGCCCCGTGGTGTTACTTCATATGACATTAGACATTAATAGCTGGATCACTGCTTTGGTACTGTCCCACCTATGGTTGTTTCTCCAGGTGGATACTTCAATAGATCTTGGAGAAATAAGTGTACATGTTCTAACACTTAACAACTGGCACAGGGCATCACATAGTACCCCACATCTACCAGGCAATGAGGCAAATGCTGTGAATCATTAATACATACTAGCAATGCTTAAAGAGCTGGCCTCAACATGTAACCAGTAAGGAGATTTAGAACAACCTCATGCTGGCTAAAGAAAGACGGTGCTCCGCAGTTATCGGTTGCAAGCCGCATCTGGGTTATCAGAACAGTCAAAAACCTCCAGAGACATCTGGGGCCATATTACAAAAGTGCCCTGGGGGTGCAGCGGACCTATGACAGAATGGGCCACAGGTGCTTGTGTGGTCCTATCACCAAATGGTGCCCCATGCGAATGAGGGATTCCCTTTGCCGTTGCGCCTCAGCCATATGCTAGATGCGGGCGCAGAGGCAAACAAGTTGTCAGAAGGTGCACAGACAGTGTGCCACCTAAAAGGTGGTGCACTGTTAGTGCGCCCCAAAATAGCAGCCCTATGGAGGGGGCAAAGGGGTACCATGGACCCCTGAGACATCCCCTTGCAGGTGGGCGCAGTAACTCACTTCACTCGCCTGTCAGGGGATCTCTAATCCTCCATCAAAGTGCAGGAAGTTGCCGTCTGCACAGTGAAACACGGAGCGGCATCCGCTCCATTTTTCTCTCAAATGCGCAGCCCCAAGGGCAGCGTGAGTACAAGGTTGTCCTTGGGGAAGCACATTCTATGTAATAGGGCGTACTTTCTCTGTTTGCACATGGCACACGTCTTTTAAGGTGCTCCGTGGAGCAAGCAGTGAATGTGCGCCCGGTGCAAAATAGGCCTTCTGATAGGTTAATATTTGTTGGAAAAAGATATGTTCCATTATAAAACAAATGTTGTGCTCTTAGGTTTGAAAGACCATGTACAGATTTAACAAACTGAGGACCAGACAGGGCTACAATAGCAGGAACAGAATCAGCCCAGTCTGAGCCCCACAAATCCGCTCTACTGGAAATCAAGGCTGTGCTTGTCCATCTTCTGGTTTGGCACAAACATGGCCTGAAGAATGACCAGCTTCTTACCTGTTTACATCCATCTCACAAGGCCTGGGGCTTGCTGGAGCCCCCCCCGAATATATGTCGTAATGTCTGTCCAAGGCACTACCCATTACTCAAAGCTCTCTGTTCTTGAAGCAGTGAATAAAGTCCAGACTTCCTCCATATGTTCTAAGTGGGATCAGAGTTCATCAAAGGAAACCAGTGTCCTCCATGAGGAGGCCATGTGTGAGCAGCAACATTATACCCTTTTTACACCCTTTACACCGGACTGTATGTTTTCATGACCTTTGTAAAGGTTTCTTTCACAATATCCCAACTTTTCATATGGATCACAAATGGTCAACTGGGCTGGAGGAGGGGTGGATCTGTTTGCAATCCATTACCGCTTATGACTCGACCGCTCCTGCTAATTTACAAAAGACATTGCATATTACCTTAAATGGTATATATTGACCCCTCCCAACATTTTGGTAAACAATATTGAGGCAGACCTTGTGTGATTTTCTTTATTTCAAATGAGTATCTTATCCTTGCTGTATGATTAATTTTCCTACCTGGCAGCAAAGATATGGAACGAAGTACCCCTATACCTCCGGACCGCCCCACCCCTACCAGATCATCCCTACAGGAGTTCCATAATGCGCTGAAGACCTGGCTCTTCGGCTGATCACCTGGACCTTACCAGCACCTCTATCAGTGGCATAATAAAGGATCCGGCAGCCCCTGCGGTGTGAGGGGGACCCAAGCTCCAGGGACCCCCAACGCACAGTAACCACAGTATCCAGAACTGAGAGCTCCTGACTATGTCCAGGGGGTCCCTCCATAGAATTTGCGGGGGAGGCCATTGGCCTGGATAACCTCACGGGTGACAAGCTGCGCACCCCAAGTCAACTGATTGATTGAGTGATTGATTGAATGATAGATTGATTGATTGGTTTATTGAGTGATTTATTTACTGATTGATTGATAGAGTGATTGATTGATTTGTTGAAAGGGACCTCAGGAGGATGATGCTGTTGGCGAGTTGTGTAAGAGGCCAGCAGCGTAAAGGGTGGACCCTCCTTAGCTATGAAGTACATGTGGAAAGAGGTTCATCCTAGAAATAATATCTATAAATTCTGTAAAAATAAGATATGTTGGTTGCCCAGTTCTCTTGAATTTACTTTCTGAATAGAAATCATTGTTTCCTAATGTTATTTCAAGTTAAAGATTTGAACGTGTGCCTTGGAGCAAAATCAATCCCCGTTGAGATGTGTTATTTGTTTCAGTGACGCCTCCATTGAGGCACCTCAATAAAGGTCTGACGTTCATGCAGGGAACCAGGTCCATCTAGATCACCCTGCTGCGGCAAACGGACATCTGCATATATTTAACTAATCTCACTAAAAATGGTGATGTAAGAAACTTTGCCTCATTATGCCCCCATGCCGTCAGGCTTGAACTAGGTAACACTCCATGGTAAGTTCTCCACAGATTGTGAGACATCCTGGTTACACATCCCTCATCATCCTGCGTGGTCCTTGCACGTGGCTCCTGGATGCTGCCGGTGACTCCTATGGGGACAAGACTCCCCCAGCATTGAAACTCTCTCCACCAGCCTCACCTCCCTGGAATCGGCCATAACCAGTGCTTGTCATTTAGTGGTTCGTACACCACAGTCGTCACAGTTCTGGCAAGAAGTAACACAAGTATATCCTTGGGCAGCCTGTAGTGGTCACCTCGGGTTTGGGGTGTTCAGGAAGCACAGCTCTACTTAGGAAGGCATGATTAATACTTTAAAATCATTGAGGCAACCCCACAGAGCCAAGAAGAGTTATAAGAAACCGAGGCATTCGCTGTGATCAATCTTATAGCATGAGGCACACCCCACAGAGCCAACAGGTGTCATCAAAAACTGAGACAGGAGCTGGGTTGAGTCCTAAAGCTTAAGGAACCTGAGCCAGCCAACCAGAAATTTCGAATAAGAGAGGTAGAATTAAGAAGGAATAAAAAGAGGTCTTCAAGGTCAGCCTAATTTGGTGCTCAGTTTTCTAATGCAAAGTTCTGTGTGACTGGGACCACAAGCAGAGAGAGATCTGACTCTTCAAGAGGGGGTGTCTGGGAAGCATAACATTATTGAAGGAAAAAAGAGAAATGCTCCTGACCTTCAGCCTATCTTATTAGGCACCTCCACTCTAGAAGCTAGCTCCTGGAAGACACACAGAGGCTGTTTATGCTCCTTACCTGGTTGATGTAGGCAGTGGCCGGCACTGGGTACTGGACGCCATTGATGGTGAAGATGATGTCAGGCAGGGAGCTGATGGAGTTACAGTTCACCACATACTAAGGACATGAAATATGGAAGAAAACGTTTAAAGAAAGTGTGTTAAGAACATGATCCAGACATTGCTGTGCATTTTATGGATTACAGAATGAATATATGGAAAGTGGAATTATCTGCCAGGTTGTTTAAGAGACCATCCAGGAATATGAGAGGAGAAGAAGAGAAATGTTTAAATGGTGTGACCTCGGATGCAGGTGATTGGCCTTGGAGCTTGGGACATCATGGTCTTGCAGAGATGGGTAAGGTCCTGTAATGATCACACCTCTGGCCCTGTCTCTTACCTCTCCATATGAGTTCTGAGAAGCTCCAATGGCACTCTGGATGTTTGAGATACCGGGGGACAGACCAGCGATCAGAGAGGTCCCAGTGTCCACGATGGCCTGGCAGCCTCCATTGCAGGCGATGACATTCCCATTCATGGAGATACTGGGGGGGGGGGCGAGATGGGACAGTAAGTGAGCTAAAGCGTAGACAACACATGCTTAACATAACTTTTCATCTTCCAATACAAATCTTGAAGAAAAAGTACAAATGTGCCACATTTTAGGGAACTTTACCAGCTTGAAGTTATATTTATGTTGTCTTCTTAGTCAGTAGACGGTTTCCCAAAACCAATTCAAACCACAGTCGTGGGTAGTGTTTCTGGGAAACCAAAGGCTGTTCGCAGGTCCACCATGCTATGTGATGGCAGCATGGGTGACTTGTCATTACTAATGTTATCGCTGAAGATAAGTTTCCAAAGAAGGAACCATCCTCAGAAACAACACAGAGTATCCTACAAATGTTGAAAGCTCTGTCCCTGTGTGACTTAGACATTTAAAACATTTTCTGTCTGGGATCATCATGATGTACATGCCAGACCTACACAGGAAGGTTCCTGATGAAATTATATGGAAAAACTGATGAAAATCATTCCTGTCCTCAGATCTGAGAAAAGTGAATTTCCACAAGGGCAGATGTCATTTTTTCCACAGTCGGAATCCAAATGCAGTGAGGGGAACACGAGGAGGGTGGCAAGGCATCTGACTAATTGTCTGGTGTCTCACTAAGACCCCTCTCCAAATGAGGCCTTACATATTTAAACCAACCAAGTTCACTATTTGAATATCTTGTGTGTGCTACCGGTATGGAGCAGGTGGACTTTATGCACGAAAGTGCACTTATCCTCTCACCCTGTAAAGTCATCTAATTCAAATGGACTGATTCATAAATGTGCCTTTTGAAAGGTCAGAAAATTGTTAGTAAATGACAATTTTTTTTAGGAATAAAAAAAAGATTCAAAGAACGCCCCCATCCCCACGTGAATGTGCCTGTTCTGCATGCAGTGGGCCCAGGGGTACTTCAAAGATGTTGTTAACAAACTCTTACTCTGTGTGTAACAAGAATCAAACACTCTTGTGAATCCTCAGTCCTCATTCAGTGATATGTATGGAAGTTTCCGAGGACTTTATTGAAAGTGTCCCTGGGTTTGGTGGTAATTTCAGTGGGTAGAGCGGTGGTGCTCATCGACCCACTCCTCACTTCTTCTCTACCCCAAAAACAGAAGAGCTAGGATTAGTGAAGAGCCCTGCCGAGGCTGGGGTGGGCACTCCCTTGTTAGTGCTCTGTACAGAGCTCAGTTGCATCCCAATGTCTGGGTCAGCAGCCCTCCGGCTGGTGCTTGATTGGGTCAGGCTGGTAGGAACCCAAAGGCAGCAATATATTTGAGATCCTTGGAAGATGCCACCTCTAGAGATGGTTGTGGATTGGCCACGTAGCCGTCCCATGTAATAATGCTTTGAATGAGCTGCAGATGGGGTCCTACATGTCCGACCCTGATAGAGTAAGGCAGGACACTGCAGATCTAATCACAGATTGATACCATCAGTGCAAGCAGCCCAGAAAGCGCCTTGTGTTGAAGCCTGGGTCTCTCTCAGGGAGTTATTTTAACAGCGTTGATGCCCTCACAGTATTGGTTACCTGGAGTTAATACACCCTGAGCGTAAACAGGCGCTTTATGTAAAGTACGGACTGGTATTCTGGTGACCAGGGGATACCTGACCAGAACCCGCCGGCTCGTTGCTGGTCCTGAGTACTGCCAGTGTAATGTCGGAGGGGTGGACACCCTACCACACTCCTCCTATATGTTCATATGATATGATTCCGTAGGTAGGCGGTGGCGCCTTCCCCTTCTTAAATTCAAGAGGCCTAATGTGCTACATCAGCGCTGATGCCTTGTGCCAGGGCTGATGGTGTTCATGCCCTTCACCCTGCAGCACCATAGTCATGGCTGCTTGGCCCCCACTGAGAGCTGCCTTTCATGCTGGGCATTATACCAGTCAGATCATTCATTTGATTTTGTGATGTATTGAGCGCCTGATGTGTCTTCTCTAATGATCTTGTGCAAATTAACTCTACTAGAACCTTGTTTTGCGCTGATATGTTAGCTGATGGTTTTACTGGGACTGTATGTGTCCATCCCAGTCCTGGGTGTGTGGCCACGTCTGAGAGAGCTGCGGACCGTGATAGGGATCATAGCAACCAGACAGCTCATGGTGGAGTGCTTTTTATTTGTTTCATGTATATTGTATCATGTATGGAGATATACCTTGTTCACCTCCATAGGTTAGTCCTTCAATGCTCTCATGAACTTTAATATAATTGTGTATTGCACTAGATTGCTGGGCAAACGTTTGTGCTCTTGTATGGGGGCTGCTTCCTCTTCTGCACGTGTTCTTATAATGTCAACCTTAGCTCTCCTGCACGTGTTCTTATAATGTCAACCTTAGCTCTTCTGCACGTGTTCTTATAAAGTCAACCTTACCTCTACTGCCCATCTTCTTACAATGTCAACCTTACCTCTTCTGCACATGTTCTAATAATGTCAACCTTAGCTCTCCTGTACGTGTTCTTATAATGTCAACCTTAGCTCTCCTGCACATGTTCTTATAATGTCAACCTTACCTCTACTGCACATGTTCTTACAATGTCAACCTTACCTCTGCTGCACATGTTTTTATAATATCAACCTTAGCTCTTCTGCACATGTTCTTATAATGTCAACCTTAGGTCTTCTGCACATGTTCTTATAACGTCAACCTTACCTCTCCTGCACATATCAACCTTACCTCTTCTGCACATGTTCTTATAACGTCAACCTTAGCTCTCCTGCACATGTTCTTATAATGTCAACCTTAGCTCTCCTGCACATGTTCTTATAATGTCAACCTAACCTCTTCTGCACATGTTCTTATAATGTCAACCTAACCTCTTCTGCACATGTTCTTATAATGACAACCTTAGCTCTCCTGCACATGTTCTTATAATGTCAACCTTAGCTCTCCTGCACATGTCAACCTTACCCCTCCTGCACATGTTCTTATAATGACAACCTTAGCTCTCCGCACATGTTATTATAATGACAACCTTAGCTCTCCTGTACATGTTCTTATAATGTCAACCTTAGCTCTCCTGCACATGTCAACCTTACCTCTTCTGCATGTGTTCTTATAATTTCAACCTTACCTCTTCTGCACATGTTCTTATAAAGTCAACCTTACCTTTCCTACACATGTTCTTATAATGTCAACCTTACCCCTCCTGCAAATGTTGTTAAAATGTCAACCTTAGCTGTTCTGCAGGTGTTCTTATAAAGTCAACCTTTCTCCTCCTGCACATGTTCTCATATTGACAACCTTAGTTCTCCTGGCCATGTTCTTATAATATCAACCTTAGCTCTCCTGCACATGTTCTTATAATGTCAACCTTACCTCTTAAGCATGTGTTCTTATAATGTCAACCTCACCCCTCCTGCAAATGTTCTTAAAAAGTGAACCTTAGCTCTTCTGCACGTGTTCCTCTAATGTCAACCTTAGCGCTTCTGCACGGGTTCTTATAATGTCATCCTTACCCCTCATGCACATGTTCTTAAAATGTCAACCTTCGCTTTTCTGCACATGTTCCTATAATGTCAACCTTACCTCTTCTGCACATGTGCTTATAATTTTAACCTTAGCTCTTCTGCACATGTTCTCATAATTTCAACCTAACCTCTTCTACACATGTTGTTATAATGCCAACCTTACCTCTTCTGCACATGTTCTTATAATGTCAACCTTAGCTCTCCTGCACATTTTCTTATAATGTCAACCTTAGCTCTCCTGCATATGCTCTTAAAACGTCAACCTTAGCTCTTCTGCACGTGTTCTTACAATGTCAACCTTATCTCTCCTGCACATGTTCTTATAATGTCATTGCTGAGCAGCTGCCGAGAGCACAGCTATCCTTGCCTAGTTATCGTACGTCTCCCTGATGTTCACTTGATTGTACTTTATATGTTTTAAGCATCCATGAAGCAAGCTTTTTCCTTTTGCTGTTATCTAGATTGTACTTTTACCTATTCTAAGGCTGATAGCTGACACAATAAACAATAAACTTCCTAAGGGCTGGTTGGGTTTGTGCACAAGGGCTCCCCCCTAACTATACGTCACTCTTCTATTGAGTTGATGATTTCCTATCCAGCTGCACTGCCTCCTGTCTGGGACTGATCATCCCAACACCTGACCTGTCCTTTGTTCCACCTGACCTGCTGTTTGTTACACCTACCTCTCCAGGGTGATCTGCCAGTAGGTCTCGGAAGAAAGAGGCACCCAGTTCAAGGTTCCAGTGTAGTAGGAAGATTCATAGCCCCCAAAGATCACCACACTCCCGCTGGCTCCATTCCTGTGATCACGAAGAAAAGAAAATTGTACATCGAGTATTGACTGTGCAGAAGATTGTGAAAGAAGGGCTTCAAGCAAGAGATGCCTCACATGTGCAGGGTAATATGTTATGTGCTTCTGAGTGCAAAACTCTTCTCCATCTATTTCAATCTGCACAGAACATATTAACCCCAGCAGAGAGGAGCAGTGCCTCCCATTGCCCCCATCTCATCCCAGAACAGTTTGTGGCATCCTGGACACAGCTCAACCTCAGTCATTTTCATTACTCTGTCGGTGACATTAGCGGGCACGGCTTTGGCTATTGAAAGCCTTAGGCAACTCCACTGGCTGCGTATAGGGAAGTGTATTGCTTTTAAAGCCCTCTGCATCACTTATAAGGCCTTACACTCCCAGGCCTCCACATATCTGAGCTCCACTTTAAGGTGGTACACACCTAGCCACAGTTTAAGATCAGCCAGTTTACATCTGGCCGTTGTCACCCGCTGCAGGAAGTCTAAATAGGGGGAAAAGGCCTTTTCAGTGGCGGCTTCTACATTTTGGAACAACTTTCCGATACATATCAGGAAACCAGAAGCCTTCCTGCCTTTCCGGAAACAGCTTAAGACCTGTCTCTCTTCACCCTATAATCTGCCCTGTTCTTTTGAGGTGGAGCTGTCTTCCTTTTGTCCTTGTCTCTCTCCCGCTCACTTCAGTTGTTTGCTCATCTCTTTGGCAGCTCTTCGATGCTACGGCCGGAATGCGCTTTATAAATCATTGTAAATACAAATACTCACGGGCTCAGGTAGACAGAGAAGAGGTCTGCAGACAGCAGGCCCTGACTCCACATATTGTCAAACACAGGGGTGGCTCCATCTTCTGAGAGGCTTGGGAAGGCCAGTCCCAGGATACCATCGAACTGCATTTCAGAAAAGAAATCGGCTTCGGTGTAGGCCAGCCCGAAGACCTGGTCGGTGACGGTGAGGCCTCCAACCTGCAAGGAGAAGGAAAGAGATGGTCAGTCTTTAAGTAAAGGCCAGATGTGACTGTCCTTAGGACACATCTGCCCAAGCTATGTCTGCTTTCTCCAGTCCTCCTACCTGGACAGTGTCATATCCCAGGACCCCGGTCATGCTTCCCGTGCCATACCCAATGGACAGGCTGGTGCTGGTGCTCTGGAAGGTGGAAGAGCTGGAGGGGTTGAACTTGTTGTGATTTGCTGTGGGTTTAAAAAGTCATCATTAGCACACATTCATCAGGACAGTTTCACTCCTCTAGGACAGGCTCTAGCTGCTCAACCCTGGCATCTGTCCTTTGTGGTTACAAAGGTACAAAAAGCCAAGAGTTAGCATTTGTAACTGATAAATACAATTTCAAATAACAAAAACATCACAGTTGTGAGTTTTATTCCTTACGTTGATACTTACGAATTCCAATGTCATTAACATGTAACATGGATTCTTCTGACTTGGCGGTCCCTTTCTGACTTGCATTTCCAACACACCTTGGGGCACTCTATGCATCAGGATTTTGCCGGGGTTGCAGCATGTTTTTGGCACAGCGCAGTTGGAAAATCTATTTTGGTATTTTCAGCACTCTGCAAAGCCTGATTTGTGTGGCTTTGCATAACTTTGTTAAAAACAATCACACAACTCACCCACCCAATTACTTTGATGCAAACCCATATTCACAAAGACTTGCAAACATGGTTTTGGGCCAAAATGGTGCACCTACATGAGGCTGGCGTAACAACCCGAGATATCTCCTCCTTCCTCGTTGCACGCGCGCCCCAGCACACACAAATAGGAATAAGCTACAAAGGATAGTTTTTGAACAGGAAGGTATTTGCACCAGTTATTTTTATCTATCCAGGAGAGGTAAGCAGCCTAATCGGACAAAACTTTTTTTTTTAACTTTAACATTACTTGAAAACCTAAATGATGCCTGAATATTTCTAAAGTTTAGTCAGCATTGCAGAAAACACATGATTTTCCTGTGACAACTTTATTCTCAGCACTGGTCACCACAGCATAGACTATGAGGGGCAGTTTATCAATGTGTGAAAGGTAAAGTGCAGGAGTGCACTGTATTTAACACCGTCCAGTGCATTCCTGTCCTTTCCTAGCACTGGTGCACTTTTGGCTGCCTAGCGCCAAGTCAGACACCCTTCCGTGAAGTTGCAAGGGTTCCTGCGTTGTAGGCAGGCTTGCTTTGTACATGAAGGGGAATCGTCCTGCACAAAAACAACCCTGAGCGGCAGTTCCCCCTTCTTGTGTGCTGCAGAATGCAGAAAGAGGCAAAAGGTGAGGAGAAATAATGATATTTCTACTTGTTGCGACTCAGCTGGGGAGGGGCAGCATTTCGACGCATTCCCAGGTCAACGACTAATGGTTAATCTGGGAATGCGGCAGAATCCATGCGTGGATGTGCAGGAGCATCCTTTAGTAGGTCTGTGAGGCAAGGCTTGGTGCCTTTAGCCAAGGAACTACACAGCCACAAAATACTTTGATGTTTACTGCTAACAAGAGCATTAGATTGTGAACAACAATACATTCTTGCACCACTAAACCTAGTAAGTTCTAAAGTTTGAGCCCATTTGCACAACAAATGACTTCCTTGATCATGCAGCAAACAGGACAATCCGAAACCTATATTGTCAACGTCTGACATTGGTTTCATAGGCTGATCATTGGCCACCTGTTTTTTGTATTTAACAGAGGCCGAAGGAACATAAAAAAAAAATACTAATTTCTGTGTTAAAGTGATGGCAGCAGTACTACATGGAAATACTTTCAAAAGAAATAAGACAGCCAGTTTAATGCTAATCTCTTCTTGGGTCAACACGCATGCTAGTTCCTGTATCACCTCTTAAGTATTTGTGTGAATGAAACAATATTTCTGTTTGCCTGAGCCATCTTCCACCCAAGGGTGGACCACATGATGGCCCTTGGCAGCAGATTCCACTCAACACAGCCCACCCGTGGGCCAATCTCTTGAAAGAACCCGGATTCAGTTGTACTTTAAGGGTGAATCCCCACACCAAAGCTGCTGTGAAAAGACTCCAACCGTAGCTGTTGATCCTCAAGTCAAGCTTGAATCACTCTTCTAATGCCGTGCAACCTACTGTTACAAGAGTCTTCAAACAAACGCTATGAAGGGATCTGATTGGAGTGGAGCAAATCTGAGTGGCTTCAGCAGATGATGGCACGGCTTTCATTACTCTAACTCTTCTTGAGAATTACTCCGGCAATTATGAAAGCATGTGGAATGGATGCTGCTGAGGCGTAAAACATCACAAAGCTGGACTTGGAATAAAGACCCTGTGGAATCATGAAACCTCAGAAGATACTCACAGCAGGCTGAGCTGGAACAATACACAGATGGGACCCAGAGGTTGGAGGAGCCGCTGTCAAAGATCACGTTGAATTCTTGAGGAGGAGTCCCAATGGAGATAGTTCCGTAATAAGACACCTAATGGGTATTGGAAGGGGATTTCTAATTAAGTTTTGCAATGTGGGTCCATAAACAGCTTTACTCTTGTAAACAAAGTAATTTATAACATAGTGCGTATGACTCCAATGTCTGTCACATTATGACCACACCAGAAATGCTGTGCGTATGGCTCTAGTGTTTTTTCTGGGTTGTAACAAATATCACGGAACACAACACATACGCACCTACCAGAGGACACAAAGCATTTCACACACTACTCACTGCTCTATTGTCTGCTATGCAACCACATCCTACAGAAGCACCATTCTACACATTCATTGTGTCAGGACAGTCATATCCTGCAACACAGCACACTATACAATACACAGGGTGTGAGTGTTCCAGTCTGAAAGTGAACGCGCACAGGTGAGGCATGCTTCACTCACATCCATGTAGTTGGTCATCGGCTCACTGGCCACTTGAGCAGCAAAGTTTGGGAAGTACTTGTTGCCAGGATTTATTTTGTGTGTCTTCAGAAATTCACTCAGTAGGCCCTTCTCTCTCAGGCGATCCCTCAGAGATTGTCCTTTTCTCAGGGGAACCCTAATAGATTAGAAGGAAAAGAAAGAAAGTCATGAGTAGGTCAAGGGAGAGAAACAATAAATCCAATGTGTAGTCCGCAGGTTTGTTGTAACAGAAAGAGTGAAGCGTAAGAGGACTCCCGTGGGAGAGGAGCCACCGACTGTTACCATAGAACTGCAAGAGGTATCTAGTTGTACAGAATAAAGGCAGGCGGTGTCCAAGGCTCATCTCTAGAACGTGCCAGAGCTTTAGGAACAGCACCCTCAGAAGAGCAGATTCATGTTCTACACTAGCTCAAAATCCCATGCTATATCAACATCACCCACTTTACACCCATGTGCCTGGACAACCTGACCAGATTCAGCATCAAGGCTTAGACTTACCAAGTGACAACCATAGAGATGAACAATAATTGTCTTCCCCGAAATCGAAGTGAGCTCAGCCTCCTGATTCTGATTGTGTCCTATCCTTGTATACCTGATACGCAGCCTCACGCACAATTCTACACCATTCCTAAGCCCTTTCTCCCTTGCTTGAGTACCACAGATACAAAGCTCCACACATACACTCTCCTTTCCCCAATGTCTTCTGAAGTGTTTAGCTGCAGTGAGGCCCGGCTCCGCTATCTCCAACTCTGTAGGACAACATTGCTTTTCACATTGATATAAACCATTGTGGCTCTCTTGTAGTACGTCAAATGATTGTTCACTTTTCTGCATATGTTTAACAAAATGTATCTAACTGTAGCACACTCATTCACTCACTTTCAAGAAGTCAAACACTGTTGGATATGCCCTCACTGATACCGTTATATTTGACAGTTAAAGTAAAATGCACCATATATCAAACATCATCAAACAAATGCAAATGCATTAAACATGACCTGGTGCTGACCATGACAATGAATTTAAATGTGGTTGATACATTTGGATCAATAAAGTTGTACATATAGTTTTTCTACAGGATCCACCCTACTTACAGAATCAGCCTGTACTAGCCACAGGAAAATAACAGAACTATGTCATCTTTTATTCTGATTATCTGTGCTGTGTTCATAGTTTACTTATTTGTCAAATACATTTTCCTTACTACCCATATTTTCTGAAAACTGAAAACTTCTGATAAAGCCATCCTGCTCTAAGAAATTGAGACATGAATAAAGGTGTGTCATTCTTCTTTGTAACAACTGGGGTTGTCAGAAAAAGGTGGTTCAACACCCCATTGTTGCAGAAAAAAACTAGACTTAGATAATGTGCTGATTTATAATGACTCAGAAAAATATATTTTCTGCCCTTAAAATGTACAACTAGTAAGATGCAGCATTGTATGGACACTTGACACAGGCATCTGGTGTTACCCAAAGTGCAGAAGTTCAAATCCAAGCAAGGCCATCTCTGTGATCCATATCTATGTGCTCACAAAATGTTCTTTTATAACTTTTTTTATAGAAGCATTTGTCACACTTACAAATGGCAGAATATCACCACCATGTTCCATGATAAAAAGGAAGCTATTCATCTTTCCTTCTGGTGTGCCATTTCAATGCAAGTTATTATTATTCTCTTCTGTCAGGGATGGTTTTTCATACGGGGTCCACAGAGATCCTTGTTGCCACTTGGTCTGAAGTCTTCTGCACAGCCCGTGCTTGTGAGTTACCTGAACTCACCTTGAAGCCCAAACCTTGCCATATTCAGATACTTCTTCCAATATGGCTCAGAGGAAGGGCAGTGGGTCAACCAGCATCAGCAACACATTGTCCACAAACAGCTCCATCATGGGATCTGCCTACCGCCACCCGTTTAATGTTAGCTTCTGACTTATTTTCTCAAATGGGTCAAACGTGACAACAGCAGAAATGAGAGAAGGTGGGCAGCCCAGCATGGTCCTCTCGTGATGCATGCAACATGGGTAGGACAGCCTGTGACTGTGTTTTGTGTGTTGACAATCATGTGTGATGCCTTTTTTGTATGATCTCCAAAATGTACCTTGTTTATAAAGTCTGATTGTTTGGATTGGTTAATTCAGGGAGCCTAGGCCTCAGCTCAGCTACTAATATGCCAACACAATGTGTGTCATCATGACTAAGGAGAGGGATTGGTCAGTATGAGCTACAGAAAATTAATCTGTCCCTGGTTTAGGGAGAACCAAGATCCCTAATTCCGAAGGTGGATGGTCCAAGGACTTGAACAGTTGTGTCAGGATCGGGCCGGGGTGAACGTTTTATGAAATCAGGCGACAACCTTTAGAGGCCCAGAACTTTGCCAGTTTTCAGGTGAGAAATGCTGGAAATTAATCCTTACAGCAATGTAGGGCATTCCGGTTCAGCCACCTACTCTGGTCTAAGCTTCTGTACCTTTCTGTCTTTTAAATGCAACTGGACCGGTTTATTTAGGGGCAGCTTCTTTTGTATAAAGTTCAAGCAGCAATTACTTAAAGCTCTAGCAACCTATCATCTTGAATACTTTTTTGCACCCATGTCCAGTACTTCAAGTGGGTTTTCACTCACACGCTAATTTGAGGCTTGCAGGCAGGCGTCCATCCAGCTTTGTTGCCAGCTAGTGTTGTTATGTTTATCAATCAGGAACTTACAAAAAAATGGTCTAGTCTGGTGAAGGTTCTATGTACTGACAAGTAGATGTATGTCCCTCATTCAAAGACATGGGTCTTCTAGTCACACTGAAAAGAGACACTTTCTGGTTTCATCGCCCAGCAATCCCTCACCACCATATCATGAACCATGGTGATCCTTACAGCATCAGTGGTGGGACTAGAAGACCTCCACCCATGGGCTTCATGAGGCAAGGAGTTCTCCAAATATGTGTTTTGGAACATTCCTACTTAACTAATGGATAACAGTACCGTGAAACAGCACCATTGTTATAACAAAGATCACGATTTCTGCAACTCCCTCCAAATGACTTTGGAAGGCAATCCTGCTGGAGAGAAGAGAGCCCCCAGTACCTCGTGTGCCTTCCTTTGTACTGCACCCCTCCCCCTCTGTACTGGCGCCAACACCAACTAGGTACTGGAGCTCTGCACAAGTAAAGGACGCCCATATTTTGCACAGCATTTTCCTGTTTAAATGTGGATGGTGTGGGCCAGGTAACCTCGCACATCTTTGAAATGTCACCTGGAGTGTGGGGTGGGGGGTGTTTGTTGTGATTTATGGTACCCAGTGGAAGAAGTTGAAGAAGACCCCCTGATCCAGCCCATGTCCACCAGAGACAGTGCTGCCTACGCCTCGGCCCTGTCACCAACCTCCCAGACAACTCTGTCTGTCTGACAAACCCTTCGTCTCTTGCTAGGGCAGGGCTTGAATAATAATTCATGAGGGTGCGGGGTGCACATGGAGGCAGTGATGGCCTAATGGGGATACTTCACTGACGAGGGGTAAACCCAGGACGAGAGAAGATGGACTAACCAATGCTGTACCCCGGGGTGGATGGTGGTGGGGGGTCTTACAAACACATCCAGGAGCGGACATTCATGCATGAAAGAAACTCCCATTAGAGGTGGTAGAGACCTGACCAGCACTTAGGATAAAGAGAACTGTTGGGACAAGAAGAAGAAAAAGCCCTGAGAGGTAGCAGACAAAGAAGGAAGCAAGAAGGGTCTCCCCACCTGTAGCGGTGGGGTACACCGGAGGGCTGCATGTCTAATGTGAGGTATCAGCCTCTAATCATGTGTTTACTGCTCACACCACATGCTAATGAGCAGGGACATCTTTAACAACTCACACCTGCCTTTTATCTTCAGTTTCCTAGAATAAACTGTACACCATGTTAAAAGCCACTCTCAGCCTTTTAAAGACCCAGTAGGATGTTTTAAAGTTAAGGACGTGGCAGCTGATGGCTTCACAAAGAGTACATTCAGCCAGGCCTTGTTATTTAAAACTTATGTTGTGAGATTGCAGTATCTTTACAATATTTTTAAAATGGAGTGTTTAGTAAAATGTTTAGTGAAAATACCATTAAAGAACACTTTGGAAAAGCTCTAGGCCAGATTTATGAAAAGTGGCCATGCACCCATTCCAGCGCCACTTTTCTTGCGCCCCTTAGCGCCCCCTAATGCCACCATGTGCCCGTATTTAAAATGCTGCGCACCATGGTGATAGTCAGGGGGACTAGCATGATAATGTTTGACACTAGTTTGGCGCTTTGTTGGACTAGCTTCAAACTTTTTCACGCTAATCCTGCAAAGCACCCAGAGGCCCATTAAACACAATGGGAGCCTCTTTTCAATGCCTGCACTTACCAGGAGTTAAAAAATGTAGATAAATATGGCACAAAGGAATCTCATAGATTACTTTGCACCATTTTTACTGGCCCCCTAGCGCCGGAACGCCCCCCCTTGCATACATTAGCGCTGATGCAGGCATAATTTGGCACAAGGGGTTACATAGTGGTAGGTATGGCGCTGTGTTTTTGCCCTTCCAACACCACATTAGTGTGAAAAAAATGATGCTAATGTGGCATTGGAATGGCGCTAGGCCACCAAAAATCTGGGCCCTAGTTAGGGTTCAAATCGTATCCCCAACAGCAATATGCAAAGACGGTGCAAACCAGGGCACTCCATATAGAGTCAATGGTTGAGAATTAAGCAGTCTGTCTTTGCTCTCAGTTCACGAGGACCTCTTTTGCACATGTATACCAGAGTTTTACTCCCTCATTAGATGAACATACCACATGCATGACTGCTGTGATCTAAGCATAAAACTCAAATCCACTACCGAGACCCCTGAACTGCAGACCTGCCTTAACCCCACCAGCCTTCACCCTTGTAGTAAATCTCTAAGTAGACAGTCACTTAAGCAGGTACTCAGAAAGGGCCACCAGGCTTTCACAGTGCTAGCATCTCATGACCCTACAGCACACTGAGGAACGTGGAGTAAGTACTCACTTGAGCAGGCACTCAGAGAGGGTCACCAGGCACTCAATGATCCCATCTCATGACCCCACAGCACACTGAGGAATACAGAGTAACTACTCACCTGACCAGGCACTCAGAGAAGGCCACCATGCTGTCTCAAAGCTCCCATCCCATGACATCATAGCACATTGAGGGACACGGACAGAATACTCACTTCAGCAGGCACTCAGAGAGGGCAACCAGGCTCTCCCAGAGCTCCCAACTTATAACCCTACAGCTCATAGAGGGACACGTAGTAAATACTCACTTGGAGCAGACACTCAGTTAGGGCCACCGAGCTCGCTCAAAACTCCCATCTCATGACCCTACAGCACACTGAGGAACCCACAGCAAGTACTCACTTAACCAGGCAGTCAGACAGGGCCACCAGGCTCCCTCAAAGCTCCCATGCCATGACAGTACAGCACACTGAGGGACGCAGAGTAAGCACACACTTGACCAAACACTCAGAAAGGGCCACCAGGCTCTCTGAAAGCTCCTGTCTCATGACCCTACAGGACACTGAGGGACACGTAGTAACTACTCACTTGACCAGGCACTCAGAGAGGACCACCAGCCCAAGGAGCAGCAGCCACTTCATGGTTCCTTCTGTGGTCCACAGTATCTAAAGGCAGGGATCAGATGCTGGAGTGAGCTGTGAGACCTCAGGTAAGAGGTCCCTTATATACTGCACAGGGTGTCCCTCGGACAACCTTCACGTGTGGAAAATGAGTGCGCATGTGAGATAAACCAGGGGGCCAGCAAAGCAAGAGGCTATTCAGACTCCTAATCTCCTTAGGTTTCAATAATATCTAAAAATGCACACACTGGCCACTGTGTGCACCATATCATGTGTATAGATTAGAAGCAGTGTTTGCTAAGATGCTTGGAAATGTGCATATCTGGTGGGGGGTGGGGGGCAGGTGCCTTCTGGAGCCTGCGAGGACCTTGAGACAAGGTCACATTGAGCTGGTGTGTTTGGTGCAAGTCAGACGCAGAGACGACTTCCAAGAACCGTCCTGTGGTGGAAGGCTGGACTCCACATCTGCACCAGAGTCAGGCTATCTCAGGTGTGATGGACTCCACATCTGCACCAGAGTCAGGCTATCTCAGGTGTGATGGACTCCACATCTGCACCATGGTCAGGCTATCTCAGGTATGATGGACTCCATATCTGCACCAGAGTCAGGCTATCTCAGGTGTGATGGACTCCACATCTGCACCATGGTCAGGCTATTTCAGGTATGATGGCCTCCACATCTGCACCAGAGTCGGGCTATCTCAGATATGATGGACTCCACATCTGCACCATGGTCAAGCTATCTCAGGTGTGATGGACTCCACATCTGCACCAGAGTCGGGCTATCTCAGGTATGATGGACTCCACATCTGCACCATGGTCAAGCTATCTCAGGTGTGAATACTCATGTCATTTCACAAACCACAGAGCTTGGGTTCAAGCCCACCATCCTACCCTCACACTAGAAGGCTCTCCTTGCGATAAATAGGAATCAATGGCGATTCATGGAGGACGTGTTAACTTGCAATTAATAATACAGAATACAAAGGGTTGTTGTAATGTTAAAACTCATATTTCCTTTTATTTTGTGACATGCAGGTACTGCTGCCTCGGAGAACCGCAGTCTGTTCACCAGTGCAATAGAAATAGGCAAAATAGAAATATATTGTGAAGAAAAATCTTTTTCAAAACTCCTCGGCCGGATACAAAGAGAGTAGGAGGGACAGGGTGCGCATGGAAGGACATTGCTACCCTGGAAGGGTGTATTCTCTTAGAAGAAGGAGTCATGTGATTGGGTGAATGCAGAAGAATGAGTATGTTATTGACTGGGTGTATAGATGGATCAATCCGCAGGTGCATGCGTGAGAGCAGCAATGCCATTAGTGGGACTGTGGCCACTGATACCCTGATCCACCGTCTTTCCATCAAGAAATGACTCACCTATTCCTCCATACATAAGTTAACCCATTCATCAACCCCCTCTCTGTGTAATCAATCATTTTTCCACCCATGCACTCACTCGCCCATTCACTCTCAGCCCTTGTGAGCATGGCGTGAACACTGTCTGCCTGTGCAAGCATGGCATGAAGAATGGATACCTATGTGAGCATGGCGTGAAGACTGTCTGCCCATGTGAGCATGGCCTCAAGACTGTCTGCCCTTTTGAAGCTGCCGTGAGGGCGGCCTCCCTTGCAAGCATGGTATAAGGACTGCCTATGCAAGCATGGTATAATGATTGTCTTCTGACCATAAGAGCCTGGCATGAAGACTCTCAGCCCATGCAAGCATGGTTTAATAACTGTCTACCCATGGGAGCATGGCATGGAGCAAACATTATGCTAATGTGGCGCTAGAGCTTCTTAAATCTTGGTCGGTGTGTTTTTGCGTCCCCAGTCACCAACTCCCAACACATTCAGGACCTGTTAAATGAAAAAAGCAATGCACCTCATCTCACATTCATCTGATGATTTAACATTCAATGAAACCCACATTCAAATGCCCACATTCTGCCATATCGGAAGCAATAATTTCTTGCAGGGGAGTGTCACTGAATCTTTCTTTTTAGAAACTCATCTTGTAAGAAATGTCTAATATTATAAGTTAGAAGGATTCCAAGAGGATTACACATTCCATTGAAACCCACTTTATGCAAGAATATCCATGGTGTGCCATAGTAAACAAATCTTCCTTGGATTTCATTTTTACCCATTGAATAAGAATTATTACAAAGCTTGGATGAGCTGATACACGATATCACGCAATGCAAGAAATAATAAATAGAACCCAGAGGATGTAGAACGCTGGCCTGTTGAGTGGGTGGACACCTATGGTATTGTCGCCTTATGCCAGGTATTCCCTATTAGTGAAGTGTAGGCAGTGTCTAGGAAGCCAGGCTCTCCAGAGGTAGCTGTGGATGAGCAGCCAAGACTTACCTAGGAGACCTGAAAAGCTTACGCAATGCCACTATAGTCACACAGCACATACACACATGAAAGAGCCACGGTATTACAAAAATAAAAGTACTTTATTATGGTAACACAAATACTAGAATACTAATAGGCAGTCCGACTGGAGATAAGTAAACACACTAATTATATACAAAATAGCAATCAGTTAGGAGCATAAAAACAACAGGCATTGGCAAAAGTATTAGAAAACAGTACGGGCCGTACGGGAGGGCCAAACCATATAGTAAGAAAGTGGAATGCAAGATACAGTCCCCCAACCAAAGATGTGGAATCATTAGAGGGGAGGGGGAGGATCTAGGAAACCAAGAGGTGAGTATCAGAGTGACCCCCAGCTACAAGGAGACCTCCTTTTCCCCAACACTACCCGGAGGATTGTGCAAGACCCAGACCAGACTGGAAGAAACCAAAGGTGGCTCCTGGCAGAAAAGAACCTGCAAAGAAAGAGGAACAAGTTCAGTTTGTGATGGAGTGTCCGGTCGTGGCAGGAGCCACTACCCACCCTTCTGTGGATGCAGGGGAAGAAGAAGACCAGTTGTGCAGCGCAGGAGATGAAGCGGAGTCTCTGAAGTGATGCAGATGGTGTTCAACGCCAGCTGTTGGATTGCAGATAGTCAGTGGTGGCAGAGAACCACCAACAAGCCTTGGCAAATGTAAATGAAGAAAAAAGGAGATTTGCAAGGCTGAAGAGAACCAGCAAGGCTCAGGGGACTCAACCTTTGGAGAGGAATCTGAGGAGACCCTCAGAAGTTGGAAGAGTCACCAGAAGCAGTTGCAGCCCCCATAGGCAATCCACTGGCATCAGGCACAGCAAGTCACATTGACACCCAGTCAGCACACCTGAAGAGGAATCTCCTTCGCTGGAATAGCAGAGAGGAGACTGTACTTGGAAGTAAAAAGTGCTGGGGACCAGGGCTACACCGAGCCTGAAGATCCCTTGGAGCAGGAGCAAACAAGCCTTGGTAGTTGCAAGAGTCATGATGTACAAGAGTACTAACCTGCAAGGACAGACAAGGGCTTACCATCTCCCAAGTTGGGCAGCTGGCGGAAAGGACCAAGAAAACCACTCCAACACCTGTGATGTAAGATCCATGCAGTTCTGGAGGAGAGCAGATCCACGCAGCCGGTCGTCGTTGCAGATTTTGCCTGCAGATGCAGGGGAGTGACTCCTTCATTCCAAGGGAGATTCCGTCTTACTTCTTGGTGCAAGCTGATGTCTCACCAACCTCAGAGGATGCACAACTGGGGAAATGTTGCAGTTGCTGGAAGGAGCTGAAGAAACAATGTTGCAAAGCAGAGTTGTAGCTGAAGTTGCAGATTGTTGGTTCCTGAAGAGTACAGTTGCAGTTACAGTGGTCAGTAGATGAAGTAAACATTGCAGAAGAGTCCTGTTGGAATCTTGCAGGTCAAACCTGAGGACTCACCTAAGAGGGAGACCCTAAATAGCCCTGAAAGGGGGTTTGGTCACCTAGCACAGTGACCACCTATCAGGAGGGGGCTGTGATGTCACCTGCCTGATCTGGCTACTTAGATGCTCCAAGGGGCCTCTGCACATTTTGGATTCAAGTGGCCCCCTGGAGGGGCTCTGAGCACCTCCCCGGGAATGATGATCGACAGGGGAACAGTCACTCCCCTTTCCTTTGCCCAGTTTCATACCAGAGCAGGAACTGCAGGTTCCTGGACTAGTGCAAACCAGTTTATGCAATGGGGTGGGGGCACCAAATGTGCCCTTCAAAGCAAACTGGTGTCTTGGGGAGGCTTCTTCTCCCAACCCTTGTAACATCCTATTTCCAAGGGAGAGGGTGTTACATCTCTCTCCCACAGGAAATCCCTTATTCTGCCTTCCTGTGCCTGAGCTGGTCAAGCAGCAGGAGGGCAGAAACCTGTCTGAAGACTGGTAGGTCCTCTAAAGGCCCCCCAAAGTGCATGGAATCATACAACCAGTATTGGCAACAGTATTGGTGTGTGATTCCGACATGTTTCATACCTAGGTTCGGAGTTACCATTATGTAGCTGGACATAGGTAGTGACCTATGTCTAGTACACGCGTAAAATGGCGTCCCCACACTCACTAAGTCCACTGGCACTGTACTGTGTCCAGTACATGGTTAAAATGGTTTGCTTGCGAAATCCATTGTAATGGAACCAGAGTTTGTAGGGGAACCTCTGCTCATGCAGGGGGTGCCCTCACACACAGGAACCTGCACCCTGCCCTCTGAGCTAGGAGGGCTACCATAGGGGCGACTTACAGTGACCTGGTGCAGTGACCTGTGGTGAAAGGGTGCATGTACCTTTCCAAAGGAGCTGCAATGGCAGGCATGCAGACATATTTTGCATGGGCTCCCATGGGCGCTGCGTTGATCTGGTGGGCAATGCGGTGGATTTTCTGTTGCACAGCAGGTGCTGCATCACTTCCTCCTGCAAGAAGTTGGGCTGCGTCGTTCCGGCTCGGCGATGCGTCGATTGAGGGGGATGTGCATTGAAGTTCTGGTCGCAACTCTGGCGCTGCGTCGATCTCCACTCGGAGCTGCGATGTAGTGATTCTTTCACCACTTGGCAGGCTTCCGGCAGGCTGTGCGTCGATTGTCGCCACAGAAGGAGTTCCTTGAAGAGAAGAAGTCTTTTTGGCCCTAAAACTAAGCATTTCTTGTCATGGGCACTAAGCCTATCCACACAAATGAGGTACCATTTTTATGGGAAGACTTGGTGTAGCAGAACAAGTATTATTGCCCCTTTTCTTTCTCTACATTTTTTCCTTCCAAATGTAAGACAGTGTGTAAAAAGGACGTCTTTTTGAGAAATGCCCTGTAATTCACATGCTAGTATGGGGACCCCGGAATTCAGAGATTTGCAAATAACCACTGCTTCTCAACACCTTATCGTCTGCTCATTTTGAAAATACAAAGGATACCTTGATACCTATTTATCTCTCTTTATATTTCACCATATGAATTGCTGTATTCCCGGTATGCAATGAAAACCCATTGCAAGGTGCAGCTCATTTATTGGCTCTGGGTACCTAGTGTTCTTGTTGAACCTACAAGCCCTATATATCCCCGCAACCAGAAGAGTCCAGCAGACGTAACAGTATGTTGCTTTCAAAAATCTGCCATAGCTGGAAAACACGGACAGAAATGGCTCTTTTTTTTCACCTCATTTTCAATATTTTTTTATTTTAGCTGTTACTTTCTGTATAAAAACCTTGAAGGATCTACACAAATAACCCGTTGCTGAATTTAGGATTTTATATACTTTTCAGAAATGTTTAGCTTTCTGGGATCCAGCATAGGTTTCACTCCCATTTCTGGCACTAACTCGAAGGATGCTGAAAGCAGAAACAATTGTAAAAATGAGGTATGTCCCAGTAAAATGCCAAAATTGTGTTGAAAAACATGTTTTTCTGATTCAAGTTTGACTGTTCCTGAAAGCGGGGACAATGGTGATTTTAGCACCATAAACCCTTTGTTGATGCCATTTTCACGGAAAAAAACACAAGCTTTCTTCTGCAGACCTTTTTCCCATTTTCTTTTTAAAAACAAAATTTTAAATGTATTTTGGCTAATTTCTTGGTCTCCTCCAGGAGAACCCACAAACTCTGGGTACCGCTAGAGTCCCTAGGACATTGGAAAAAACAGAAACAAATTTGCATGCGTAGCTTATGTGGACAAACAGTTATGAGGGCCTGAGCATTAACAGGCCCAATTAGCTAAAAAAAAAGGCTTGGCACAGGATGGGGAAAAGGCCTGGCAGCGAAGGGGTTAAGTCCAACTTCACCAGTTAGCAGGATTTTCTTTTACCATTCTGGCCATACTAAAAATGATAAGGCTACTCTTTTCAGATCAGAATCTACCAATTAAAAGTATATAGGAGCAGTTCTAATGCTGGGCTATGAGAGGAGCAGGCCTCAAAGTACTGAGAAACGTATTTGTGAGTTTTTCACTACGAGGATATGTAAAACACACAAGTACATGTCCTGGCTTTTATTTACATAGCACCCTGCCCTATGGGTTGCCCAAGGTCTACCTTAGGGGTGACTTATATGTAGAGAAAAGGGAGTTCAAGGCTTGGCACATAGTTCTAAATGCCAAGTCGAAATGGCAGTAAAACTGCACACTCAGGCCTTTCAATAGCAGGCCTTAGACATGGTTAAAGGGCTTATTATGTGGATGGCACAATTAGTGCTGCAGGCCCACTAGTAACACTTCATTTACAAGCTTTGGGCAACTCTAGTGCACTTTACTAGGGAAATACAAGTAAATTAAATATGCCATTTGGGTAGAAGCCAAAGTTACCACGTTTATAGGAAGAGCACTGGGTAGCAGTGGTAAAGTGTTCATAGTCCTAAAGCCAACAAAAATGAGGTCAGAAAAAGAGGACGAGGAAGGCAAAAAGTTTGGGGTGACCCCTGCGAGAGAGTCATTTTTTGACAGTGCCTGTGTTGGCGCTATGCAGCACATTGTGCGCCAGCACAGGGAAACGTCATGAATGCACCGTACAAAGTATAACACACCACATTCCTGCCCATTCCCTATCACGCAGATCAGCAAGGTGGCTTGCCACGCTGCACAGTATGGTTCCTTGATAAGTGTACCCCTTAGTTGAAGAAACAGTGGAGGCAAATCACAGGGTCAAACCACAGCCTCAAATAAACTGAAGCCCAAAAGTGCTTTTTAGCTCAGGCTCCAATCAGCCATAAAGTATTAAGCACTTTTGAAACTGTGTCTCATGGCGACATAAAAAAGCATGCTTCCTTTAAAAAAACGGTACCATCAGATTCTTTCTGTTAGACCTGGCATCCTTGGTGTAGCCTCCCCTGTCCTTTTTGCCTCTGCTTCCTATGTTTGACTGTGTGCTGGACTCTGCTTTTGCTGGTTTTTGGCACTCTGGGTTCTTCACCACTGCTAACCAGGGCTAAAGTGCAAGTGTTCTCTGTGTAAATTGTAACTCTAATTGGCTTTTCCATGATTGGCATATTTGATTTATGGTAAGTCCCCACTAGAGTGCACTAGTGGTGCCCAGGGCCTGTAAATCAAATTCTACTAGTGGGCCTGCAGCACTGATTTTGCCACCCACATGAGTAGTCCTGTAAACATGTCTCACACCTGCCACTGTCGTGTCTGTGTGTACAGCCTGCACTGCCAATATAACCTGGCAAGTGTCCCCACTTGCCAGGCCCGGACCTTCCCTTTTACTGGATGTAAGGCACACCTAAGGTAGGCCCTAGGTAGCCACATGGGCAGGGTGCAGTGTATTTAAAAGGTAGGACATATACTGGTGTGTTTTACTTGTCCTGATAGTGAAATATTGCCATATTCATTTTTCACTGTTGCAAGGCCTATCTCTCTCATAGGTTAACATTGGGATTGCCTTTAAATATCTTTTAAGTGCAGTTTCCCGTTGGGAGTAGATAGAGATCTGGAGTTTGGGGTCTCTGAACTCACAATTTAAAAATACATCTTTTGGTAAAGTTGGTTTTTAGATTGTCAGTTGGAAATGCTAGTTTTAGAAAGTGGGCATTTTCTTGCTTAACCATTCTGTGCCTCTGCTTGCTTGTGAAATCCACGTCTGGGTCAGACTGACAATTGGGCTGTTTGTGAATTCCCTCTAAGCAGCAACACACAGGGAGCTGAGGAGTGGCGTACACATCCTAATAAGTCTACCGGACTAGAGGGAGGAGCTGACACTTATACATGAAAGGGCTGTGCTTGTCCTCAAACAATGCAGTTTTCAATCCCCTGGTGTGTGCCCGAGGCCAGGCCTGACCAAGACAGGATATTTTGAACAACAGAGACTTTTCTTTTACGTTTGCCTACATCAAAGCAGAACTGGGTATAAGTAGTGGGCTCAAAATTCTTGCTTTTTAGATTACTTCTGAATCAGGAGGAACCTCTGCCATGGAGAAGAACTGAAGAGTACTGCCCCTTTGCCTGTGTTTGTACTTTGCTGGGTTTGCCTGCAGTTGCTGCTTTTACCTGAGAGAGGACAAATACTGGACTTTGTGGTGTTTTCCTGCTTGTGATGTGTCTCCATGGGCTTGGATTGAGCGTGCCCCCTATTCTGAAGTCTCAGGGCCATCAAAGACTTTCTCTGCCAGCTCTCTCTTTCTGAGACTCCTTCCCAGCTAAGTGGGGCCCTAACCATTCCTTAGGCCCTTGAAAGGAGAATCTGGTAGAGCCAAGGCTGAAACAACGGAGCCGAGCAGGAGAAAAATGGGCTCAGCACCTGCTTTGCGGCTGAAAAATTGATGCACCACCTGTATCACGGCTGGAAAATCAATGCAACAGCCGCTTGCAGCTGCTGAAATCAACGCATCACCCACGCAGCGGCCCGCTTCTCCATCGTGCGCAAGGATCTTGCATGCATCATCGCTGGGCATCAAAATCACAGTGAACCTGCGTAGACCCGAGTTTGTCTGTCCAGAAATCAATGCACTGCTATTCTGCAAGAGAGAAAAATGATGCATCGTCTACCCGACTGGAAAAGAATTGGCGCATGGCCTCACTTGCGAGTCAGGAATCAACACATTGCTTACTTTTTCCGATGCGCGCACGCCCATGCAGCTTTTTTTTTTACGTATACCATGTACTTTGTGTAAAAACATCACATCCATTGATTTCTATAGATTAAGACTCTTTTTACTTTAAAACTTCATAACTTTGTTCTTGTATGTTGGATTTTTGTAATTTTGGTCTTATTTGATTTAGATAAATATTGCCTATGTTTCTAAACTAGGGTTGTGTCCCTTTTGTAATGTTTTTACTGTGTTACTCTGGGTGTTGGTACAAATACTTTACACATTGCCTCTGAGATAAGCCTGACTACTTTAGCCAAGCTACCAAGGGGGTGAGCAGGGGTTGTCTGAGAGTGTAACTCCCTTACCCTGAGGAGAGTGAGGGTCCCTGCTTGGACAGAGTGCAAACTGACTACAGACCAGAGATCCCATTTCTAAAACCTACCAATAAACAATGGGCATCAATCAAAATCTAGCAAATCACCCTACCATCACTTTTTCTTTCACTGATCAATGACATCAATGACACTGACTACAACATTGAGAATGGTGATTCGCATGTTGCTGATAGTCAAACATACATGATGATGGAAAATTATCTTGAACAAAAAATCACTGGAGTTTTGGATACAATCCTGAAAGAGGCATTGACCAGTCAAAGTATTTCCGAGATGAACAAGAAATATTGAACAAAGCAGTATCCAACTGTTATTTGCATACACATGATACCCAAAATTCATAAAAATAAATAACCTGCCTTTCAAACAAATAGTGTCCACCAAGAAATCACTTCCGTAGGGAAATATCTTGATAAATACTTACAATAGATTGTACAATCTGGTCCGTCCTATGTTAAGAACACCATACATTTCTGATGAAGATGCAAGGGATAACCATTGATAACCACCACAACAATTGACTCTGCTCAATTGATGTAAAATCTCTTTATGCTTCCATATTTCACAATATAGGATTGCTTGCCATAGAAAATGCACTCATAACAAGCCCCTTGGATGAGGATTTAAAAGCGTCCATACTGCAATGAATACATTTTACGTTATATCAGAGTGATTTTTAATGGAATGGGAAATATTACCTACAATTTACAGGAACATGAGTGGGTAATTGAACAGCACCCTGCTATGCGAACCTGTTCATGAAGAAATTTGAAGAGGGCAACATTCTGTCTAACAGGAGATCGAAGGTGGATTTAGTGACTTACTAGAGATTCATTGATGATATTTTCCTACTATGGGAAAGAAAAAGACATGAACTGGAATGAGCAATTGAGGAGTTAAATCACATATATGCCTGTAAAGGGTTCAGACTTGAAATCAGTGTTTCAAAAATATCATTTTTGGATGTAGAGATCACAATGAAAGAAGTTAATTTAAGTATGAACATTTATAGTAAATCCACTGACAAAAACAATATTTTGCATTTTTTAAAGTTTTCACCAACCAACTTTGGAAAAACACCTACCATATTCACAACTACTACAGAAAAAACTGGACATGTATGAACAACGTAAATCTAATATATTCTTGACGTTCACCCGGAGAACATAATCCAAGAGGCGATAAAAAGCATGGATGAACAAGACAAACTGAAACAACTGGATGAGAAACTTCAGTTTCTGATCCATAAGAGAACAGTACTTGTCTGAAAATATTCCACGAGTAGTGTGTGATTAAGAAAGATAATTCTCAACATTGGTCAGTGTTACATACGGAATCTGATTTCAAATAAATATTTAATGTTCCTTCTCTTTTTACACATGAGCAAGGTATTCTAGTTTGTACTCCAAAAATTCTTGAGTTCGTAATTTTGGGTCAAAAACGTAGTCTACATCAGTGGCTGTCAAAGACGTGGCCCATTGTATCCAACATGGATGTAATGCTTTTGCGTTTGGAATGCTGGCTTTTCTAACAGCCTCTAGGGCTGGGATTGGGGATACAACAATTATGCGTTTGCCCTGGGCTAGAGGTCTTTCTTTAATTATAGCCATCTGTACAGCAGTGACCATTTTCTCTGTGGGAGCAAAACGTTGTTCTGCTGCTAAGTATAAGTGGGATTTGTATACAATCGGGACTGTTTCACCTTCATTAAATGTCACAGAGGTGAAACCAATGGCACCAGCAATTACTCTGATCACCAAATGTGTTTTGTTGTCCCTTGTGTGTAGATGTTGTGCTGCAAGCATATCTGTCTGCAGATCTCTGAGAATGTGTTTATGTTCAATTGTCCAAAATGTACTTGAAAAATCAAGACATATAAAATCATATAAAGGTTTTATGCATGAGGCATAATCTGGAATGTAAATTCTGCCAAAATTTAGAAAACTCAATAGAGATTGGAGTTTTTTTATCGTATTTGGAGGTTGTAGTTGTGCGCATTTTTCAAAAAATTGTGGCGCCAGGCTCTTCCCTTCACTTGATAGCTCGTATCCCAGAAACAGGACGCTGAGGAAGGCAATTTTTGTTTTTTTAAAAGTTGAATTGATAACCAAATTCAGCAAATCCAACAACAGTGCGTGCTACCCGTCTTAAATGTTGTAGTAATTCATTATTCGTAAGATAAACATAATTTACATAGGACAATGCTTCAGGGTCAATCTTGTGCAAAATTGCAGTGACACGAGCGGCGAACAGTCCCGGGCTGTTCTTATACCCCTGAGGTAAACAACAGAATTTTTTTGGGAGCCTAGTGCACTGAAACTTGTTAAGTCTGTACTCTCAAGCGCTATATTCTGGCAGAAAAAAACATTGGAAATGTCCAGTGTTTTTTGTATTTTCTAACCGCCACCTGGGCGTCAAATTTATACTTTGATGCTCGGAGGCGCAAACCACGGGTTAGATGCATTTTTTGTTTACTCCAACCATTGTGCCACGTCGTTAAGAAAAACGACGCTAAGGCGTCGAAAATTACTTTAATCCGGTTTAAGACATCGCAAACCGGATATGCTCCTCTTTTTGACGCAATAGCGTCGCAAACACAGCAAAATGTGCAAAGGAGCCCCAGAATGGATTCCAGAAGCCATGAGAGACCCCAGGAAGATGACAACAGACCAGGAACCAGCCATGAAGACCCACACAAGACCCAGGAGAGGGAGAAGAAGAAAAGGAAGTGTCGGTTCAGTGCAGAGGAGCATGAAATACTGGTGAAAGAAGTGATGGAACACCAGCATCAACTTTTTGTCACCTCCAAATTGCCAATTGGAAGGAGAGAGGCAATTTGACAACAAATTGTCGATAAAATCAACAGTGTGGCAGAAGTACGGAGAACAGTCACCGAGTGCAAGAAACGCTGGCATGACTGCAAGCGCAGGACCAAGGAAAAGATGGCCAGGAACAGGAAGGCAGCACTGCAGACTGAAAGTGGGAGTCCAGCACCGCAGGAGGCCCTGGACCACATGGAGGAGATGGTGGCAGCCATCATCCCTGAGGAGATCGTCACAGAGATTCAAGTACAGGACAGCGCAGACTACCAGGAATCAACACAGATGCAGGGTAAGTGGCCTGGGGAACAAAAATGCCTAATTGTTAACTGCAACCAGCGGGGGGACATACCTAATACACAATGCATGGCAGCCATGATAATCAGGTAGTGGAAAGGGCAAAGGGGCACTGCACGGGTGCAAGGGCTGTACAGGGGAATCCTGGGGCACAGCACAACACTACACCAACAACCTTTGCATGAGGGTACTCTGCCATGCCAAGGATGTTGGAAAGGCAAAGCCAGTCCAGGAGGGTAGGGTACATCGTAAAACTGGCCTGCTGTCACACGACAGCTGGTATTGTCACCACATGAACTAGGTCTCAATTTCCAGTCTCAGGCCATATCCACAAGTGCCATGTACCATTGACAACAGTTGTCACTACCACCTCTGCTGTGTGTGCAGGTCAAGTATCCAATGGCAGTTACGTGCCCATGTATCAAACACACCCAAAATAGAGGGTTCAGGATGACAATGTTATCAATACCCTGTAATCAATAAAAATGTGTAACTCCTGTCAAATGCTCATGTCTACAAACATCAGGTATTGTAATTAACATTATGAGGTACACAGCAGTAATGTCATGCCCATGCTACACATGTCAGGGTCTACCCTGTGCCTGTGTTACAATAGCTGCAATGCCATCATGCCTCATCTCAAGTGTTATAGTGCTAACACAACAGCATTGAAGGGGAGGACATATGTTTCTAGCTAGTGAAACACACCTGCACAGTCATAAGAGGAAATGGAACACTTCTAGGACCATCAGTGCAATCTAATGTAGCACACATTTCCCAACATCAGCAGTACACACTACCAATGCTGACACCCATATCGTGCCATGGCAATGCTATACATAGTATATGCTAGGTCTCAGCAACATATAGGTGGATGTGAAATATCAGAGACTGGGTCAGTTCCAGATTATTAAGTGTGGTGCAAGTGCCATCAGAACACCCAGAGCCAGTGCAATGCCACACCATGATGATGGAAGTAGACGGAGGGTTGAGTAGTACAAGAAGGTGGCAACATACAATCTGGGCAGAACCTACACCTAGAGGAAGTGACACAGACATTTCCCCAAACTGCCCACACCACATGTGACATGCAGGTGGGGCATAGGCCTGGGAGAATGCTAATGTTAATGACAGTAACAATGAACAGGAACCAAGATCATAATGTGCAACTAATAGGAAGTCAGGCACGTCACATCGTCAAATGCCACACCACAGACACACTAATTGTACAATATCTCATTGCAGAGGACGATGGCTGTCCTGGGGATATGCCTGTCCTGGACTTCCCTGATGACATGGATGACGAGCTGACAAACATTAGCCAGCAGACCATCCAAGATGTCCTTGGAACCCTCTAGACCCCTCCTTCAGCCGCAAGGATAAGCACAGAAGTAGCAGCCATCACAGAGGACCCATCCACCACCCCAGTTGTACGACCTGCCAGCTCCAACCCAGCTGAGGACTCTAAGGACACAGGCACCACCTTTGAGAGGACTGCAGTGGGAGTACAGTGGGAGCTGGCCAAGGAGGTGCGGGTGGGGAAGCAAAATATGGCAGCCAGACTTGAGGGGATGCGTTCATGCATGATGTCATCTGCAGAACAGGCAGCAGCCATGCAATCACTAACATCTATCCTGCAAGGACTTCAACAAAGTGTAAAGGAATTCACCACTGCTGTAAGGGAGTTACCACAACACCTCGCACCCCAAACCTTTCACTGCGTGCATGAATACAATCATGACCCCCTTAGAACCAACCTGGCTGCCTACCACAGTGATGTAGCTGCTATCCTTAAGAACCAGCAGCTCCTACTTGCTGCAGACCTACCCTTAATAGCCCACAGTTGGCAGCTACTGGGACTTATGACTCCACGTCTTCAAACACTGAAGTGTGTGTTGCCCCTTCAAACCCACCACCACCAAGGGCAGAGGAGACGACACACACATCAGAAGATGAAGACGTAGAACAGATCACCTTCACCCGTAAGAGTACGCGGTAGCACAAGCCCATGCCACATGGGCACTTAAATCCTAGGTCATGTCCTTGTTAACATGCCAGTCTTGCAACAGCTGCTCACATGCACTGTTCTCCAGCCCACTGTTTACCTTGACACTATGCTCTGTAATTGTCTCTAACTACCTCATTGGCAATTCATGTTCCTCTGCACTGTATGACACTTCACCCCAGCATGTCCAATGACATGTCCCATTGCACCTGTGTAGTATCACAATATAAGGCGTCACACTAAGGACTATGTAAATATTGCACTACAGCACTTTAAAATAAATAGCACTTACACAACCACTTTGTCTCTGTATAATGTGACACATCAACTGTGTAGGAGATCAGTGATGTATGTCACATGTCAATGGCCATAGAATGTCAATGCAACTTCGTTGAAAGATTGTGGGCTGATAACTATGCACTGGGGTCTGGATTGTATCATCATCTGTGCTTCCTGAGAGTTATTTCTGAAGTAAATAGAGCACTAGCAGTATAATGCTATGTTGGACTGAAAACGTCTGCTTCAAGGTATGTTTAAGCTGAAAATCAATGTGTTCAAAATTCCATTCAAGACAATCTTTATCTATGTGACATCTGACTATAAACTTTAATCAAACACACACACCATACAGCAGGAATGGATGTGTACGAATGTATGGACAAATATGTAACCTGGGAGTACAATGTAAGAAATGATAGGTGTGAGTTATGTATACAATACATCATAAGATTATACCATCACTCACCTTATCAGGGTTCACATGAACATCAGCCTGCAGGCAGACGGACCACAGTGGCCAAGATTCCAAATCAAGTCTCAAATGATGACAGATTGAACACACACATCCAAACTTAACAACACATTGGGAACCATAGTAACCTTGAGTGGTGGGTGCAATGGATGGCAGATGCATAGAGAAGTAGCTTTGGTGTAGCTGCCAATGTGACTGCACATTAGGAATTGTGAATAACCTTATCAATAATGGGATTCGGATGCAGGATGGAACACAAATGCAAATACTAAATTGACACTGTTCACCCATGCCAAGGCCCTGATCCCCAAGCATATGACACATACTGTAAAGGAGGACCTTAATATTTATTTGACAGTAAAAAAGGATAATAAAACTAGGCGAAACACCTTAACTAACCTAACCTATCCTAACTACACATTAACCACAACTTGCCCTAACTACACTAATCTAAACTTACTTATCACATTTAACTAAACACTCTAAACATCAACCCCACACCCCCATCATATGACGGGACACATGTAGGAAAACATATACTAACCTAGAAACATACTAACTTATCCTAAACAAATATATATTTTTGGGATTTTTTAAAATATTTTTTATAATTTTTCTGTATTTTTTATTTTTTATACACATAAACCCCAACATCATCCCCCACCCACAAAAATAACACATGTAATAATATAACCCCCTCCACCCCCAACCCACTTATACTAACTAAACTAACAGCCTATTCTAACCTAACACTAAGCCCCCTAAACCCACTAAATATAAAAACCAGGAAAGAGGAGGGAGGGAATCATGGCTGAGGGTCACAAAGTCACAAGTTTGCCCTCTGCAGGATCTTCTTTATTCCAGGCAGTTTCCTGCTATTGTGAGACACCTCCTGCTGCAGCCTGTCCATCCCGCGCAACATCCGTTGCATGTCACGGCTCATTTGTAGGACTTCTGCATTGTCTATCACTGCAGCAGGGGTTGTCTGTGTGCCACTAGTGGATAGTAGTGCTGATGCTGTTGCTGTGCTTGGAGGGGGAGGTGCAGGAGCTTCTGTTTGTGGGCCTGGAGCTGATGAGGTAGAGGGACCTGCAACAGTGGCTGTCATCCTTTGTGCGACTGTGGTCAGAGTGGTTGTGCTGGTGGTGGTGGCTGCTGTGGCCAAGGATGGCCCCCCTTGGGCAAATGCCTTCCAGACCTCTGTGGCTCTCTCATGGCGATAACGGCATGCCATATTGCGGAACCCAGACTCCACATCCAGTATGCATACCTATATTTTGTGCCCTCACCGAGTTGGCTCATGTGAAATCGTGTACCTACAGTACTGAAGCTGCTCCAGGTAAGCTGGCTAGCTTGGTTGTGGGGGTGACGGTTTAAGTGTCAGAAGGTCCATGTGCCTGTACATCTGTTGTGTATATGTGTAATTGTCTCAATCCGTTTGTGTAGCTGTGTGCACTTTGCAATATTGTCACATCAATATGTGTTCTTAGCACAGTCCACTTGCTTATTGGTAGTAGGCAATGTCAACCCAGGAGTGATGTGGGATGTTGGTACAGCCTCAATGATTCCATGTCACCTTCATTAGAGTCGGCATCATCATGCTATGTGTCTCATGGTGTTTGACCTGCAGCAAAACACTTTACACACCTCTTACACAGTACGTATTGGTTCGAAGGGTGTGTAATTGAGTGTTATTGATGTGTATTTGGAAGATTCATCTTCCAAATTTTACTGCCAGTTAAAGCCATGTCATTGTCACTGTGTGGTTTTGAATTGGTCCCTTGTGGCTCTGGAGTGGCATCTGTTGTTATTTGCATCTGTCATTTGTCCATAGGTGTGTATCCCATTGGGTCAGGATATCAAACATGACTAGCAGTGTCACAACCTCAGTGTCTTCCTAGCCACGTGTCAATGTAGTGGTGTATGTTTTGTGTGTCCTACAGGGTTGCTGTGCTGTGTGTGTATAACTAGGTTTCTGTACTTACCAACAAGTAGGCCATTTCCATATCATCCATCCTGGAAGTGTTGATTGATGGTGCTGTGGCCGAAGATGAATGAATCATGTACACTCCCAGGATACTTTGCCACGATGTTGGTGATCAATCCACGGTGATCCACAATGGCCTGCACATTGATGGAGTGTGTGTGGTTCCTGTTGCGGTATAGATGCTCTGTTGCAGCAGGTGGCACAATCCATACATGTGTGTAGTGAATGGCACCAGGCATGTGTGGGAAGCCATTGATTTGATAGAAGCCCTGTTTGGTCTCCTGCTGCTTCTGCTGTGTGTTGGGGAAGCTGAAATGGCGGGGTGTGAGGGAGATGATGGCATCCAGTACTGTGGGTAGGAAGGCAGAGACTGAGGGCTGTGAGATCCCGGCAACCAGGGAACCAGTGGTTTGAAAAGAGCCACTTGCCAACATGTGCAGGACAGCTAGCAGCTTGGTCTCTGGTGGAATGATATGGGGTGTCTGCAAGCTGGGTGCCAACTGTGGCTCAATGTGGCGCAGCAGCTGCTGTATGGCTTGCCAGCTTAGTCTGTACCTCTGGATGATGTCATGTTCCCTGAGGCCCTGAAGGGTTGTCCTGGTCCTGAATATCCTCCCCTGCCTTCGGCGTTGCCTTTGGGGTCCCTGTTGGTGTGGTGGAAGCTGCTGTTGTTGCTCCTGTGCTCTGCGTCTGCATGCACACTGGATGAGAAGCACCTCCATGTCTTCCTTTTGGAGCTCTGATGTTGCTTCTGTGTGCTTTCCTTAAGTAGTGGTGTGTTTGCCCCATTTTAATGCCTGCCCTGACCCAGGTGTTAATTTTTGACGCAAAACAGGATGTGCGCCATTTTCCGACTCCGCCTCCCAGCCGTGTGGCATTTTTGTTCAGTTGGATAAATATGGTGCATGGGTGTTTAAGTTATTTTTTGGACAGGAACGCCTACCTTGCATGTCATTAACACAAGGCGGTTTCACAGATCCAGAAATTGACGCACACTGAGATATTTTGACGTTAGAGGGGTCTAGCGTCAAAGTATAAATATGGACTTAGTTTTGCGCCGAATTTGCGTAAAAAAAAGTATGCACATCCTGCGCAAGCAGAGTATAAATATGCCTCTATGTTGTTCATTAGTGCTGTGCTATGTGAATTTTGTATAGCATATGTGCGTATATGACTGTTTAAGTGTCTGTAGTCTAAGACTGTTCAGCATGAATGGTCTGGTTTGGCTACTAGGAATAAAGGATTATTCATTGGGGAGACACAGGGTTCAATTACACCCTGGTACTCTATGTGTGAGTACTTCCATCACAGGTGCTTTAGCATCATGTTTTATTGGATACTGAGGTTGTGGTTGGGGTTGATTTTTTATGGGAATTACATGGTAGGGGGATTCTTTATCCCATTCTACATGATTGCGATATAACGCAAGTGCCTGTGCCAAAGCCCAATCAATGGCATAGGATTCAGCGAGTTCCTCTGGAACAAGGGTCGAGAAAGAAGGTTTAACAACATCTTTTCCATATGGGCAGGTACGGAAAATTCAGGTGGCCAATCTTGTTCGGCCAACAAAACATCATATATATATTTACTACTCGATCCCAAAAGATTGAGGGGGTCATTCTGACCCTGGCGGTCATGGACCGCCAGGGCCAACGACCGCGGGAGCACCGCCAACAGGCTGGCGGTGCTCCCATGGGCATTCTGACCGCTGCGGTACAGCCGCGGTCAGATACAGGAAACCGGCGGTGTCCCGCCGGTTTCCCGCTGCCCAAGGGAATCCTCCATGGCGGCGCTGCAAGCAGCGCCGCCATGGGGATTCCGACCCCCTTACCGCCAGCCTGGTTCTGGCGGTTTTGACCGCCAGAACCTGGCTGGCGGTAACGGGTGTCGTGGGGCCCCCTAACAGGGCCCCACCAAGATTTTCAGTGTCTGCCAAGCAGACAGTGAAAATCGCGACGGGTGCAACTGCACCCGTCGCACCCCTTCCAGCCGGCATCCTCATGGAAGGGGGTTTCCCGCTGGGCTGGCGGGCGGCCTTCTGGCGGTCGCCCGCCAGCCCAGCGGGAAACTCAGAATTACCGCAGCGGTCTTTTCACTGCGCAGCGGTATTCTGCCGGCGGGACTTTGGCGGGCGGCCTCCACCGCCCGTCAAAGTCCGAATGACCCCCTGAGTCTATTATGGGTTCAATTTCTCCTTCTAACTGTAGCATTACTTTATACACCCTATCAGGCGTGGAGACCCATATGTCCGCAGTTTCTACTTGTAGAAAGTCATCAGTTGCTTTTACCTCCAGATGCTGTAGAAAACTCCGGCGAACTATTGTGACCTCTGCCGCGCTGTCTAGCAGTGCTAGTGCCCACTTCCTGTTCTTCAAGAGGACCCTTTTCCTGAGTGGCATGTCGAAATGCAACAGCTGCCACTTTTTACTTTTTAAATTGGGGTTTTTGTTGGGCAGGTTTCTCTTCCTTTTTAACAGAAACCTCAGATGAGCGTTGTGATTCCTGTACTCTGTTCTTCGCTCTGATCGCCCACCTCTCTCACTTAGCTTTTCCGATGAGACCAGAAAGGAACGAGATTGGCGTGTCTCAGTATATTGATATCTATCAGCCGTTTTTATATTATCTCTCTTTCTGAGATTATATCTATTCTGTGGGGTCTCCAAACGCGGAGATTCTCCCCTTTCTTTTTCAGGAGTTTTTTGTTTTTTTATCCGAGCGTTTCTTATTACCCTCAGGAGCTTGCTTGGCAAAATCTTTATTAGATTTGCCCTGAAATTGTGGTTTAGTTGGTCTGGGCCCTAAACTATCTCGACCAATGCTAGAATAGGTCTCTGCGATAATCTTAGGTAGCTCGCGTTCCTGATGCTGTTGAGGAACGTCACGGAGCCGCATGCGCACTGCTAGTGCGACCGCTTTCCCTTTAAGATTACTTAAAATAATTGAGGATACTGTGGCAAAATTGCCCATTAGTTGCATCCCCAAGTCCAGGGCCGGAGCAGCCAGGTATTAATCTTGCATTTGCTTCAACACTTCCGGAAAACCAGTGTCGGTGTACCGTGAGCGGTTATATAGAGCACGGCAAATACCGTGCCCAGGTATTACAGTTATCCACTGTAGTGATCATCCCAAATGGCAACCACATCATTAGAATTCTACGTTTATCCTGAGGTCCCATATGGGGAAATACTGCTTCCAGGGCATTTATTTTTTGTGCTAACCAAAACGGAGTTTCCTCTCAGTTGGCAGGTACTTTACCCATAATCGAATGGACAGTCGCAGGGTTTATACCTGGCGTCACTGCATGTGGTTGTGCTGGCGCAGCACGTGCTGGGTTTGTATTTAATGTTTGCATTACAAACTGTACTAACCGTCTATCTGTCGCTGTTAATTCAGTATATCAGCGATGAACCTCAGCTACTGCTAAAGTCACTACTGCAGGGTGTGGTGTATAGGTGGCCAATAAAGGCCAGGTAGGAGCATTATTACTTGGAGGACCTAACATTACTGGTAAAATTGTGTGGGGTAGGGCACCATCAAGCCAATTATTATGTTCATGATAAAATAAGGGTATTTCTAAACATGCAAATGCCCTGTATTGTCCAGGTACGTTTGCAAGTGTATAATGATGAAATGTGTTACTGTTCCCATCAACTGCTGGGAATGTGACCCAAGAATAAAAAAGTTCTGTTCTATAAGCTGGATGGGCGTCCACCACAAATGTGACTGGACCCCCCTGGGCTGTTAGGCCATTTGCTAATAAATGTGTAGTCAGAGGTTGTCTCATATTCACTGCTATTGCTACCTGCTGCGGATTCGCCATGCTAAATAGAAGATATGTTCAGAGAAGGCACCCCAAATAGGGTTTATCATTTTAAAGTTCAAGCTTGAACATCCTCCAGCCTCAGATAAGATAATCTGCTTAGCTGGGGTGGAAATCCTCAGTACCACGGACGTCTCTGTATACAGTACTGTAGTGTCATTATATATAATGAGACAGAGATACTCCGGAGGACCCGAAAAACGTTGGCGGCGCCATGTCACGTAGGCTCTCATTATTCTAATGAGACTACTGGATTTTGAACGGCAGAATCGACCGCAGTGTGGGAGACTGAGTCCAACCCATTACGGGTGACACCTGACGCTCCAATCCGGTTTTTGCTCCGGCCAACTAGCAGTGCCTCATCTCCACCCAAGGGCAGGGATGACTGGGCAGCCGAGCGCATGACATAATTGGTTTCTCAGGGAAGCCGTGGTCACTCAGGTCTCATCCATTTCTCTCAGTTACCTTAGTCTCATATATGAAACGACAAACAGAGGCAGTATATGTTTCAATAATGAGTTTAATAAAACAACTGCATCTTAGATAGCAGAGCATGAGCTCCAATAACCAAGATGACACAGCATGACAGTATTAAAACGGTGACGGGAAGAGTGAAGCATAAAAATAACACTATCATAGTGTCACTACAGTTGATAGACTAAATCCTACATAGGCTATGATAGAACACAGCGTGTTATGCTCTAATTCTGCCCTTCAGGTTCCCCTAGGAAGACATCATCCCCCATACCAGAGCAAAGGCCTGCAGTATGCATTAGCATTTGTAGCGAAGCATTCAGCAATAAGCATACAGTCGTGGTTCTCTGGCTGGAATCTCCCTCTAACGTGTAAGGGACATGGAAGTGTTTGTAATAAAACAACTGACCTTCTGAGAAAATGTCCCTATGTAAGGATGAGTGTTTTCTACGAATGTTGGAGACTAAACTTATACCGCGTTCACCGGCAATGTACCGTGCTGTAGCCTTGGAAGAAGCACAGAGTGAGCAAGAATTAGATAAACAGAAAATAAAACAAGACCGTAAAAGCGGCTACTGTAACAATAAAATAAAGCTGAATAAATTATATCTAGGTTAGAGTGCCCAGCGGATTGGCCTAGTGTGTTAAAATAACGTGCATGGAGCTATAGCTAAAATGGCTACACAACAAGGTACAGGCTCTACAGCAGATGCAGCCCTCCAGGACACAGTACGGTAGATGCAGTGGAATGCAGAGAGCACTGCAAGCTTCCCTCATTCACAGAACAGGTACAGGAGAGGCAGCAGCGCAGGCCTCCAGGACACAGTACAGTAGATGCAGTGGAACGGCAGAGAGCACTGCAAGCTTCCCTCATTCACAGAACAGATACAGAAGAGGCAGCACTGCAGGCCTCCAGGACGCAGTAAGGCAGATGCAGTGAAGCGGCCAAGAGCAATGTAAGTTCCCTCATACACAGAACAGGTACAGGAGAGGCAGCAGTGCAGGCCTTCAGGATACAGTACGGCTGATGCAGTGGAGCAGCAGAGAGCACTGCAAGCTTCCCTCACACACAGAACAGGTACAGGAGAGGCAGCAGTGCAGGCCTCCAGGACACAGTACGGAGGATGCAGTGGAGCGGCAGAGAGAAATGTAAACTTCTTTCACACACAGAAGAGGTACAGAAAAGGCAGGGGAGGAGGCCTCCTGAAAGTTCTGCAGTGGTATAGTTCAGCAGCAGATAGTGGTGCAAGCTTCCATAGCAAACAGAAGAGGTACAAAAGAGACAGCAGTGCAAGCCTCTGGGCACAGTACGGTTGGTGCGGTGGAGCAGCAGAGACCAGTGCAATCTTCCCTCATACACAGAACAGGTACAAGAGAGGCAACAGTGCAGTCCTCTAGGAGACAGTAAGGTCGATGCAGTGGAGCAACAGAGAGCAATGTAAGCTTCTTTCACACACAGAACAGGTACAGAAGAGCCAGTGGTGGAGGCCTCCTGAAAGCTCTGCAGTGGTATAGTGCAGCAGCAGACAGTAGTGCAAGCTTCCCTAGCAAATAGAACAGGTACAGAAGAGACAGCAGTGCCGGCCTCTGGGGCATAGTACGGTTGGTGCAGTGGAGAGGCAGAGAGGACTGCAAGCTTCCCTCAGACACAAAAAAAGGTACAGAAGAGACAGCAGTGCAGGCCTCTGGAGCACTGTACAGTTGGTGCAGTGGAGAGGCAGAGAGGATTGCCATGTTTCCTCGCACATAGAACAGGTACATAAGAGGCAGCGGTGCAGACCTCTAAGGCATTCTACAGTAGGTGCACAGCAGCAGTAGAGAGCAGTGCAAGCTTCCCTCACACACAGAAAAGGGACAGAAGAGGCAGCAGTGGAGGCCTCTGGGGCACAATAGAGTAGATACAGTGCAGCAGTAGAGGACACTGCAAGCTTCCCTCACACACAGAAGAGGTACAGAAGAAGCAGCAGTGCAGGCCTCTGGCATACTCTACAGTAGGCGCAGTGAACCAGCAGAGTGAACTGTAAGCTTCCTTCACACACAGAAGAGGTACAGAAGAAGCAGCAGTGCAGGCCTCTGGCATACTGTACAGTAGGTACAGTGAACCAGCAGAGTGAACTGCAAGCTTCCCTCACACACAGAAGAGGTACAGAAGAAGCAGCAGTGCAGGCCTCTGGCATACTCTACAGTAGGTGCAGTGCAGCAGTAGAGAAAACTGCAAGCTTCCCTCACACACAGAACAGGTACAGAAGAAACAGCAGTGCAGGCCTCTGGAGCACTGTACAGTAGGTGCAGTGGAGCAGCAGAGTGCACTGCAAGCTTCCCTTACACACAGAACAGGAACGGAAGAGACAGCCCTGCAGGTCTCTGGGGCATTCTACAGTTGGTGACATGCAGCAGCAGTGAATACTACAAGCTTTCCTCATACACAGATCAGGTACATAAGAGGCAGCGGTGCAGACCTCTAGGGCATTCTACAGTAGGTGCACAGCAGCAGTAGAGAGCAGTGCAAGCTTCCCTCACACACAGAAAGGGGACAGAAGAGGCAGCGGTGGAGGCCTTTGGGGCACAATAGAGTAGGTACAGTGCAGCAGTAGAGGACACTGCAAGCTTCCCTCACAGACAGAAGAGGTACAGAAGAAGCAGCAGTGCAGGCCTCTGGCATACTCTACAGTAGGTGCAGTGCAGCAGTAGAGAAAACTGCAAGCTTCCCTGACACACAGAACAGGTACAGAAGAAACAGCAGTGCAGGCCTCTGGAGCACTGTACAGTAGGTGCAGTGGAGCAGCAGAGTGCACTGCAAGCTTCTCTCACACACAGAACAGGAACGGAAGAGACAGTCCAGCAGGCCTCTGGGCATTCTACAGTTGGTGACATGCAGCAGCAGAGAATACTGCAAGCTTTCTTCATACACAGATCAGGTACAGAAGAGGCAGCAGTGCAGGGCTCCAAGGCACAGAAGAGTAGGTGCAGTGAACCAGCAGAGTGAACTGCAAGGTTCCCTCAGACACAGAACAGGTACAGAAGAGGCAGCAGTGCAGGCCTCTGAGGCACTGTACAGTAGGTGCAGTGGAGCAGCAGAGTGTACTGCAATCTCTCCTCACACACAGAACAGGGAGAGAAGAGGCAGCAGTGCAGATCTCTGGGGCACTCTACAGTAGGTGCAGTGCAGAGATGAGTGAAAGCTTCCCTTACACACAGGACAGAGACAGAAGACACAGCAGTGCAGGGCTCCGGGACACTCTACAGTAGGTGCAGAGCAGCAGCAGAAAGCATTGCCAGATTCCCTCACACACTGTAAAGGTAGGGAAGATGCAGCAGTGCAGGCCTCCAAGACAGCACGGTAGATGCAGTGGAACGGCAGAGAGCACTGCAAGTGTCCCTCATACATTGAACAGGTAGAGAACAGGCAGCAATGCAGGCCTCCAAGACACAGTACAGCAGATGCAGTGGAGCGGCAGAGAGCACTGCAAGCTTCCCTCATTCACAGAACAGGTACAGAAGAGGCAGCAGTGCAGGCCTCCAGGACACAGTACAGCAGCAAGCTTCCCTCAGATACAGCATAGTGAGCAGTGGTGTCAGCATCAAGGAAGAAACAGCAGGGAAGGATGCTGGCATTGGTGCATCACTGGCTGCAAAATGTCAGTGGTCTTCCGCTTACCTTTCCCTGTGCCACACAGACAGCAAGTGTCACTGTCCAAACTCTCTTTGTTTTATTTTTACAAAATGATGGACTGAGAAGGGAAGAGTCAGAGGTGTCATGTAGTCATCAGCTAGCACAGTGATGTGGCTTCGGTGCCTGGCCTTCGAGATAAGTATGGGACAGGGAAGGAAGAAAGGACTCTTGGTGTGTGTTTTATCTCCCCCGCTTAGGGATGCACACAGTGGGACAGAACCACAACTTAAATCAACATTTACTGGCAAGAAGGGCAATTGTTGCCCAGTAGCTGAGTAGCTGTATTGAGTTAAAGTTCTCTAGGGATCCCCACCTCACTAGTTCATTATTGTAGTAGTCTTGCTAAGGGATAACATCATAAAGTTAAATAATACCCCTTGTTATTCTAAAGATGTGGGTGAACATGTTTCTTGCCGTTGGTCCAGTAAAGAGGTCTTTGGCACTTTGTCAGGACCTGGTGAATCCTAATATGCACTAGGCTTGGGCTAAGGTTTGTTAGTAAGAAAGTCCTCCCCTTTTTGGTGGTTACTAGACTTGGCCAAAATAGCAAACTAATGAGGTGGGGGTCCATAGTTAATTTTAATCTAATACTCATAATTATCACTGATCTACAAAATACCTTCCTTATGCATCTTTTATGGAAAACTAAGAAAAATAACTCTTGAAAAGAGCTCCCTCGAGGAGCCAGTTGGGCATTGTAGGCCCGATTCAATCAGGTGCTGCCCAATGATGAAGCATGACCCCAAAGGGCTTATTCACAAGGCCCTAGTACCATTGTAGCATCATTTTTTTACACTATGGCGGCACAGAACACTTCAGCACCCTGTGTCGTATTTACAAACTGGCGCAATGGCACCGAAGGGCCACAACTGGGTCAGAAATTCTAACACAGCGAGGCTGACGAGCGCCATGGTACACTGTATTGTAAATACAGCTCCACCATGGTGTCGTTAGGGGGGCACAAGCAAAACTGATGGCATCATGTTCAGTGAGGGCTCTTACTCCTAAAAATAAATATTTCCTCTAACCTTTAATTTATTTGGGGACAAAAATTGTGTTTACCCCAACCGCATGCTGTTTTTCAGTTTTTCTGTTTTTCGGAGCGTGTATCCTGGACCCTTATTACTCCCTGTCCCTCTTACTGTTGGTGAAAAACTATCCAACAGCCCCTGGCAGCTACAAGATCCCTCTCTGCCTTTCTCCCTGCCTTCTGTCCTCACTGACACACACAGTGGTTGCTCTCAATGGCAGTTATGGTGGTTGCAGCCTTTGAGATCCACAATTGTCCTACAACAGCTGGCATTGAATGGCAGGTGCGGTGGTGGCAGCCTTTGAGATCCACAGATATCCTACAACAGCTAGCATTCAACGGCAGGTGCAGTGGTGGCAGCCTTTGAGACCCACACATGTCCTACAACAGCTGGCATTGAACAGCACTTGCGGTGGTGGCAGCCTTTGAGACTCACACATGTCCTACAACAGCTGCCATTGAATGGCAGGTGCGGTGGTGGCAGCCTTTCAGACTAACACATGCCCTACAATAGCTGAAACTGAATGGCAGGTGGGGTGGTGGCAGCCATTGAGACCCACGCATGTCCTACAACAGCTGGCATTGAATGGCAGGTGCGGCGGTGCCAGCCTTTGAGACCCACACCTGTCCTACAACAGCTGGCATTGAATGGCAGGTGCGGTTGTGGCAGCCTTTGAGACCCACGCATGTCCTACAACAGCTGGCATTGAATGGCAGGTGCGGTGGTGCCAGCCTTTGAGACCCACACCTGTCCTACAGCAGCTGGCATTGAATGGCAGCTGCCGTGATTTCAGCCATTGAGACCCACGCATGTCCTACAACAGCTGGCATTGAATGGCAGGTGCGGTGGTGGCAGCCATTTAGAACCACACATGTCCTACAACAGCTGGCATTGAATGGCAGGTGCGGTGGTGACAGCTATTGTGACCCACACATGTTCTACAACAGCTGGCATTGAATGACAGGTGCAGTGGTGGCAGCATTTGAGACCCACCCATGTTCTACAACAGCTGACACTGAATGGCAGATGCAGTGGTGGCAGCCATAGAGACCCATTTATGTCCTACAACAGCTGGCATTGAATGGCAGGTGCGGTGGTGGCAGTTATTGTGACCCACACATGTCCTGCACCAGCAGGCATTGAATGGCAGGTGTGGTGGTGACAGCCATAGTGACCCACACATGTCACTCAACAGCTGGCATTGAATGGCAGGTGCGGTAGTGACAGCTATTGTGACCCACACATGTTCTACAGCTGGCATTGAATGGCAGATGCAGTGGTGGCAGCCTTTGAGACCCACACATGTCCTACAACAGCTGACATTGAATGGCAGGTGTGGTGGTGGCAGCTATTGTGACCCAGAGATATCTTACAACAGCTGACATCGAATGGCAGGTGCGGTGGCGGCAGCTATTGTGACCCACAGATATCTTACAACAGCTGACATTGAATGGCAGGTGCGGTGGTGGCAGTCATTGAGACCTAAGCATGTCCTACAACAACTGACACTGAATGGCAGGTGCGGTGGTGGCAGCCATTGAGAACCACACATGTCCTACAACAGCTGGCATTGAATGGCAGGTGCGGTGGTGGCAGCTATTGTGACCCACACATGCCCTACAACAGCTGGCATTGAATGAAAGGTGCGGTGGTGACAGCCATTGACACTCACACATATTCTACAACAGCTGACGCTGAATGGCAGATGCGGTGGTGGCAGCCATAGAGACTCACACATGTCCTACAACAGCTGGCATTGAACTGCAGGTGCGGTGGTGGCAGTTATTGTGACCCACACATGTCCTGCAACAGCTAGCATTGAATGGCAGGTGTGGTGGTGACAGTCATAGCAACCCACAAATGTCCTACAACAGCTGGCATTGAATGGCAGGTGCAGTGGTGACAGCTATTGTGACCCACACATGTCCTACCACAGCTGGCATTGAATGGCAGATGCAGTGGTTGCAGCCTTTGAGACCCACACAAGTCCAACAACAGCTGACATCGAATGGCAAGTGCGGTGGTGGCAGCTATTGTGACCCACAGATATCTTACAACAGCTGACATTGAATGGCAGGTGCGGTGGTGGCAGTCATTGCGAACTACACATGTCCTACAACAGCTGGCATTGAATGGCAGGTGCGGTGGTGGCAGATATTGTGACCCACACATGCCCTACAACAGCTGGCATTTAATGGCAGGTGCGGTGGTGGCAGCCATTGAGACCCACACATGTTCTACAACAGCTGACACTGAATGGCAGATGCGGTGGTGGCAGCCATAGAGACCCACACATGTCCTACAACAGCTGGCATTGAATAGCAGGTGAGGTGGTGACAGCCATTGTGTCCCACACATGTCCTACAACAGCTGGCATTGAATGGCAGATGCGGTGGTGGCAGCTATTGTGACCCAGAGATATCTTACAACAGCTGACATTGAATAGCATGTGTGGTGGTGGCAGCCATTGTGACCCACACATGTCCTACAACAGCTGGCACTAAATGGCAGGTGCGGTGGTGGTTGAACATATACAAGTCCTTCAACATGTTGCATTGAATGATGCAGTGGTGGTGGCCACTGTTACAAACACATATTCCACAACAGCTGCCATTTATGACAGTGGGCACAATGGGTTGCCATGGTGAGGTCTCCGCAAACCCTGATTCCATCTAGCCTGCCAGATCCTTGGCTGTGCCTCTCTGGCATCAGGGAAGCTGGGTGGAGGGAGTTGGAAGTACAGAGCGAGAGATAGGAACAGGGAAGGATTTGTAACTTCCACTGTCACAGAATAACAGTAACAGTGGAAGCCCATGGAGAGAAGGAATCTTATTCTCACTGCCACAAGCACGACCTCTCCACCTTGATGCAGAAGTCTACAGGTCATGGACAAAGCCAGAGGCTGCAGGTTATAGTGCTGGATTGGGGATGTCAGTAGACCTTTATGCATGCTTGCCACAAGTGTGCTGAACACTTCCATGTTCAAATATTTGTTGTAAATACTTAAGGATTAGTTACTATATGCGATCTAAACTTTGTAGTTCTTTGTCCCTCTTATGTAACACATGCCAGAAGGCCTGATTGTACAGCTGGAAAAGAGAACCTGTGATGCCTTCTACAGTCCTCCACATTATCCCACCCTCCAAACAGTCCCACTACAAAAGATTCATAATGATGCAGGTTAGTGATGGTAGACGCTCCCTCCAAATAGCCCCACCATTCTTCATCTTACATTACAGTCATGTGTCCGTAGTCAGGTAAATGTGGCTCTGAAGGCATCCATAACAACTGGAATTCTTCCTTTACCACGAATGTCTAAGCAAACAAACTTATGACACTCCCTGACAAACCATCACCAAGTTACAAAAGCCATGTTTCCTAAAATTCTCCTTTCACAAACGTCAGAGGAAATGATATTGAGCTCTCACCATTGGTGTGCCAGACAATGGATGTGCGCATGCCCAAGGTAATGTTTACCACAAACCTTACTGAGTTTAAAAAAACTTTAGGGGCATATTTACTACAAGGGAAAGTGCAGAAATGCACCATACTTATGAAATACGGTGCATTCCTGTCCTCTCCCCCTGAACTGGCGCACAACTGACTGCCTACAGCCAACGCAGTCAAGGGTGCCTGGGTTGTAGGGAGGATTGTTTTGTGCACGCAGGGGCACCTTCCTGCACAAAAACATTCCCAAGAGGCTTGTTTCTGATGCTATGTATGCTGCAGCATGCAGCGCTTATAGAAAGAGGATAAAACGTGGAGAAATTAAGAAATTTGTTGTTGCTACGCCACCCCTGGTCAGGAGTATGGTTTTGACGCATTTCCCGGTTTACACATCTGGGACCATGGGTGTTACATGGGATAAACCCCTGGTGCAGAGTAAGGCATTGCAGCGACTTGCACTGCGTTGCCTTACACCATATGTAGGAAGGTAGCCTCTTTCTAGCCTTATTACCCCCACTTTTGGCCTGTTTGTGAGTATATGTCAGGGTGTTTTTACTGTCTCACTGGGATCCTGCTAGCCAGGGCCCAGTGCTCATAGTGAAAACACTATGTTGTCAGTGTGTTTGATATGTGTCACTGGGACCCTGCTAGCCAGGACCCCAGTGCTCATAAGTTTGTTGCCTGTCTGTGTTTTCTGTGTGGTGCCTACCTGTATCACTGAGGCTCTGCTAACCAGAACCTCAGTGCTTATGCTCTCTCTGCTTTTAACATTGTCACTGCAGGCTAGTGACCATTTTTACCATTTCTCATTGGCACACTGGAACACCCTTATAATTCCCTAGTATATGGTACCTAGGTACCCAGGGTACTGGGATTCCAGGAGATCCCTATGGGCTGCAGCATTTCTTTTGCCTCCCATGGGGAGCTCAGACAATTGTTACACAGGACTGCCACTGCAGCCTGAGTGAAATAACGTCCACGTTATTTCACTGCCATTTTACAATGCACTTAAGTAACTTATAAGTCACCTATATGTCTAACCCTCACTTAGTGAAGGTTAGGTGCTAAGTTACTTAGTGTGTGGGCACCCTGGCACTAGCCAAGGTGCCCACACATTGTTTAGGGCAAATTCCCTGGACTTTGTGAGTGCGGGGACACCATTACACGTGTGCACTACATATAGGTCAACACCTATATGTAGCGTCACAATGGTAACTCTGAACATGGCTATGTAACATGTCTAGGATCATGGAATTGTCACCCCAATACCATTCTGGTATTGGGGGGACAATTCCATGCATCCCCGGGTCTCCAGCATAGAGCCCAGGTACTGCCAAACTAACTTTCCGGGGGTTCTCTCTGCAGCTACCGCTGCTGCCAACCCTCAGACAGGTTTCTGCCCTCCTGGGGCCTGGGCAGCCTGGTCCCACGAAGGCAGAACAAAGGATTTCCTCTGAGAGAGGGTGTTACACCCTCTCCCTTTGGAAATAGGTGTGAAGGGCCTGGGAGGAGTAGCCACTCCTGGCCTCTGGAAATGCTTTGAAGGGCACAGATGGTGCCCTCCTTGCATAAGCCAGTCTACACCGGTTCAGGGATCCCCCCAGCCCTGCTCTGGCGTGAAACTGGACAAAGGAAAGGGGAGTGACCAGTCCCTTGACCAGCACCTCCCAGGGGAGGTACCCAGAGCTCCTCCAGTGTGTCCCAGACCTCTGCCATCTTGGATGCAGAGGTGTGAGGGCACAATGGACAGCTCTGAGAGGCCAGTGCCAGCAGGTGACGTCAGAGACCGCCTCCTGATAGGTGCTTACCTTTCTCTGTAGCCAATCCCCCTCTGAGGGCTATTTAGGGTCTCTCCTGTGGGTATCTCACCAGATAACGAATGTAAGAGCTCACCAGAGTTCCTCTGCACTTCCCTCTTCGACTTCTGCCAAGGATCGACTGCTGACTGCTCCAGGATGCCTGCAAAACCGCAACAAAGTAGCAAGAAGACTACCAGCAACATTGCAGCGCCTCATCCTGCCGGTTTTTGTTGACTGTTTCCTGGTGGTGCATGCTCTGAGAGCTGCCTGACTTCACCCTGCACTGGAAGCCAGAAAGAAATCTCCTGTGGGTCGAAGGAATCTTCCCCCTGCCAACGCAGGCACCAAACTTCTGCATCATCGGTCCTCTGGGTCCCGTCTCATCCTGATGAGCGTGGTCCCTGGAACACAGGAGCTGGGTCCAAGTGTCCCCGACAGTCCAGTGACCCTTTTGTCCAAATTTGGTGGAGGTAAGTCCTTGCCTCCCCACGCCAGATAGTAATCCTGTGTACTGCATGAACTGCAGCTGCTCGGGCTTCTGCGAACTTTTGCAAGACTTCCTTCGTGCACAGCCTAGCCCAAGTCCCTAGCACTCTGTCTTGCATTGCACAACTCGCTGAGTTGGACTCCGACGTCGTGGGACCCTCTTTTGTTGTTCTGAGTTGACTGTCATCCTCAGATCTTCTAAGTGCCTGTTCAGGTGCTTCTGTGGGTGCTGCCTGCTTCTGCGTGGGCTCTCTGTGTTGCTGATCGCCCCCTCTGTCTCCTCCTCCAAGGGGCGACCTCCTGGTGCTTCCTGGGCCCTGGCAGCACCCCAAAATCCTCAACTGCAACTCTTGCAGCTAGCAAGGCTTGTTTGCGTTCTTTCTGCGTGGAAACAACTCTGCATCCTTCAGCACGCCGTGCGACAACTTCTGACCAAAGGAGAAGTTCCTGGCACCTTCTGTTGTTGCAGACTCTTCAGCTTCTTCCACCCAGAAGCAGCCCTTTTGCACCTTCATCTGGGGTTTAGTGGGCTCCTGCCCCCCCTGGACAGTTGCGTGACTCTTGGACTTGGTCTCTTTCCTTTACAGGTCCTCAAGTCCAGGAATCCATCTTCAGTGCTTTGCAGTCAGTTGTTGTCCTTGCAGAATCCCCTATCTCAACTTTACTGTCTTTCTGGGGTAGTAGGATAACTTTACTAATAGTTTTCAGGGTCTTGGGGGGGTATCTTGGACACCCTTCGTGTTTTCTTACACTACCAGCGACCCTCTAGACACTAGGCTTGGGGTCCATATGTGGTTAGCATTCCACTTTTGGAGTATATGGTTTGTGTTGCCCCTAGGCCTATTTCTCCCTATTGCATTCTATTGTGTACTACATTGTTTGCACTACTTTTCTAACTGTTTTACTTACCTGATTTGGTTTGTGTGTGTATATTTTGTGTATATTACTTACCTCCTAAGGGAGTATATCCTCTAAGATACTTTTGGCACATTGTCACTAAAATAAAGTACCTTTATTTTTAGTAATTCTGAGTATTGTGTTTTCTTATGATATAGTGCTAAGTGATATATGTGATATAGTAGGAGCTTTGCATGTCTCCTAGTTCAGCCTAAGCTGCTCTGCTATAGCTACCGCTATCAGCCTAAGCTGCTAGAAACGCCTCTATTCTACTAATAAGGAATAACTGGACCTGGCACAGGGTGTAAGTACCACAAGGTACCCACTATAAGCCAGGCCAGCCTCCTACACCATATGTACAAGGCCATGAAGAGTGACTTTGCGTGGCCTCGTAGGTATGGGTTCCACTCTGCGCTGCCGCAGTGTCAAAAAAAGTGAGACACAAGTGGCCTATGGTGCTTGTAAATGGTGCTCTGCTGGCATCCTACAGCCTTTTAATCACCACCCAACCCTACTCCATATGGATGTCTTAGCTGTCTGCATGGCTTTGCTGTGAGCCTAGTATTGCACAATTCAAGACACTAGTCATCTTTGCAACAAATCATCACGGCACCTGAATGAGAGCAATCTTCACAACTTGCCTTTTTATTCCGAGCTGTGAGGGCCACATGTTGGAAACTGTCAACAAATAAGTGGTTTGGAGGACCTTGCTGAGCAAAAAAAAAAAAAACTGACCTCTTAAATTAACTTAAATTAAAAAAATGGTATAAGTCGCACCCTGAAGAGAGTAAAACCCTTTGGAAGGGGCTCTGGAGAGACTCCCTTGAGGCTCTCAAGTGACCCTAAAAGTTATACTTTAAAATGTGCACCTATGTGGCATCCAATTATATGAAGGAAATATTCACAATCAGTAATTATCCATCCCAGATATACTAAAACGCAACCTTTTCATCTCTCTACAACATTGTCAATAACTTTTCAGATCTTCTAATAAAAAATTCCTAAAAATGGTGACTCCATCATTAATATCCCTAAGAGCCTTGTTAGTTTCCCATTATAGCTCCTATAATAAAAAACACCTTTGCGCCTTTCAAAAAGGTGGAAACAGCTGAGGTGCAAGATTTGGCCCTCACAAACCAAAGCATCTAAGTCTGCTATGAACTCCTGCTCTGTCAGTGCCAAAAACATCTTCCCCTTTCTCTGTTAATGGATGCAACTAACACACTCTCGCCTCCTCTGCTAACAGATGCAAGTAACACACTCATGACTCCTCAGCTAATGGATGCAAGTAACACACTCATGCCTCCTCTGCTAACAGATGCAAGTAATACACTCATGACTCCACAGCTAATGGACGCAAGTAACACACTCATGCCTCCTCTGCTAACAGATGCAAGTAATACACTCACACCTCCTCTGGTAATGGATGCAACGAACACACTCATGCCTCCTCTGCTAATGGATGCAAGTAATACACTCATGACTCCACAGCTAATGGACGCAAGTAACCCACTCATGCCTCCTTTGCTAACAGATGCAAGTAATACACTCACACCTCCTCTGGTAATGGATGCAACGAACACACTCATGCCTCCTCTGCTAATGGATGCAAGTAACACACTTACACTTCCTCTGCTAACGGATGCAAGTAATACACTCATTCCTCCTCTGCTAATGGACACAAGATTCACACTCCCGCCTCCTCTGCTAATGGACGCAAGTAACACACTCACACCTCCTTTGCTAACAGATGCAAGCAACACACTCACACCTCCTCTGCTAACAGATGCAAGTAACACATTCATGCCTCCTCTGGTAATGGATGCAACTAACACACTCATGCCTCCTCTGCTAATGGATGCAAGTAACACACTCCCGCCTCCTCTGACAACATATGCAAGTAACACACTCACACCTCCTCTGCTAATGGATACAACTAACACACTCACACCTCCTCTGCTAATGGATGCAAATAACACAGTTAAGCCTCCTCTGCTAATGGACACAAGATCCACACTCCCGCCTTCTCTGCTAATGGACACAAGTAACACACTCACACGTCCTGTTCTAACAGATGGAAGCAACACACTCACATCTCCTCTGCTAACAGATAAAAGCAACACACTCACACCTCCTCTGCTAATGGATGCAAGTAACACACTTACACCTCCTCTGCTAATGGATGCAAGTAACACACTCATGCCTCCTCAGGTAATGAACACAAGTAACACACCCACACCTCCTCTGCTAATGGATGCAAGTAACACACTTACACCTCCTCTGCTAATGGACACAAGATCCACACTCCCGCCTCCTCTGCTAACGGATGAAAGTACCACACTCACACCTCCTCTGCTAACAGATGCAAGCAACACACTCACATCTTCTCTGCTAATGGATGCAAGTAATACACTTACACCTCCTCTGCTAATGGATGCAAGATCCACACTCCTGCCTCCTCTGCTAACGGACGCAAGCAACACACTCACACCTCCTCTGCTAACAGATGCAAGCAACACACTCACACCTCCTCTGCTAATGGATGCAAGTAACACACTTACACCTCCTCTGCTAATGGATGCAAGTAACACACTCATGCCTCCTCAGGTAATGAACACAAGTAACACACCCACACCTCCTCTGCTAATGGATGCAAGTAACACACTTACACCTCCTCTGCTAATGGACACAAGATCCACACTCCCGCCTCCTCTGCTAACGGATGAAAGTACCACACTCACACCTCCTCTGCTAACAGATGCAAGCAACACACTCACACCTTCTCTGCTAATGGATGCAAGTAATACCCTTACACCTCCTCTGCTAATGGATGCAAGATCCACACTCCTGCCTCCTCTGCTAACGGACGCAAGCAACACACTCACACCTCCTCTGCTAACAGATGCAAGCAACACACTCACACCTCCTCTGCTAATGGATGCAAGTAACACACTTACACCTCCTCTGCTAATGGATGCAAGTAACACACTTACACCTCGTCTACTAATGGATGCAAGATCCACACTCCTGCCTCATCATGCCTCCTTCTCTGTTCAGTTCTTCCTGGACTGCTGGAACTGCAGTGGATGTAATCACATCTTAACAAACACCGAGAAAATGCCAGATCTGGCATAATGGAATCATCCAAATGCCCTGAGGTGATTTTGAGTGGTTCTCATGCCTCACTCTTCTGTCTTCTTTTAAACATCTTTATGCCCCCCCCAGCACAGTGTCTTGAGATGTATCTGGTTAAAATCTAGAGGCCATATTTATAGCCTGGTTTGCATCACTCTTGCAAAACAAAACTCTGTGTAAGAGCAAAGCAAACCTTTAGGGGTCTATTTACAAGCCCCATGTGCCACCGGTGCATCACTTTGTTTGACGCTCTGGCGGTGTAGAGTGCAGACCCATATCTATGAGGCCACTTGGCGTGGCTTTTCATGGCCTGAAGTATATGGAGTAAGGCAAGTTGCTGTGTTGTCTTACTCTGCATCAGAAGGCAATCCATGGGCGCTGCGGTGGGTTTTCCCCCTGGCGGACGGAGTGGTACATTGGCGGTTTGGCTTGAGCCACACTGCCAATTTCATATTTTGGGGAGGATTATCGCCAGCCTATTGGCAGTACTCTTCTCCCAAATACCGCCGTCCGCCAGGGTCATAATGAGGGCCTATCTGTCCAAAGGCAAAGAATGTGTAAAGCTTCACACTCAAACATGAGATCGGGAATTGAATTCTAGGGGTTCAGAAACCTTTAAAGGGCTAGCTATGCAGAAGAGCCAACAAATGAAAAGAGGACAGAATGGCATTGTGATGCAGCAGCATAGGGCACGACTAGTTACCCTCCCAAGTGCACTTCTTCTTGTAAACATTGAACTGTGCCTGTTCCCAGCTGTCAGCCCTCCGCAGTAACCCGGAAGGACTGTTCCTATAGAAGAAAGTTCAAGAATGATCTGCATATGGATGGGTCTAATTTCAGGTGGCATGGTGTCCAAAATACGATGATCTGGGATGCGACCCGAATAATTACCAGAGGCTGAGATTAAATGAAACTTTCCACCCCTCACTTTTGTGAGTACTCGAGTATTTTATAGCAGTTAGCGCTCTGCAGTAACTGGAAAGTGGCATGCAGCGCTTTACAGAAATCCTGAATAAATAAATAATGTCCTGGGCTAGGGCCAGCACCTTCCGGTGCAGAAGGCCTCCTCGTCATTTACCAGATAGGGGCCATATTTGTGACCCTCCAGTAGTGCTCCAAGGTACTTAAATCTCATCTGATGAGTTTATGTCCTGTCCCTACAAGCAGCGCTTTCATTATAAATTGTTAAGTTTCTTTAAAGAGTCCAGATTTACTCTCTTAAGAAGCTGTAAACAAACATAAATTACTGCAGGTTGTTCTAGCGTCCTGACATTTAAAGGTCCTTCTTGTGGTATTAATGATTGAAAAAATGCCAACAGAAGGACCTTTATGGAAGTTGGTGAGAGTCCTTTTAGGTTTCAGTCAGTAGCCTAGCAAGGGTGCCATGGGCCTTCTGCAGGCACGGAAAATGCTCTGAATCGTAAAGTACAGCAATAGTGGGGGTAGAGTGAACTTATCACATCCATGACACCCTAGGCCTTCGCATCTGTTGTGCTTTTGGTAGCATCAGCCCAAGTTTCAGTAAGGAGGGGTTGCTGGGGGCACTCTAGCCAGATATGAAGCAGGCTCTACTGATGAAAAGGTAAAACCTGAAGGTGCTAGGGTTGGGAGATGGCCCAAAGGTAGACTTCACAGTGACAGAAACTACTTGAAAAGCTGAATTTCAGAAACAGAAAGTACGGGCCCACTGATTGCCTACATGTGGGGCTCCTGTGTGTGGTGAGTACTGTCATAAACCTCCTTTCTAATGAATAGTTAATTAAATAAAGGAACAATCTTGAATTCTTGAGACACTTTATGCTTTGAATCTAAGTCAACCATACCCTGATTGATCAGTAAAAGAAGAGGAGCTGTTGTGGGTCGCCATGACTGTTTATTATTCACTAAATATTTAAAAAACACTCAATCAATCTACACAAACTCTGCCTCTAACTCACAACAGACAACTGACAAGCTTCAGGTTCATGCAACAGTGGCGAGGCCAATGTAGTTGGCCGCTCTGTCGAAGACGACGTAGTACTCCCTGATGAAGACGTCTCCCAGGATCCATACCCCAGTGGTGTCTTGGAAGTTGCTGCTGCAGGAGTTCTGGGGGAGGACAGAAAGAGGTAGACACGTCAAGATTCAGACAGCAGCATAGTGTCATGCCATAACATGCTTTCTTGACCACACATCTTTTCGACACAAGCTGTACGACTATATTCTGAAATGGTGCCCTAGGCGAACAGAGAATGTCCACCTTCACACCTATGAACTTTCGTCATGCTTCAACATCCCCTCTAAAGCTTCACAAGAACTAGGTGGCAAATGTTGACTACTGTCATCACAAACTAATAGACTAGTTAACAGTGCTCTTTTGTTAAAAAACGGAGATACAGATTTATCCAACTTTCATACAGTGCAACACAGCAGTCCACCTTGTTGTGCTGCGTGAAGGAGAGAGGGCAGGAATGCACTGTATTTAACATTCTATGGTGAAGCCTTGCACCAAGGCAGGCCCCCTTCACCATGGTGCAAGGGTGCCTGCATTGTAGGTAGGATTGTTTTGTACAGCAAGAGGCACCTCCCTGCACAAAAACAATCCTCAGAGGCGTTTTCCCCATACAATGGGGAAAACATGGAGAAATAAAGATATTTCTCCTTGTTGTAAGTTTGGTGAGGAGGCGTACAATTCTAATGAATTCCCAGGTGTACCAGTGTTGGTAAATCTGGGAATGCGTCAAAATTCATGGCTGGATGTGTGGGAACACCTACACTTCACCGATGACACACCTCCCTGCCACAGAGTAACACAAGGCAGCAATCTGCACAGCCTTGCATTACTCCAGATTTACCAAGCCATGCAGGGTCACACAAGGTGGCCTTCTGTGGCTTGGTAAATCTCATTTTAGGTTTTGAGTCACCTTGCATCTCCTGGTGAGGCACAGGGCAGCACAAAACCTTGAATAAATTTGTCCTTGGATTCTGTTAAGGGGATGCGTAGTCATGGAGTCTCGCTAGCACTGCCCCGTGGTGCTACTTCATATGACATTAGACATTAATAGCTGGATCACTGCTTTGGTACTGTCCCACTTATGGTTGTTTCTCAGGTGGATACTTCAAGAGATCTTGGAGAAATAAGTGTACATGTTCTAACACTTAACAACTGGCACAGGGCATCACATAGTACACCACATCTACCAGGCGATGAGGCAAATGCTGTGAATCATTAACACATATTAGCAATGCTTAAAGAGCTGGCCTCAACATGTAACCAGTAAGGAGATTTAGAACAACCTCATGCTGGCTAAAGAAAGACGGTGCTCCGCAGTTATCGGTTGCAAGACGCATCTGGGTTATTAGAACAGTCAATAACCTTCAGAAACATCTGGGGCCGTATTACAAAAGTGCCCTGGGGGTGCAGCGGACCTATTACAGAATGGGCCACAGGATCTTGTGTGGTCCTATCACCAAATGGTGCCCCATGCGAATGAGGGAATCCCTTTGCCGTTGCGCCTGCGTCATATGCTAGATGCGGGCACAGAGGCAAACAAGTCAGAAGGTGCACAGAGAGTGTGCCACCTAAAAGGTGGTGCACTGTTAGTGCGCCCCAAAATAGCAGCCCTCTGGAGGGGGAAATGGGTACCATGGACCCCCAAGACATCCCCTTGCAGGTGGGCGCAGTATCTCACTTCACTCGCCTGCTAGGGGATCTCTAATCCTCCATCTAAGTGCAGGCAGGTTGCCGCCTGCACAGTGAAACACAGAGCTGCAGCCGCTCCATTTTTCTCTCAAATGCGCAGCCCCCAGGGCAGCGTGAGTACAAGGTTGTCCTGGGGGAAGCACATTCTACGTAATAGGGCGTCCTTTCTCTGTTTGCACATGGCACACGTCTTTTAAGATGCGCCGTGGAGCAAGCAGTGAATGTGCGCCCTATGCAAAATAGGCCTTCTGATAGGTTAATATTTGTTGGAAAAAGATATGTTCCATTCTAAAAGAAATGTTGTGCTCTTAGGTTTGAAAGACCATGTACAGATTTTACAAACTGAGGACCAGACAGGGCTACAATAGCAGGAACAGAATCAGCCCAGTCTGAGCCTCACAAATCCGCTCTGCGGGAAATCAAGACTGGCTTGTCCATCTTCTGGTTTGGCACAAACATGGCCTGAAGAATCACCAGCTTCTTTTCTGTTTACATCCATCTCACAAGGACTGGGGCTTGCTGGAGGCCCCCCCGAATATATGTCTTAATGTATGTCCAAGGCACTACCCACTACTCAAACTCTCTGTTCTTGAAGCAGTGAATAAAGTCCAGACTTCCTCCATATGTTCTAAGTGGGATAAGAGTTCATCAAAGGAAACCAGTGTCCTCCATGAGGGGGCCATGTGTGAGCAGCAACATTATACCCTTTTTACACCCTTTACACCGGACTGTATGTTTTCATGACCTTTGTAAAGGTTTCTTTCACAATATCCCAACTTTTCAAATGGATCACAAATGGTCAACCGGGCTGGAGGAGGGGTGGATCTGTTTGCAATCCATTACCGCTTATGACTCGACCGCTCCTGCTAATTTACAAAAGACATTGCATATTACCTTAAATGGTATATATTGACCCCTCCCAACATTTTGGTAAACATTATTGAGGCAGACCTTGTGTGATTTTTTAAATTTCAAATGAGTATCTTATCCTTGCTGTATGATTCATTTTCCTACCTGGCAGCAAAGATATGGAACGAAGTACCCCTATACCTCCGGACCGCCCCACCCCTACCAGATCATCCCTACAGGAGTTCCATAATGCGCCGAAGACCTGGCTCTTCAGCCGGATCACCTGGACCTTGCCAGCACCTCTATCAGTGGCATAACAAAGCATCCCGCAGCCCCTGCGATGTGAGGGGGACCCAAGCTCCAGGGACCCCCACAGCACAGTAACCACAGTATCCTGAACTGAGAGCTCCTGACTATTTCCAGGGGGTTCCTCCATAGAATTTGCGGGGGAGGCCATTGGCCTGGACACCCTCACAGGTGACAAGCTGCGCACCTCAAGTCAAGTGATTGATTGAATGATAGATTGATTGATTGGTTTATTGAGTGATTTATTTACTTATTGATTGATAGAGTGATTGATTGATTTGTTGAAAGGGACCTCAGGAGGATGATGCTGTTGGCGAGTTGTGTAAGAGGCCAGCAGCGTAAAGGGTGGACCATCCTTAGCTATGAAGTACATGTGGAAAGAGGTTCATCCTAGAAATAATAACTGTAAATTCAGTAAAAATAGGATATGTTGGTTGCCCAGTTCTCTTGAATTTACTTTCTGAATAGAAATCATTGTTTCCTAATGTTATTTCAAGTTAAAGTTTTGAACGCTTGCCTTGGAGCAAAATCAATCCCCGTTGAGATGTGTTATTTGTTTCAGTGACGCCTCCATTGATGCACCTCAATAAAGGTCTGACGTTCATGCAGGGAACCAGGTCCATCTAGATTACCCTGCTGCAGCAAACGGACATCTGCATATATTTAACTAATCTCACTAAAAATGGTGATGTAAGAAACTTTGCCTCATTATGCCCCCATGCCGTCAGGCTTGAACTAGGTAACACTCCATGGTAAGTTCTCCACAGATTGTGAGACATCCTGGTTACACATCCCTCATCATCCTGCGTGGTCCTTGCACGTGGCTCCTGGATGCTGCCGGTGACTCCTATGGGGACAAGACTCCCCCAGCATTGAAACTCTTTCCACCAGCCTCACCACCCTGGAATCGGCCATAACCAGTACTTGTCATTTAGTGGTTAGTACACCACAGTCGTCACAGTTCTGGCAAGAAGTAATACAAGTATATCCTTGGGTAGCCTGTAGTGGTCACCTCGGGTTTGGGGTGTTCAGGAAGCACAGCTCTACTTAGGAAGGCATGATTAATGCTTTAAAATCATTGAGGCAACCCCACAGAGCCAAGAAGTGTTATAAGAAACCGAGGCAGCTGCTGTGATCAATCTTATAGCATGAGGCACACCCCACAGAGCCAACAGGTGGTATCAAAAACTGAGACAGGAGCTGGGTTGAGTCCTATATCTTAAGGAACCTGAGCCAGCCAAACAGAAATTTCTAATAAGATAGGTGGAATTAAGAAGGAATAAAAAGAGGTCTTCAAGGTCAGCCTAATTTGGTGCTCAGTTTTCTAATGCAAAGTTCTGTATGACTGGGACCACAAGCAGAGAGAGATCTGACTCTTCAAGAGGGGGTGTCTGGGAAGCATAACATTATTGAAGGAAAAAAGAGAAATGCTCCTGACCTTCAGCCTATCTTATTAGGCACCTCCACTCTAGAAGCTAGCTCCTGGAAGACACACAGAGGCTGTTTATGCTCCTTACCTGGTTGATGTAGGCAGTGGCCGGCACTGGGTACTGGACGCCATTGATGGTGAAGATGATGTCAGGCAGGGAGCTGATGGAGTTACAGTTCACCACATACTAAGGACATGAAATATGGAAGAAAACGTTTAAAGAAAGTGTGTTAAGAACATGATCCAGACATTGCTGTGCATTTTATGGATTACAGAATGAATATATGGAAAGTGGAATTATCTGCCAGGTTGTTTAAGAGACCATCCAGGAACAGGAGAGGAGAAGAAGAGAAATGTTTAAATGGTGTGACCTCAGATGCAGGTGATTGGCCTTCGAGCTTGGGCCACATGATCTTGCAGAGATGGGTAAGATCCTGTAATGATCACACCTCTGGGCCTGTCTCTTACCTCTCCATATGAGTTCTGAGAAGCTCCAATGGCACTCTGGATGTTTGAGATACCGGGGGACAGACCAGCAATCAGAGAGGTCCCAGTGTCCACGATGGCCTGGCAGCCTCCATTGCAGGCGATGACATTCCCATTCATGGAGATACTGGGGGGGGCGAGATGGGACAGCAAGTGAGCTAACCCTTAGACAACACATGCTTAACATAACTTTTTATCTTTCAATAGAAATCTTGAATAAAAAGTACAAATGTGCCACATTTTAGGGAAATCTACCAGTTTGAAGTTCTATTTATGTTGCCTTCTTAGTCAGTAGACGGTTTCCCAAAACCAATTCAAACCACAGACGTGGGTAGTGTTTCTGGGAAACCAAAGCCTGTTCGCAGGTCCACCATGCTATGTGATGGCAGCATGGGTGACTTGTCATTACTCATGTTATCGCTGAAGATAAGTTTCCAAAGAAGGAACCATCCTCCGAAACAACACAGAGTATCCTCCAAATGTTGAAAGCTCTGTCCCTCTGTGACTTAGACATTTAAAACATTTTCTGTCTGGGATCATCATGATGTACATGCCAGACCTACACAGGAAGGTTCCTGATGAAATTATATGGAAAAATTGATGAAAATAATTCCTGTCCTCAGATTTGAGAAAAGTGAATTTCCACAAGGGCAGATGTCATTTTTTCCACAGTAGGAATCCAAATGCAGTGAGCGGAACAAGAGGAGGGAGTCAAGGCATCTGACTAATTGTCTGGTGTCTCACTAAGGCCCCTCTCCAAATGAGGCCTTACATATTTAAACCAACCAAGTTCACTATTTGAATATCTTGTGTGTGCTACTTGTGTGGAGCAGGTGGACTTTAAGTACAAAAGTGCACTTATCCTCTCACCCTGTAAAGTCATCTAATTACAAATGGCCTGATTCATAAATGTGCCTTTTGAAAGGTCAGAAAATTGTTAGTAAATTACTATTTTTTTTAGGAATAAAAAAAAGATCCAGAGAACGCCCCAGGCTCCAAGTGAATGTGCCTTTTCTGCCTGCAGTGGGCCCAGGGGTAATGCAAAGATGTTGTTAAGAAACTCTTACTCTGTTTGTAACAAGAATCAAACACTCTTGTGAGTCCTCAGTCCTCCGTCAGTGATATGTATTGAAGTTTCCGAGGACTTTATTGAAAGTGTCCCTGGGTTTGGTGGTAATTTCAGTGGGTAGAGCGGCGGTGCTCATCGACCCACTCCTCACTTCTTCTCTACCCCAAAAGCAGAAGAGCTAGGATTAGTGAAGAGCCATGCGGAGGCTGGGGTGGGCACTCCCTTGTTAGTGCTCTGTTCAGAGCTCAGTTGTATCCTAATGTCTGGGTCAGCAGCCCTCAGGCTGGTGCTTGATTTGGTTAGGCTGGTAGGAACCCAAAGGCAGCAATATATTTGAGATCCTTGGAAGATGCCACCTCTAGAGATGGTTGTGGAGTGGGCATGTAGCCGTCCCATGTAATAATGCTTTGAATGAGCTGCAGATGGGGTCCTACATGTCCGACCCTGATAGAGTAAGGCAGGACACAGCAGATCTAATCACAGATTGATACCATCAGTGCAAGCAGCCGAGAAAGCGCCTTGTGTTGAAGCCTGGGTCTCTCTCAGGGAGTTATTTTAACAGCGTTGATGCCCTCACAGTATTGGTTACCTGGAGTTAATACACCCTGAGCGTAAGCAGACACTGTATGTAAAGTACGGACTGGTATTCTGGCAACCAGGGGATACCTGACCAGAACCCACCGGCTCGCTGCTGGTCCTGAGTACTGCCAGTGTAATTTCGGAGGGGTGGACATCCTACCACACTACTCCATGTTCATATGATATGATTCCGTAGGTAGGCGGTGGCGCCTTCCCCTTCTTAAATTCAAGAGGCCTAATGTGCTACATCAGCGCTGATGCCTTGTGCCAGGGCTTATGGTGTGAATGCCCTTCACCCCCGCACCATAGTGATGGCTGCTTGGCCTCCACTGGGAGCTGCCTATCATGCTGGGCATTATACCAGTCAGATCATTCATTTGATTTTGTGACGTATTGTGCACCTGAAGTCTCTTCTCCTCTAATGATCTTGTGCACATCAACTCTACTAGAACCTTGTTTTGCGCTGATGTGTTAGGTGATGGTTTTACTGGGACTGAATGTGTCCATCCCAGTCCTGGGTGTGTGGCCACGTCTGAGAGCGCTGCGGACCGTGATAGGGATTATAGCAACCAGACAGCTCATGGTGGAGTGCTTTTTATTTGTTTTATCTATATTGTATCATGTACGGAGCTATACCTTGTTCACCTGCATAGGTTAGTCCTTCAATGCTCTCTTGCACTTTAATATAATTGTGTATTGCACTAGATTACTGGTTGAAAGTTCGTGCTCTTGTATGGGGGCTTCTTCCTCTTCTGCAAATGTTCTTATAATGTCAACCTTAGCTCTCCTGTACCTGTTCTTATAATGTCAACCTTAGCTCTCCTGCACATGTTTTTATAATGTCAACTCTACCTCTACTGCACATGTTCTTACAATGTCAACCTTAGCTCTCCTGCACATGTTCTTATAATGTCAACCTTAGCTCTCCTGCACATGTTTCTATAATGTCAACCTTACCTCTACTGCACATGTTCTTATAATGTCAACCTTAGCTCTCCTGCACGTGTTCTTATAATGTCAACCTTAGCTCTTCTGCACATGTTCTTATAATGTCAACCTTAGCTATCCTGCACATGTTCTTATAATGTCAACCATAGCTCTCCTGCACATGGTCTTATAATGTCAACCTTACCTCTACTGCACATGTTCTTACAATGTCAACCTTAGCTCTCCTGCACATGTTCTTATAATGTCAACCTTACCTCTACTGCACATGTTCTTACAATGTCAACCTTACCTCTTCTGCACATGCTCTTATAATGTCAACCTTAGCTCTTCTGCACATGTTCTTATATTGTCAACCTTAGATCTTCTGCACATGTTCTTACAATGTCAACCTTACCTCTTCTGCACATGCTCTTATAATGTCAACCTTAGCTCTCATGCACGTGTTCTTATAATGTCAGCCTTAGCTCTACTGCACATGTTCTTATAATGTCAACCTTAGCTCTCCTGTATGTGTTCTTATAATGTCAACCTTTGCTCTCCTGTACGTGTTCTTATAATGTCAACCTTAGCTCTTCTGCACATGTTCTTATAATGTCAACCTTACCTCTTCTGCACGTGTTCTTATAATGTCAACCTTTCTCCTCCTGCACATGTTCTTATAATGTCAACCTTAGCTCTCCTGCGCGTGTTCTTATAATGTCAACCTTACCCATCCTGCGCATGTTCTTAAAATGTCAACCTTAGCTCTTCTGCACATGTTCTTATAATGCCAACCTTATCTCTTCTGCACATGTTCTTATAATGTCAACCTTAGCTCTCCTGCACATGTCTTATAATGTCAACCTTACCTTTTCTGCACATGTTCCTATAATGTCAACCTAACCTCTCCTGCACATGTTCTTATAATGTCAACCTTACCTCTCCTGCACATGTTCTCATAATTTCAACATAACCTCTTCTACACATGTTGTTAAAATGTCAACCTTACCTCTCCTGCACATGTTCCTACAATGTCAACCTGACCTCTTCTGCACATGTTCTTATAATGTCAACCTTACCTCTTCTGCACATGTTCTTATAATGCCATCCTTAGCTCTCCTGCATATGTTCTTATAATGTCAACCTTACCTCTCCTGCACATGTTCTCATAATTTCAACCTTACCTCTCCTGCACATGTTCTCATAATTTCAACCTAACCTCTTCTGCACGTGTTCTTATAATGTCAACCTTACCTCTTCTGCACATTTTCTTATAATGTCAACCTTAGCTCTCCTGCACGTGTTCTTAAAATGTCAACCTTAGCTCTACTGCACATGTTCTTTTAATGTCAACCTTAGCTCTTCTACACATGTTCTTACAATGTCAACCTTATCTCTTCTGCACATGTTCTTATAATGTGAACCTTAGCTCTCCTGCACATGTTCTTATAATGTCATTGCTGAGCAGCTGCCGAGAGCACAGCTATCCTTGCCTAGTTATCGTACGTCTCCCTGATGTTCACTTGATTGTACTTTATATGTTTTAAGCATCCATGAAGCAAGCTTTTTCCTTTTGCTGTTATCTAGATTGTACTTTTACCTATTCTAAGGCTGATAGCTGACACAATAAACAATAAACTTCCTAAGGGCTGGTTGGGTTTGTGCACAAGGGCTCCCCCCTAACTATACGTCACTCTTCTATTGAGTTGATGATTTCCTATCCAGCTGCACTGCCTCCTGTCTGGGACTGATCATCCCAACACCTGACCTGTCCTTTGTTCCACCTGACCTGCTGTTTGTTACACCTACCTCTCCAGGGTGATCTGCCAGTAGGTCTCGGAAGAAAGAGGCACCCAGTTCAAGGTTCCAGTGTAGTAGGAAGATTCATAGCCCCCAAAGATCACCACACTCCCGCTGGCTCCATTCCTGTGATCACGAAGAAAAGAAAATTGTACATCGATTATTGTGCAGAAGATTGTGAAGGAAGGGCTTCAAGCAAGAGATGCCTCACATGTGCAGGGTAATATGTTATCTGCTTCTGAGTGCAAAACTCTTCTCCATCTATTTCAATCTGCACAGAACATATTAACCCCAGCAGAGAGGAGCAGTGCCTCCCATTGCCCCCATCTCATCCCAGAACAGTTTGTGGCATCCTGGACACAGCTCAACCTCAGTCATTTTCATTACTCTGTCGGTGACATTAGCGGGCACGGCTTTGGCTATTGAAAGCCTTAGGCAACTCCACTGGCTGCGTATAGGGAAGTGTATTGCTTTTAAAGCCCTCTGCATCACTTATAAGGCCTTACACTCCCAGGCCTCCACATATCTGAGCTCCACTTTAAGGTGGTACACACCTAGCCACAGTTTAAGATCAGCCAGTTTACATCTGGCCGTTGTCACCCGCTGCAGGAAGTCTAAATAGGGGGAAAAGGCCTTTTCAGTGGCGGCTTCTACATTTTGGAACAACTTTCCGATACATATCAGGAAACCAGAAGCCTTTTCTGCCTTTCCGGAAACAGCTTAAGACCTGTCTCTCTTCACCCTATAATCTGCCCTGTTCTTTTGAGGTGGAGCTGTCTTCCTTTTGTCCTTGTCTCTCTCCCGCTCACTTCAGTTGTTTGCTCATCTCTTTGGCAGCTCTTCGATGCTACGGCCGGAATGCGCTTTATAAATCATTGTAAATACAAATACTCACGGGCTCAGGTAGACAGAGAAGAGGTCTGCAGACAGCAGGCCCTGACTCCACATATTGTCAAACACAGGGGTGGCTCCATCTTCTGAGAGGCTTGGGAAGGCCAGTCCCAGGATACCATCGAACTGCATTTCAGAAAAGAAATCGGCTTCGGTGTAGGCCAGCCCGAAGACCTGGTCGGTGACGGTGAGGCCTCCAACCTGCAAGGAGAAGGAAAGAGATGGTCAGTCTTTAAGTAAAGGCCAGATGTGACTGTCCTTAGGACACATCTGCCCAAGCTATGTCTGCTTTCTCCAGTCCTCCTACCTGGACAGTGTCATATCCCAGGACCCCGGTCATGCTTCCCGTGCCATACCCAATGGACAGGCTGGTGCTGGTGCTCTGGAAGGTGGAAGAGCTGGAGGGGTTGAACTTGTTGTGATTTGCTGTGGGTTTAAAAAGTCATCATTAGCACACATTCATCAGGACAGTTTCACTCCTCTAGGACAGGCTCTAGCTGCTCAACCCTGGCATCTGTCCTTTGTGGTTACAAAGGTACAAAAAGCCAAGAGTTAGCATTTGTAACTGATAAATACAATTTCAAATAACAAAAACATCACAGTTGTGAGTTTTATTCCTTACGTTGATACTTACGAATTCCAATGTCATTAACATGTAACATGGATTCTTCTGACTTGGCGGTCCCTTTCTGACTTGCATTTCCAACACACCTTGGGGCACTCTATGCATCAGGATTTTGCCGGGGTTGCAGCATGTTTTTGGCACAGCGCAGTTGGAAAATCTATTTTGGTATTTTCAGCACTCTGCAAAGCCTGATTTGTGTGGCTTTGCATAACTTTGTTAAAAACAATCACACAACTCACCCACCCAATTACTTTGATGCAAACCCATATTCACAAAGACTTGCAAACATGGTTTTGGGCCAAAATGGTGCACCTACATGAGGCTGGTGTAACAAACCGAAATATCTCCTCCTTCCTCGTTGCACGCACGTCGCAGCACACACAAATAGGAATAAGCTACAAAGGATAGTTTGTGAACAGGAAGGTATTTGCACCAGTTATTTTCATCTATCCAGGAGAGGTAAGCAGCCTAATTGGATATAACTTTTTTTTTTACTTTAACATTACTTGGAAACCTAAATGACGCCTGAATAATTCTAAAGTTTAGTCAGCATTGCAGAAAACACATGATTTTCCTGTGACATCTTTATTCTCAGCACTGGTCACCACAGCATAGACTATGAGGGGCAGTTTATCAATGTGTGAAAGGTAAAGTGCAGGAGTGCACTGTATTTAACACCATCCAGTGCATTCCTGTCCTTTCCTACCACTGGTGCACTTTTGGCTGCCTAGCACCAATGCAGACACCCTTGCGTCAAGTTGCAAGGGTTCCTGCGATGTAGGCAGGCTTGTTTTTGTACATGAAGGGAAACCGTCCTGCACAAAAACAACCCTGAGAGGCAGTTCCCCCTTCTTGTGTGCTGCAGAATGCAGAAAGAGGCAAAAAGTGAGGAGAAATAAAGATATTTCTACTTGTTGCGCCTCAGCTGGGGAGGTGCAACATTTTGATGCATTCTCAGGTCAACGACTACTGGTTAATCTGGGAATGCGGCAGAATCCATGCATGGATGTGCAGGAGCATCCTATAGTAGGTTTGTGAGGCAAGGCTTGATGCCTTTAGCCAAGGAACCACACAGCCACAAAATACTTTGATGTTTACTGCTAACAAGAGCATTAGATTGTCAACCATATCATTCACCTTCTTACACCACTAAACCTACTAAGTTCTAAAGTTTGAGCCCATTTGCACAACAAATGACTTCCTTGATCCTTGATCATGCAGCAAACAGGACAATCAGACACCTATATTGTCACCGTCTGACATTGGTTTCATAGGCTGATCATTGGCCACCTGCTTGTTGTATTTAACAGAGGCCGAAAGAACATAAAAAAAATACTAATTTCTGTGTGAAAGTGATGACAGCAGTACTACATGGAAATAGTTTCAAAAGAAATAAGACAGCCAGTTTAATGCCAATCCCTTCTTGGGTCAACACGCATGCCAGTTCTTGTATCGCCTCCTAAGTATCTGTGGGAATGAAACACCATTTCTGTTTGCCTGAGCCATCTTCCACCCAAGGGTGGACCACATGATGGCCCTTGGCAGCAGCTTCCACTCAACACAGCCCAGCCGTGGGCCAATCTCTTGAAAGAACCCGGACTCAGTTGTACTTTAAGGGTGAATGCCCACACCAAAGCTGCTGTGAAAGGACTCCCCCCGTAGCTGTTGATCCTCAAGTCAAGCTCGAATCACTCTTCTAACGCCGTGCAACCTACTGTTACAAGAGTCTTCAAACAAACGCTATGAAGGGATTTGATTGGAGTGGAGCAAATCTGAGCGGCTTCAGCAGATGATGGCACGGCTTTCATTACTCTGACTCTTCTTGAGAATTACTCCAGCAATTTCGAAAGCATGTGGAATGGACGCTGCTGAGGCATAAAACATCACAAAGCTGGACTTGGAATAAAGACCCTGAGGAATCATGAAACCTCAGAAGATACTTACAGCAGGCTGAGCTGGAACAATACACAGATGGGACCCAGAGGTTGGAGGAGCCGCTGTCAAAGATCACGTTGAATTCTTGAGGAGGAGTCCCAATGGAGATAGTTCCGTAATAAGACACCTAATGGGTATTGGAAGGGGATTTCTAATTAAGTTTTGCAGTGTGGGTCCATAAACAGCTTTACTCTTGTAAACAAAGTAATTTATAACATAGTGCGCATGACTCCAATGTCTGTCACATTATGACCACACCAGAAATGCTGTGCATATGGCTCTAGTGTTTGGTCTGGGCTGTAACAAATATCACGGCACACAACACATACACACCTACCAAAGGACACAAACTATTGCACACTCTACTCACTACTCTATTGTCTGTCATGCAATATCTCTTGGTGCTCAGTGTGTACATAACTCAGCTCCCTGCTGTGAGCAACTCATTCTAAATCACTCAGCATCTCCCCTCTTGCCTGTCAACCACAAGCATCCATGGACCACAGCCAACAAGCCTCCATCAGATCAAGACCCGGAGGATTGCTGCACACTCGTTGTTGGTATGCTACGCTAGCACATCCTATAGAAGCACCATTCTACACATTCATTGTGTCGGTACAGTCATATCCTGCAACACAGCACACTATACAATACACAGGGTGTGGGTGTTCCAGTCTGAAAGTGAACGCGCACAGGTGAGGTATGCTTCACTCACATCCATGTAGTTGGTCATCGGCTCACTGGCCACTTGAGCAGCAAAGTTTGGGAAGTACTTGTTGCCAGGATTTATTTTGTGTGTCTTCAGAAATTCACTCAGTAGGCCCTTTTCTCTCAGGCGATCCCTCAGAGATTGTCCTTTTCTCAGGGGAACCCTAATAGATTAGAAGGAAAAGAAAGAAAGCCATAAGTAGGTCAAGAAAGAGAAACAATGAATCCAATGAGCAGTCCGCAGGTTTGTTGTAACTGAAAGAGTGAAGCGTAAGAGGACTCCCATGGGAGAGGAGCCACCGACTGTTACCATGGAACTGCTAGAGGTATCTAGTTGTACGGAACAAAGGCAGGCGGTGTCCAAGGCTCATCTCTAGAACGTGCCAGAGCTTTAGGAACAGCACCCTCAGAAGAGCAGATTCATGTTCTACACTAGCTCAAAATCCCATGCTATATTAACATCATCCATGTACCTGGACAACCTGACCAGATTCAGCATCAAGGCTTACACTTACCAAGTGACAACCATAGAGATGAACAATAATTGTCCGCCCTGAAATCGAAGTGAGCTCAGCCTCCTGATTCTGATTGTGTCCTATCCTTGTATACCTGATAAGCAGCCTCACGCACAATTCTACACCATTCTTAAGCCCTTTCTCCCTTGCTTGCGTACCACAGCTACAAAGCTCCACACATACACTCCCTGTTCCCCAATGTCTTCTGAAGTGTTTAGCTGCAGTGAGGCTTGGCTCTGCTATCTCCAAGGATGTAGGACAACATTGCTTTTCACATTGACCTAAACCATGGTGGCCCTCTTGTAGTAAGTCAAATGATTGTTGACTTTTCTGCATATGTTTAACAAAATGTATCTAACTGTAGCACACTCCTTCACTCACTTTCAAGAACTGAAACACTGTTGGATATGCCCTCACTGATACCATTATATTTGACAGTAAAATGCACCATATTTCAAACATCAGCAAACAAATGCAAATTGACACAGTCATTAAACATGACCTGGTGCTGACCATAACAATGAATTCAAATGTGGTTGAAACATTTGGATCAATAAAGTTGTACATATAGGCGGTCAAAAGACCGCGGCGGCCATTCCAACTTTCCTGCTGGGCCGGCGGGCGCCCTCCAAAAGAGCACCCGCCGGCCCAGCGGGAAAGCCCCTGCAACAACGAAGCCGGCTCCAAATGGAGCCGGCGGAGTTGCAGGGCTGCGACGGGTGCAGTGGCACCTGTCGCGATTTTCACTGTCTGCTAAGCAAACAGTGAAAATCTTTGTGGGGCCCTGTTAGGGGGCCCGACGACACCCATTCCCGCCATCCTGTTCCTGGCGGTAAAAACCGCCAGGAACAGGATGGCGGGAAGGGGGTCGGAATCCCCATGGCGGCGCTGCAAGCAGCGCCGCCATGGAGGATTCCCTGGGCCAGGGGAAAACCTTCCCCTTTTCTGACCGCGGCTTTACCACCGCGGTCAGAATAGCCCAGGAAGCACCGCCAGCCTGTTGGCGGTGCTTCTGTGGTCCCCGGCCCTGGCGGTCATGGACCGCCAGGGTCGGAATGACCCCCATAGTTTTTGTACATGATCCACCCTACTTACAGAATCAGCCTGTACTAACCACAGGAAAATAACACAACTATGTTATCTTTTATTCTGATTATCTGTGCTGTGTTCATAGTTTACTTATTTGTCAAATCAATTTTCATTACTACCCATATTTTCTGAAAACTGAAAACCTCTGATAAAGCCATCCTGCTCTAAGAAATTGAGACGAATAAAGATGTGTCATTCTTCTTTGTAACAACTGGGGTTGTCAGAAAAAGGTGGTTCAACACCCCATTATTGCAGAAAAAAACTAGACTTAAATAATATGCTGATTGATAATGACTCAGAAAAATATATTTTCTGCCCTTAAAATGTACAACTAGTAAGATGCAGCATTGTATGGACACTTGACACAGGCATCTGGTGTTACCCAAAGTGCAGAAGTTCAAATCCAAGCAAGGCCATCTCTATGATCCATATCTATGTGCTCACAAAATTTTCTTTTATAACTTTGTTTATAGTAGCATTTGTCACACTTACAAATGGCAGAATATCACCACCATGTTCCATGATAAAAAGGAAGCTATTCATCTTTCCTTCTGGTGTGCCATTTCAATGCAAGTTATTATTATTCTCTTCTGTCAGGGATGGTTTTTCATGCGGGGTCCACAGAGATCCTTGTTGCCACTTGGCCTTAAGTCTTCTGCACAGCCCGTGCTAGTGAGTTACCTGAACTCACCTTGAAGCCTGAACCTTGCCATATTCAGATACTTCTTCCAATATGGCTCAGAGGAAGGGCAGTGGGTCAACCAGCATCAGCAACACATTGTCCACAAACAGGTCCATCATGGGATCTGCCTACCGCCACCCGTTTCATGTTAGCTTTTGACTTATTTTCTCAAACGGGTCAAACTTGACAACAGCAGAAATGAGAGAGGGTGGGCAGCCCAGCGTGATCCTCTCGTGATGCATGCAACATGGGTAGGACAGCCTGTGACTGTGTTTTGTGTGTTGACAATCATGTGTGATGCCTTTTTTGTATGATCTCCATAATGTACCTTGTTTATGAAGCCTGATCGTTTGGATTGGTTAATTCAGGGAGCCTAGGCCTCAGCTCAGCCACTAATATGCCAAAACAATGTGTGTCATCAAGACTAAGGAGAGGGATTGGTCAGTATGAGCTACAGAAAAACAATCTGTCCTTGGTTTAGGGAGAACCAAGATCCCTAATTCCGAAGGTGGATGGTCCTAGGACTTGAACAGTTGTGTCAGGATCGGGGCCTGGGTGAACATTTTGTGAAATCAGGTGACAACCTTTAGAGGCCCAGAACTTTGCCAGTTTTCAGGTGAGAAATGCTGGAAATTAATCCTTACAACAATGTAGGGCATTCCAGTTCAGCCACCTACTCTGGTCTAAGCGTCTGTGCCTTTCTGTCTTTTAAATGCAACTGGACCAATTTATTTAGGGGCAGCTTCTTTCGTATAAAGGTTCAAGCAGCAATTACTTAAAGCTCTAGCAACCTATCATCTTGAATACTTTTTCCCACCCATGTCCAGTATTTCAAGTGTGTTTTCACTCACGCGCTAATTTGAGGCTTGCGGGCAGGCGTCCATCCAGCTTTGTTGCCAGCTCGTGTTGTTATGTTTATCAGTGAGGGACTTACTAAAAAATGGTCTAGTCTGGTGAAGGTTCTATGTACTGACAAGTAGATGTATGTCCCTCATTCGAAGACATGGGTCTTCTAGTCACACTGAAAAGAGACACTTTCTGGTTTCATCGCCCAGCAATCCCTCACCACCATATCATGAACCATGGTGATGCCTACAGCATCGGTGGTGGGAATAGAAGACCTACACCAATGGGCTTCTTGAGGAAAGGAGTTCTCCAAACATGTGTTTTGGAACATTCCTACTTAACTAATGGATGACAGTACCGTGAAACAGCACCATTGTTATAACAAAGATCACGATTTCTGCAACTCCCTCCAAATGACTTTGGAAGGCAATCCTGCTGACATAGAGCGCAGAGAGCACCCAGTACCACGTGTGCCTTCCTTTCTACTGCACCCCTCCCCCTCAGTACTGGCGCCAACACCAACTAGGTACTGGAGCTCTGCACAAGTAAAGGACGCCCATATTTTGCACAGCATTTTCTTGTTTAAATGTGGATGGTGTGGGCCAGGTAACCTCGCACATCTTTGAAATGTCACCTGGAGTGGCGGTGGGGGGTGTTTGTTGCGATTTCCGGTAGCCAGTGGAAGAAGTTGAAGAAGACCCCCTGATCCAGCCCATGCCCACCAGAGACAGTGCTGCCTACACATCGGCCCTGTCACCAACCTCCCAGACAGAGAGTATACACTTTAGACAACTCTGTCTGTCTGACAAACCCTTCGCTTCCTGCTGGGCAGGGCCTGAATAATAATTCATGAGGGTCTGGGGTGCACATGGAAGCAGTGATGGCCTAATGGGGATACTTCACTGAAGAGGGGTGAACCCAGGACGAGAGAAGATGGACTGACCAATGCTGCACTATGGGATGGATGGTGGTGGTGTGGGGGGGGGTCTTATAAACACATCCTGGAGTGGACATTGATGAAATGAAAGAAACTCACATTAGAGGTGGTAGAGACCTGTCAGCGCTCAGGATAAAGATAACTAGCCCTCTAGTGCCGGAACACCCTCCCTTGCATACATTAGGCCTGGCGCAGGCATAATGTGGCACGAGGGGTTACATAGTGGCACAATGCAAGCATTGGACCACTTTGTAAATATGGCGCAGTGTTTTTGCCCTTCCAACGCCACATTAGTGTGAAAAAAATGACGCCAATGTGGCATTGGAACGGCACTAGGCCACCATAAATCTGGGCCCTCGTTTTGAGTTCAAATCCTTTCCACAACAGCAATATGCAAAGAAGGTGCAAACCCGGGCACTCCATATAGAGTCAATGGTTTAGAATTAAGCAGTCTGTCTTTGCTCTCAGTTCACGAGGACCTCTTTTGCACATGTATACCAGAGTTTTACTCCCTCATTAGATGAACATACCACATGCATGACTGCTGTAATCTAAGCATAAAACTCAAATCCACTACCGAGCCTCCTGAACTGTAGACCTGCCTTAACCCCACCAGCCTCCACCCTTGTAGTAAATCTCTAAGTAGACGGTCACTTAAGCAGGTACTCAGACAGGGCCACCAGGCTTTCCCGGTGCTCCCATCTCATGACACTGCAGCACACTGAGGAACGCGGAGTAAATACTCACTTGACCAGGCACTTAGACAGGGTCACCAGGCTCTCAATGCTCCCATCTCCTGACCCCACAGCACACTGAGGGACGCGGAGTAGGTACTCACCTGACCAGGCACTCAGAGAGGGTCACCAGGTAGTCAGTGCTCTCATCTCATGACCCTACAGCACACTGAGGAACATGGATTAAGTACTCACTTGACCAGGCACTCAGACAGGGTCACCAGGCACTCAATGCTCCCATCTCATGACCCCACAGCACACTGAGGGATGCAGAGTAGGTACTCACCTGACCAGGCACTCAGAGAGGGTCACTAGGTAGTCAGTGCTCCCATCTCATGACTCTACAGCACACTGAGGAACGTGGAGTAAGTACTTACTTGACCAGGCACTCAGACAGGGTCACCAGGCACTCAATGCTCTCATCTCATGACCCTGCAGCACACTGAGGAACGCAGAGTAAGTACTCACTTGACCAGGCACTCAGAGAAGGCCACCATGCTCTCTCAAAGCTCCCATCTCATGACATGACAGCACATTGAGGGACACGGAGAGAATACTCACTTCAGCAGGCACTCAGAGAGGGCCACCAGGCTCTCCCAGAGCGCCCAACTTATGACCCTACAGCACATAGAGGGACGCATAGTGAATACTCACTTGGAGCAGACACTCAGATGGGGCCGCCAAGCTCGCTCAAATCTCCCATCTCATGACCCTACAGCACACTGAGGCGCTCACAGTAAGTACTCACTTAACCAGGCACTCAGACAGGGCCACCAGGCTCCCTCAAAGCTCCCATGCCGTGACAGCACAGCACACTGAGGGACGCAGAGTAAGCACTCACTTGACCAAACACTCAGAAAAGGCCACCAGGCTCTCTGAAAGCTCCCATCTCATGACCCTACAGGACACTGAGGGACACGTAGTAAGTACTCACTTGACCAGGCACTCAGAGAGTACCACCAGCCCCAGGAGCAGCAGCCACTTCATGGTTCTTTCTTTGGTCCACAGTATCTAAAGGCAGGGATCAGATTCTCGAGTGAGCTGTGAGACCTGAGGTAAAGGGTCCCTTATATACTGCACAGGATGTCCCTCGGACAACCTTCACGTGCGGAAAAGGAGTGTGCGTGTGAGATAAACCAGGGGGCCAGCAAAGCAAGAGGCTATTCAGACTCCTAATCTCCTTAGGTTTCAATAATATCTAAAAGTGCACACACAGGCCACTGTGTGCACCATATCATGTGTATAGATTAGATGCAGTGTTTGCTAAGATGCTTAGAAATGTGCATATCTGGTGGGAGTTGGGGACAGGTGCCTTCTAGAGCCTGCAAGGACCTAGAGACAAGGTAACATTGAGCTGGTGTGTTTGGTGCAAGTCAGACGCAGAGACGACTTCCAAGAACCGTCTTGTGGTCGAAGACTCCACATCTGCCCCATGGTCAGGCTATCTGAGGTGTGAATACTCATGTCGTTTCACAAACCACAGAGCTTGGGTTCAAGCCCACCATCCTACCCTCACCCTAGAAGGCTCTCTTTGCGACAGAATAGGAATCAATGAAGCTTCAAGGAGGACGTGTTAACTTGCAATTAATAATATGGAATACAAAGGGTTGTTGTAATGTTAAAACTTATATTTCATTTTAATTTGTAAAATGCAGATACTGCTGCCTTGGAGAACCGCAGTCTGTTCACTGGTGCAATAGAAATAGGCAAAATAGAAATATATTGTGAAGACAAATCGTTTTCAAAACTCCTTGGCCGGATACAGAGAGAGTAGGAGGGACGGGGTGTGCATGGAAGGACATTGCTACCCTGGGAGAGTGTATTCTCTTAGAAGAAGGAGTCATGTGATTGGGTGAATGTCGAAGGAGGAGTAGGCTATTGACTGGGTGTATGGATGGATCAATCCGCAGGTGCATGCGTGAGAGCAGCAATGCCATTAGTGAGACTGTGGCCACCGACACCCTGATCCACTGCCTTTCCATCAAGAAATTACTCACCTATTCCTCCATACATAAATTAACCCATTCATCGACCCCCTCTCTGCGTAATCCATCATTTTCCACCCATGCACACACTCGCCCATTCACTCTCAGTCCTTGTGAGCATGGCGTGACCACTGTCTGCCTGTGCAAGCATGGTATGAAGAATGGATACCTATGTGAGCATGGCGTGAAGACTGTCTGCCCATGTGAGCATGGCATGAAGACTGTCTGCCTTGTAAGCATGGCATGAAGACTCTCTGCCCTTTTGAGCATGGCGTGAAGACTGACTGCCCATGCAAGCATGGTATAATGATTGTCTGACCATGGGAGCCTGGCATGAAGACTCTCAGCCCATTCAAGCATGGTATAATGACTGTCTACCCATGGGAGCATGGCATGGAGCAAACATTAGGCTAATGTGGCGCTAGAGCTTCTTAATTCTTGGTCGGTGTGTTTTTACGTCCCCAGTCCTCAACTCCCAGCACATTCCGGACCTGTTAGTTGAAAAAAGCAATGCAACTCATCTCACATTCATCTGGTGATTTATCATTCAATGAAAATCACATTCAAATGCCCACATTCTGCCATATCGGGGGAGTGTCACTGAATCTTTATTTTTAGAAACTCATCTTGGAAGAATAGGTCTGATATAAAGTTAGAAGGATTCCAAGAGGATTACACATTCCACTGAAGCCCACTTTATGCAAGAATATCCATGGTGTGCCATAGTAAACAAATGTTCTGTGGATTTCATTTTTACCCATTGAATAAGAATTATTACAATGCTTGGATGAGTTGATACACGATATCACGCAATGCAAGAAATAATAAATAGAACCCAGAGGATGTAGAAAGCTGGCCTGTTGTGTGATTGGACACCTATGGTGTTGTCACCTTATACCAGGTATCCCCTATTAGTGAAGTGTAGGCAGTGTCTAGGAAGCCAGGCTCTCCAGAGGTAGCTGTAGATGAGCAGTCAAGACTTATCTAGGAGACATGAAAAGCTTACGCAATACCACTATAGTCACACAGCACGTACACACATGAAAGAACCATGGTGTTACAAAAATAAAGGTACTTTATTTTGGTAACACAAATACTAGAATACTAATAGGCAGTCCCCCCAACTGGCGGTAAGTAAACACACTAATTATATACAAAATAGCAATCAGTTAGGAGCATTAAAACAACAAGCATTGGCAAAAGTATTAGAAAACAGTGAGGGCCATACAGGAGGGTCAAACCATATAGTAAGAAAGTGGAATGCAAGATACGGTCCCCCGCCAAGTATGTGGAATCATTAGAGGGGAGCGGGAGGAGCTAGGAACCCCAAGAGGTGAGTATCAGAGTGACCCCCAGCTACAGGGAGAACAGAGCAAGGTGCCTCGTTTTCCCCAAAACTAATGGAAGGCTTGTGCAAGACCCAGACCAGACTGGAAGAACCCAAAGGTGGCTTCTGGCAGAAAAGGACCTGCAAAGAAAGAGGAACAAGTTCAGTTTGTGATGGGGTGTCCGCACGTGGCAGGAGCCACTACCCACCCTTCTGTGGATACAGGTCCAGGTCGACAGGGGAAGAAGACCAGTTGTGCAGTGCAGGAGATGAAGCTGAGTCCCTGAAGTGATGCAGATGGTGTTCAATGTCAGCTGTCGGATTGCAGATAGTCAGTGGTGGCAGAGAACCACCAACAAGCCTTGGTAAATGCAAATGAAGAAAAAAGGAGATTTGCAAGGCTGAAGAGGACCAGCAAGGCTCAGGGGACTCAACCCTTTGAGGGGAATCCAAGGAGAGCCTCAGAAGTTGGAAGAGTCACCAGAAGCAGTCGTAGACCCTATAGGCAATCCACTGGCATCAGGCACAGCAAGTCACAGTGATACCCAGTCAGCACACCTGAAGAGGAGTCTCCATCGCTGGAATAGCAGAGAGGAGACTGTGCTTGGAAGTAAACAGTGCTGGTGCTACACCTGAAGATCCCTTGGAGCAGGAGCAAACAAGCCTTGGTAGTTGCAAGAGTCATGGTGCACAAGAGCACTGACCTGCAAGGAAAGACAAGGGCTCACCATCTCCAAAGTTGGGCAGCTGGCGGAAAGGACCAAGAAAACCACTCCATACCACCACCTGTGATGCAATATCAATGCAGTTCTGGAGGAGAGCAGATCCACGCAGCCGGTCGTCGTTGCAGATTGTGCCTGCAGATGCAGGGGAGTGACTCCTTCATTCCAAGGGAGATTCCTTCTTACTTCTTGGTGCAAGCTGATGTCTCACCAACCTCAGAGGATGCACAACTGGGGAAATGTTGCAGTTGCTGGAAGGAGCTGAAGAAACAATGTTGCAAAGCGGAGTTGTCGCTGAAGTTGCAGATTGGTGGTTCCTGAAGAGCACAGTGGAGGTTACGGTGGTCAGAAGATGAAGTAAACATTGCAGAGGAGTCCTGGTGGAATCTTGCAGGTCAAACCTGAGGACCCACCCAAGAGGGAGACCCTAACTAGCCCTAAAAGGGGGTTTGGTCACCTAGCACAGTGACCACCTATCAGGAGGGGGCTGTGATGTCACCTGCCTGATCTGGCTACTCAGATGCTCCCAGGGGCCTCTGCACATCTTGGATTCAAGTGGCCCCCTGGAAGAGCTCTGAGCACCACCCCGGGGATGATGATCGACAGGGGAGCGGTCACTCCCCTTTCCTTTGCCCAGTTTCGCACTAGAGCAGGAACTGCAGGTTCCTGGACTAGTGCAAAGCAGTTTATGCAATGGGGTGGGGGCACCAAATGTGCCCTTCAAAGCAAACTGGTGTCTTGGGGAGGCTACTTCTCCTAAGCCTTGTAACATCCTATTTCCAACAGAGAGGGTGTTACATCTCTCTCCCACAGGACATCATTTGTTCTGCCTTCCTGTGCCTGAGCTGGTCAAGCAGCAGGAGGGCAGAAACCTGTCTGAAGACTGGTAGGAGCAATATGGGGGGTCCTCTAAGGACCCCCCAAAGTGCATGAAATCATACAACCAGTATTGGCAACAGTATTGGTGTATGATTCCGAAATGTTTGATACCAAACATGCCCAGGTTCAGAGTTACCATATGTGGCTGGACATAGGTAGTGACCTATGTCCAGTACAAGCGTAAAATGGCGTCCCCGCACTCACTAAGTCCACTGGCACCTTACTGTGTCCAGTATATGGGTAAAATGGTTTTCTTGCGAAATCCATTGTAATGGAACTGGAGTTTGTAGGGGAACCTCTGCTCATGCAGGGGTGCCCTCACACACAGGAACCTGTACCCTGCCCTCTGAGCTAGGAGGGACTACCATAGAGGTGACTTACAGTGGCCTGGTGCAGCGACCTGTGGTGAAAGGGTGCATGCACCTTTCCACAGGGGCTGCAATGGCAGGCCTGCAGACATATTTTGCATGGGCTCCCATGGGTGCTGTGTCGATCCGGTGGGCGATGCAGCGGATTTTCTGTCGCACAGCAGGCATCAATTCCTCCCGCAAGAAGTCAGGCTGCGTTGTTCTGGCTCGGTGATGCATTGATCGAGGGGGATGTGCATTGAAGTTCCGGTCGCAATGCTGGCGCTCCGTCAATCTCCACTCGGAGCGAGGATGCAGTGATTCTTTCACCACTAGGCAGGCTGTGTGTCGATTCCGGCAGACTGTGCGTCGATTGTTGCCACACAAGGAGTTCCTTGAAGAAAAGTCATTTTGGCCCTAAAACTATGTGTTTCCTGTCACGGACACTAGGCCTACCCTCACAAATGAGGTACCATTTTTATCGGGAGACTTGGAGGAACAAAAAATAGCAGAACAAGTATTATTCTTGTCTTTCTCTAAATTTTTTCCTTCCAAATGTAACACAGTGTGTAAAAAGGACGTCTTTTTGAGAAATGCCCTGTAATTCACATGCTAGTATGGGGACTTCTCAACACCTTATCTTCTGCTCATTTTGAAAATACAAAGGTTACCTTGATACCCATTTATCTCTCTTTATATTTCCCCAAATGAATTGCTGTATTCCCGGTATACAATGAAAACCCATTGCAAGGTGCATTTATTGGCTCTGGGTACCTAGTGTTCTTGTTGAACCTACAAGCCCTACATATCACCGCAACCAGAACAGTCCAGCAGACGTAACTGTATATTGCTTTCAAAAATCTGCCATAGCTGGAAAAAGTTATAGAAGAAAACGTAGACAGAAATGGCTCTTTTTTCACCTCAATTTCAATATTTTTTTATTTTAGCTGTTACTTTCTGTAGAAAAACCTTGAAGGATCTACACAAATAACCCGTTGCTGAATTTATAATTTCATAAACTTTTCAGAAATGTTTAGCTGTCCGGGATCCAGCGTTGGTTTCACACCCATTTCTGGCACTAACTGTAAGGATGCTGAAAGCAGAAAAAATAGTAAAAATGGGGTAGGTCCCAGTAAAATGCCAAAATTGTGTTGAAAAATGTGTTTTTCTGATTCAAGTCTGCCTGTTCCTGAAAGCTGGTATAATGGTGATTTTAGTACCACAAACCCTTTGTTGATGCCATTTTCACAGAAAAAACACAAGCTTTCTTCTGTAGCCCTTTTTTCCCATTTTCTTTTTAAAAACGACATTTTAAATGTATTTTGGCTAATTTCTTGGTCTCCTCCAGGGGAACCCACAAACTCTGGGTACATCTAGAATCCATAGGATGTTGGTAAAAACAGATACAAATTTGGCGTGGGTAGCTTATGTGGACAAAAAGTTATGAGGGCCTGAGCATGAACTGGCCCAAATAGCAAAAAAAAAGGCTTGGCACATGATGGGGAAAACCCCTGGCAGCGAAGGGGTTAAGTGCAACTTCAGCATTTAGCAGGATTTTCTATTACCATTCTGGCCATAATAAAAATGATAAGGCTACTCCTTTCAGATCAGAATCTACCAATTAAAAATATATAGGAGCAGTTCCAATGCTGGGCTATGAGAGGAGCAGGCCTCACAGTTCTGAGCAACGTATTTGTGAGTTTTTCACTACGAGAATATGTGAACCACATAAGTACATGTCCTGCCTTTTACTTACATAGCACCTGCTCTATGGGTTGCCCAAGGTCTACCGTAGGGGTGATTTATATGTAGAGAAAAGGGAGTTCAAGGCTTTACACATAGTTCTAAATGGCAAGTCGAAGTGGCAGTGAAACTGCACACTCAGGCCTTTCAATGGCAGGACTTAGACAGGGTTAAAGGGCTACTTATGTGGATGGCACAATTAGTTCTGCAGGCCCACTAGTAACACTTAATTTACAGGCCTTGGGCACCTCCAGTGCACCTTACTAGGGAAATACAAGTAAATTAAATATGCCAATTTGGTAGGAGCCAAAGTTACTGTGTTTATAGGGAGAGAGCACTGGGTAGCAGTGGTAAAGTGTTCAGAGTTCTAAAGCCAACAACAATGAGGGACGAGGAAGGCAAAAAGTTTGGGGTGACCCCTCAGAAAGGGTCATTTTTCGACAGTGCCTGTGTTGGCGCTAGGCAGTACATTGTGCGCCAGCGCAGGGAAACGACAGGAATGTGCCGTACAAAGTATAACACAACACATTCCTGCCTATTCCCTATCACGCAGCTCAGCAAGGTGGCTTGCCGCGCTGCACAGTATGATTTCTTGATAAGTGTGCCCCTTAGTTGAAGAAAAAGTGGAGGCAAATCACAGGGTCAAACCAAAGCTTCAAATAAACTGAAGCCCAAAAGGGCTTTTTAGCTCAGGCACCAATCAGCCATTAAGAATTAGACACTTTTGAAACTGTGGTTAATGGCGACATAAAAAAAGCATGGTTCCTTCAAAAAACAGCACCATCAGATGCTTTCTGTTAGACCTGGCATCCTTGGTGTAGCCTCCCCTGTCCTTTTTGCCTCTGCTTCCTATGTTTGACTGTGTGCTGGACTCTGCTTTTGCTGGTTTTTGGCACTCTGGGTTCTTCACCACTGCTAACCAGGGCTAAAGTGCAAGTGCTTCTGTGTAAATTGTAACTCTAATTGGTTTTTCCATGATTGGCATATTTGATTTATGGTAAGTCCCCACTAGAGTGCACTAGTGGTGCCCAGGGCCTGTAAATCAAATTCTACTAGTGGGCCTGCAGCACTGATTGTGCCACTCACATGAGTAGCCCTGTAAACATGTCTCACACCTGCCACTGTAGTGTCTGTGTGTACAGCCTGCACTGCCAATATAACCTGGCAAGTGTCCCCACTTGCCAGGCCCGGACCTTCCCTTTTACTGGATGTAAGGCACACCTAAGGTAGGCCCTAGGTAGCCCCATGGGCAGGGTGCAGTGTATTTAAAAGGTAGGACATATACTGGTGTGTTTTACTTGTCCTGATAGTGAAATATTGCCATATTCATTTTTCACTGTTGCAAGGCCTATCTCTCTCATAGGTTAACATTGGGATTGCCTTTAAATATCTTTTAAGTGCAGTTTCAAGTTGGGAGCAGATAGAGATCTGAAGTTTGGGGTCCCTGAACTCACAATTTAAAAATACATCTTTTGGTAAAGTTGGTTTTTAGATTGTCAGTTGGAAATGCTAGTTTTAGAAAGTGGGCATTTTCTTGCTTAACCATTCTGTGCCTCTGCTTGCTTGTGGAATCCACGTCTGGGTCAGACTGACAATTGGGCTGCTTGTGAATTCCCTCTAAGCAGCAACACACAGGGAGCTGAGGAGTGGCGTACACATCCTAATAAGTCTACAGGACTAGAGGGAGGAGCTGACACTTATACATGAAAGGGCTGTGCTTGTCCTCAAACAATGCAGTTTTCAATCCCCTGGTGTGTGCCCGGGGCCAGGCCTGAGCAAGACAGGATCTTGTGAACAACAGAGACTTTTCTTTTACGTTTGTCTACATCAAAGCAGAACTGGGTATAAGTAGTGGGCTCAAAATTCTTGCTTTTTAGATTACTTCTGAATCAGGAGGAACCTCTGCCATGGAGAAGAACTGAAGAGTACTGCCCCATTGCCTGTGTTTGTACTTTGCTGGGTTTTCCTGCAGTTGCTGCTTTTACCTAAGAGAGGACAAATACTGGACTTTGTGGTGTTTTCCTGCTTGTGATGTGTCTCCATGGGCTTGGATTGAGCGTGCCCCCTATTCTGAAGTCTCAGGGCCATCAAAGACTTTCTCTGCCAGCTCTCTCTTTCTGAGACTCCTTCCCAGCTAAGTGGGGCCCTAACAATTCCTTAGGCCCTTGAAAGGAGAATCTGGTAGAGCCAAGGCTGAAACAACGGAGCCGAGCAGGAGAAAAATGGGCTCAGCACCTGCTTTGCGGCTGAAAAATTGATGCACCACCTGTATCACGGCTGGAAAATCAATGCAACAGCCGCTTGCAGCTGCTGAAATCAATGCATCACCCACGCAGCGGCCCGCTTCTCCATCGTGCGCAAGGATCTTGCATGCATCATCGCTGGGCATCAAAATCACAGTGAACCTGCGTAGACCCGAGTTTGTCTGTCCAGAAATCAATGCACTGCTATTCTGCAAGAGAGAAAAATGATGCATCGTCTACCCGAATGGAGAAGAATTGGCGCATGGCCTCACTCGGGAGTCAGGAATCAACACATTGCTTACTTTTTCCGATGCGCGCACGCCCATGCAGCTTTTTTTTTTAAGTATACCATGTACTTTGTGTAAAAACATCACATCCATTGATTTCTATAGATTAAGACTCTTTTTACTTTAAAACTTCATAACTTTGTTCTTATATGTTGGATTTTTGTAATTTTGGTCTTATTTGATTTAGATAAATATTGACTATTTTTCTAAACTAGGGTTGTGTCCCTTTTGTAATGTTTTTACTGTGTTACTCTGGGTGTTGGTACAAATACTTTACACATTGCCTCTGAGATAAGCCTGACTACTTTAGCCAAGCTACCAAGGGGGTGAGCAGGGGTTGTCTGAGAGTGTAACTCCCTTACCCTGAGGAGAGTGAGGGTCCCTGCTTGGACAGAGTGCAAACTGACTACAGACCAGAGATCCCATTTCTAAAACCTACCAATAAACAATGGGCATCAATCAAAATCTAGCAAATCACCCTACCATCACTTTTTCTTTCACTGATCAATGACATCAATGACACTGACTACAACATTGAGAATGGTGATTCGCATGTTGCTGATAGTCAAACATACATGATGATGGAAAATTATCTTGAACAAAAAATCACTGGAGTTTTGGATACAATCCTGAAAGAGGCATTGACCAGTCAAAGTATTTCCGAGATGAACAAGAAATATTGAACAAAGCAGTATCCAACTGTTATTTGCATACACATGATACCCAAAATTCATAAAAATAAATAACCTGCCTTTCAAACAAATAGTGTCCACCAAGAAATCACTTCCGTAGGGAAATATCTTGATAAATACTTACAATAGATTGTACAATCTGGTCCGTCCTATGTTAAGAACACCATACATTTCTGATGAAGATGCAAGGGATAACCATTGATAACCACCACAACAATTGACTCTGCTCAATTGATGTAAAATCTCTTTATGCTTCCATATCTCACGATATAGGATTGCTTGCCATAGAAAATGCACTCATAACAAGCCCCTTGGATGAGGATTTAAAAGCGTCCATACTGCAATGAATACATTTTACGTTATATCAGAGTGATTTTTAATGGAATGGGAAATATTACCTACAATTTACAGGAACATGAGTGGGTAATTGAACAGCACCCTGCTATGCGAACCTGTTCATGAAGAAATTTGAAGAGGGCAACATTCTGTCTAACAGGAGATCGAAGGTGGATTTAGTGACTTACTAGAGATTCATTGATGATATTTTCCTACTATGGGAAAGAAAAAGACATGAACTGGAATGAGCAATTGAGGAGTTAAATCACATATGTGCCTGTAAAGGGTTCAGACTTGAAATCAGTGTTTCAAAAATATCATTTTTGGATGTAGAGATCACAATGAAAGAAGTTAATTTAAGTATGAACATTTATAGTAAATCCACTGACAAAAACAATATTTTGCATTTTTTAAAGTTTTCACCAACCAACTTTGGAAAAACACCTACCATATTCACAACTACTACAGAAAAAACTGGACATGTATGAACAAGGTAAATCTAATATATTCTTGACGTTCACCCGGAGAACATAATCCAAGAGGCGATAAAAAGCATGGATGAACAAGACAAACTGAAACAACTGGATGAGAAACTTCAGTTTCTGATCCATAAGAGAACAGTACTTGTCTGAAAATATTCCACGAGTAGTGTGTGATTAAGAAAGATAATTCTCAACATTGGTCAGTGTTACATACGGAATCTGATTTCAAATAAATATTTAATGTTCCTCCTCTTTTTACACATGAGCAAGGTATTCTAGTTCGTACTGCAAAAATTCTTGAGTTCGTAATTTTGGGTCAGAAATGTAGTCTACATCAGTGGCTGTCAAAGACGTGGCCCATTGTATCCAACATGGATGTAATGCTTTTGCGTTTGGAATGCTGGCTTTTGTGACAGCCTCTAGGGCTGGGATTGGAGATACAACAATTATGCGTTTGCCCTGGGCTAGAGGTCTTTCTTTAATTATAGCCATCTGTACAGCAGTTACCATTTTCTCTGTGGGAGCAAAACGTTGTTCTGCTGCTAAGTATAAGTGGGATTTGTATACAATCGGGACTGTTTCACCTTCATTAAATGTCACAGAGGTGAAACCAATGGCACCAGCAATTACTCTGATCACCAAATGTGTTTTGTTGTTCCTTGTGTGTAGATGTTGTGCTGCAAGCATATCTGTCTGCAGATCTCTGAGAATGTGTTTATGTTCAATTGTCCAAAATTTGAAAAATCAAGACATGTCAAATCATATAAAGGTTTTATGCATGAGGCATAATCTGGAATGTAAATTCTGCCAAAATTTAGAAAACCCAATAGAGATTGGAGTTTTTTGATCCTATTTGGAGGTTGTAGTTGTGCACATTTTTCGAAAAATTGTGGCGCCAGGCTCTTCCCTTCACTTGATAGCTCGTATCCCAGAAACAGGACACTGAGGAAGGCAATTTTTGTTTTTTTTTAAAGTTGAATTGGTAACCAAATTCAGCAAATCCAACAACAGTGCGGGCTACCCGTCTTAAATGTTGTAGTAATTCATTATTCGTAAGATAAACATCATTTACATAGGACAATGCTTCAGGGTCAATCTTTTGCAAAATTGCAGTGACACGAGCTGCGAACAGTCCTGGGCTGTTCTTATACCCCTGAGGTAAACAACAGAATTTTTTCTGGGAGCCTAGTGCACTGAAACTTGTTAAGTCTGTACTCTCAAGCGCTATATTCTGGCAGAAAAAACTATTGGAAATGTCCGGTGTTTTTTGTATTTTCTATGCACTATGGCCCATATTTATACTTTTTGATGCAAAACTGCACCAACGCAGTTTTGCATTAAAAAGTTTAACGCCAGCTAACGCCATTTCTTAGCGTCACCTGGGCGTCAAATTTATACTTTGATGCTCGGAGGCGCAAACCACAGGTTAGAGTAATTTTTTTTTACTCAAACCATTGTGCCACGTCGTTAAGAAAAACGACGTTAACGCGGCGAAAATTACTTTAATCCGGTTTACGACATCACAAACCGGATATGCTCCTCTTTTTGACGCAATAGCGTCGCAAACACAGCAAAATGTGCAAAGGAGCCCCAGAATGGATTCCAGAAGCCATGAGAGACCCCGGGAAGATGACAACCGACCAGGAACCAGCCATGAAGATCCACACAAGACCCAGGAGAGGGAGAAGAAGAAAAGGAAGTGTCGGTTCAGTGCAGAGGAGCATGAAATACTGGTGAAAGAGATGATGAAACACCAGCATCAACTTTTTGTCACCTTTAAATTGCCAATTGGGAGGAGAGAGGCAATTTGACAACAAATTGTTGATAAAATCAACAGTGTGGCAGAAGTACGGAGAACAGTCACTGAGTGCAAGAAACGCTGGCATGACTGCAAGCGCAGGACCAAGGAAAAGATGGCCAGGAACAGGAAGGCAGCACTGCAGACTGGAGGTGGGAGTCCAGCACCGCAGGAGGCCCTGGACCACATGGAGGAGATGGTGGCAGCCATCATCCCTGAGGAGATCGTCACAGAGATTCAAGGAGAGGACTGCGCAGACTACCAGGAAACAACACAGATGCAGGGTAAGTGGCCTGGGGAACAAAAATGCCTAATTGTTAACTGCAACCAGCGGGGGGACATACCTAATACACAATGCATGGCAGCCATGATAATCAGGTAGTGGAAAGGGCAAAGGGGCACTGCATGGGTGCAAGGGCTATACAGGGGAAACCTGGGGCACAGCACAACACTACACCAACAACCTTTGCATGAGGGTACTCTTCCATGCCAAGGATGTTGGAAAGGCAAAGCCAGTCCAGGAGGGTAGGGTACATCGTAAAACTGGCCTGCTGTCACACGACAGCTGGTATTGTCACCACATCAACTAGGTCTCAATTTCCAGTCTCAGGCCATATCCACAAGTGCCATGTACCATTGACAACAGTTGTCACTACCACCTCTGCTGTGTGTGCAGGTCAAGTAGCCAATGGCAGTTACGTGCCCATTTATCAAACACACCCAAAATAGAGGGTTCAGGATGACAACGTTATCAATCCCCTGTAATCAATAAAAATTTGTAACTCCTGTCAAATGCTCATGTCTACAAACATCAGGTATTGTAATTAACATTATGAGGTACACAGCAGTAATGTCATGCCCATGCTGCACATGTCAGGGTCGACCCTGTGCCTGTGTTACAATAGCTGCCATGCCATCATGCCTCATCTCAAGTGTCATAGTGCTAACACAACAGCATTGAAGGGGAGGACATATGTTTCTAGCTAGTGAAATACACCTGCACAGTCATAAGAGGAAATGGAACACTGCTAGGACCATCAGTGCAATCTAATGTAGCGCACATTCCCCAACATCAGCAGTACACACTACCAATGCTGACACCCATATCGTGCCATGGCAATGCTATACATAGTATATGCTAGGTCTCAGCAACATATAGGTGGATGTGAAATATCAGAGACTGGGTCAGTTCCAGATTGTTAAGTGTGGTGCAAGTGCCATCAGAACACCCAGAGCCAGTGCAAGGCCACACCATGATAATGGAAGTAGACGGAGGGTTGAGTAGTACAAGAAGGTGGCAACATACAATCTGGGCAGAACCTATACCTAGAGGATGTGACACAGACATTTCCCCAAACTGCCCACACTACATGTGACATGCAGGTGGGGCATAGGCCTGGGAGAATGCTAATGTTAATGACAGTAACAATGAACAGGAACCAAGATCATAATGTGCAACTAATAGGAAGTCAGGCACGTCACATCGTCAAATGCCACAACACAGACACACTAATTGTACAATATCTCATTGCAGAGGACGATGGCCCTCCTGGGGATATGCCTGTCCTGGACTTCCCTGATGACACGGATGACGAGCTGACAAACATTAGCCAGCAGACTCTCCAAGATGTCCTTGGAACCCTCCAGACCCCTCCTTCAGCCGCAAGGAGGAGCACAGAAGTAGCAGCCATCACAGAGGACCCATCCACCACCCCAATTGTACGACCTGCCAGCTCCAACCCAGCTGAGGACTCTAAGGACACTGGCACCACCTTTCAGAGGACTGTAGTTGGATTACAGTGGGAGGTGGCCAAGGAGGTGCGGGTGGGGAAGCAAAATATGGCAGCCAGATTTGAGGGGATGCATTCATGTATGATGTCATCTGCAGAACAGGCAGCAGCCATGCAAGCACTAACATCTATCCTGCAAGGACTTCAACAAAGTGTAAAGGAATTCACCACTGCTGTAAGGGAGTTACCACAACACCTCACACCCCAAACCTTTCACTGCGTGCACGAATACAATCATGACCCCCTTAGTGCCGACCTGGCTGCCTACCACAGTGATGTAGCTGCTATCCATAAGAACCAGCACCTCCTACTTGCTGCAGACCTACCCTTAATAGCCCACAGTTGGCAGCTACTGGGACTTATGACTCCACGTCTTCAAACACTGAAGTGTGTGTTGCCCCTTCAAACCCACCACCACCAAGGGCAGAGGAGACGACACACACATCAGAAGATGAAGACGTAGAACAGATCACCTTCACCCGTAAGAGTACGCGGTAGCACAAGTCCATGCCACATGGGCACTTATATCCTAGGTCCTGTCCTTGTTAACATGCCAGTCTTGCAACAGCTGCTCACATGCACTGTTCTCCAGCCCACTGTTTACCTTGACACTATGCTCTGTAATTGTCTCTCACTACCTCATTGGCAATTCATGTTCCTCTGCACTGTATGTCACTTCACCCCAGCATGTCCAATGACATGTCCCATTGCACCTGTGTAGCATCACAATATAAGGTGTCACACTAATGGACTCACAATCCTGGACTATGTAAATATTTCACTATAGCACTTTAAAATAAATAGCACTTACACAACCACTTTGTCTCTGTGTAATGTGACACATCAATTGTGTAGGAGATCAGTGATGTATGTCACATGTCAATGGCCATAGAATGCCAATGCAACTTTGTTGAAAGATTGTGGGCTGATAACTATGCACTGGGGTCTAGATTGTATCATCATCTGTGCTTCCTGAGGGTTATTTCTGAAGTAAATAGAAAACTAGCAGTATAATGCTATGTTGGACTGAAAAAGTCTGCTTCAAGGTATGTTTAAGCTGAAAATCAATGTGTTCAAAATTCCATTCAAGACAATCTTTATCTATGTGACATCTGACTATAAACTTTAATCAAACACACACACCATACAGCAGGAATGGATGTGTACGAGTGTATGGACAAATATGTAACCTGGGAGTGCAATGTAAGAAATGATAGGTGTGAGTTATGTATACAATACATCATAAGATTATACCATCACTCACCTTATCAGGGTTCACATGAACATCACCCTGCAGGCAGACATACCACAGTGGCCAAGATTCCAAATCAGGTCTCAAATGATGACAGATTGAAAACACACATCCAAACTTAACAACACATTGGGAACCATAGTAACCTTGAGTGGCGGGTGCAATGGAGGCAGATGCATAGAGAAGTAGCTTTGGTGTAGCTGCCAATATGACTGCACATTAGGAATTGTGAATAACCTTATCAATAATGGGATTTCGATGCAGGATGGAACACAAATGCAAATACTAAATTGACACTGTTCACCCATGCCAAGGCCCTGATCCCCAAGCATATGACACATACTGTAAAGGAGTACCTTAATATTTATTTGACAGTAAAAAAGGATAATAAAACTAGGCAAAATACCTTAACTAACCTAACCTATCCTAACTACACATTAACCACAACTGGCCCTAACTTCCCTAATCTAAACTTACTTATCACATTTAACTAAACACTCTAAACATCAACCCCACACCCCCATCATATGACAGGACACATGTAGGAAAACATATAATAACCTAGAAACATACTAACTTATCCTAAACAAATATATATTTTTGGGAATTTTTAAAATATTTTTTATAATTTTTTTGTTTTTTTTATTTTTTATACACATAAACCCCAACATCATCCCCCACCCACAAAAATAACACATGTAATAATATAACCCCCTCCACCCCAACCCACTTATACTAACTAAACTAACAGCCTATTCTAACCTAACACTAAGCCCCCTAAACCCACTAAATATCAAAACCAGGAAAGATGAGGGAGGGGAGGGAATCATGGCTGAGGGTGACAAAGTCACAAGTTTGCCCTCCACAGGATCTTCTTTATTCCACGTAGTCTCCTGCTATTACAGGACACCTCCTGCTGCAGCCTGTCCATTCTGCACAACATCTGTTGCATGTCACGTCTCATTTGTAGGATTTCTGCATTGTCTAACACTGCAGCAGGGGTTGTCTGTGTGCCACTAGTGGATAGTAGTGCTGGTGCTGTTGCCGTGCTTGGAGGGGGAGGTGCAGGAGCTGCTGTCAGTAGGCCTGGAGCTGATGAGGTAGATGGACCTGCACCGGTGGCTGTCATCCTTTGTGCGACTGTGGTCAGAGTGGTTGTGCTGGTGGTGGTGGCTGCTGTGGCCAAGGATGGCCCCCCTTGGGCAAATGCCCTCCAGACCTCTGTGGCTCTCTCATGCCGATAACACCATGCCATATTGCGGAACCCAGACTCCACATCCAGTATGCAAACCTATATTTTGTGCCCTCACTGAGTTGGCGCATGTGCAAACGTGTACCTACAGTACTGAAGCTGCTCCAGGTAAGCTGGCTAGCTTGGTTGTGGGGGTGAAGGTTTAAGTATCAGAAGGTCCATGTGCCTGTACATCTGTTGTGTATATGTGTAATTGTCTCAATCCGTTTGTGTAGCTGTGTGCACTTTGCAATATTGTCACATCAATATGTGTTCTTAGCACAGTCCACTTGCTTATTGGTAGCAGGCAATGTCAACCCAGGAGTGATGTGGGATGTTGGTACAGCCTCAATGATTCCATGTCACCTTCATTAGAGTCGGCATCATCATGCTATGTGTCTCATGGTTTTTGACCTGCAGCAAAACAATTTACACACCTCTTACACAGTACGTATTGGTTGGAAGGGTGTGTAATTGAGTGCTATTGATATGTATTTGGAAGATTCATCTTCCAAGTTTTACTGCCAGTTAAAGCCATGTCATTGTCACTGTGTGGTTTTGAATTGGTCCCTTGTGGCTCTGGAGTGGCATCTGTTGTTATTTGCATCTGTCATTTGTCCATAGGTGTGTATCCCATTGGGTCAGGATATCAAACATGACTAGCAGTGTCACAACCTCAGTGTCTTCCTGGCCACGTGTCAATGTAGTGGTGTATGTGTTGTGTGTCCTACACAGTTGCTGTGCTGTGTGTGTATAACTAGGTTTCTGTACTTACTAACAAGTAGGCCATTTCCAAATCATCCATCCTGGAAGTGTTGATTGATGGTGCTGTGACCGAAGATGAATGAATCACGTACACTCCCAGGATACTTTGCCACGATGTTGCTGATCAATCCACGGTGATCCACAATGGCCTGCACATTGATGGAGTGTGTGTGCTTCCTGTTGCGGTATAGATGCTCTGTTGCAGCAGGTGGCACAATCCATACATGTGTGCAGTGAATGGCACCAGGCACGTGTGGGAAGCCATTGATTTGATAGAAGCCCTGTTTGGTCTCCTGCTGCCTCTGCTGTGTGTTGGAGAAGCTGATATGGCGGGGTGTTAGGGAGATGATGGCATCCAGTACTGTGGGTAGGAAGGCAGAGACTGAGGGCTGTGAGATCCCGGCAACCAGGGAACCAGTGGTTTGAAAAGAGCCACTTGCCAACATGTGCAGGACAGCTTGCAGCTTGGTCTCTAGTGGAATGATATGGGGTGTCTGCAAGCTGGGTGGCAACTGTGGCTCAATGTGGCGCAGCAGCTGCTGTATGGCTTGCCAGCTTAGTCTGTACCTCTGGATGATGTCATGTTCCCTGAGGCCCTGAAGGGCTGTCCTGGTCCGGAATATCCTCTCCTGCCTTCGGCGTTGCCTTTGGTGTCCCTGTTGGTGTGGTAGTAGCTGCTGCTGTTGCTCCTGTGCTCTGCGTCTCCATGCATGCTGGATGAATAGCACCTCCATGTCTTCCTTTTGGAGCTCTGATGTTGCTTCTGTGAGTTTTCCTTAAGTACTGGTGTGTTTGCCCCATTTTAACGCCTGCCCTGACCCAGGTGTTAATTTTTTACGCAAATCCCGATGTATGCCATTTTCCGACTCCGCCTCCCAGCCGTGCGGCATTTTTGTATGGTTGGATAAATATGGCGCACAGGTGTTTAAGTCATTTTTTGGACGGGAACGCCTGCCTTGCATGTCATTAACACAAGGCGGTTTCACGCATCCAGAAAATGACGCACACTAAGATATTTTGACGTTAGAGGCGTCTAGCTTCAAAGTATAAATATGGTCTTAGTTTTGCGCCAAATTTGGGTAAATTTTTTTACGCAAATCCGGTGCAAGCAGAGTATAAATATGCCCCTATGTTGTACATTAGTGCTGTGCTATATGACTGTTTAAGTGTCTGTAGTCTAAGACTATTCTGCATGAATGGTCTTGTTTGGCTACTGGGAATAAAGGATTATTCACTGGGGAGACACAGGGTTCAATTACGCCCTGGTACTCTATGTGTGAGTATTTCCCTCACAGGTGTTTTAGCATCATGTTTTATTGGATACTGAGGTTGTGGTTGAGGTTGATTTTTAATGGAAATTACATGGTAGGGGGATTCTTTATCCCATCCTACGTGATTGCGATATAACGCAAGTGCCTGTGCCAAAGCCCAATCAATGGCATAGGATTCAGCGAGTTCCTCCGGAACAAGGGGCAAGAAAGAAGGTTTAATAACATCTTTTCCATATGGGCAGGTACGGACAAATTCAGGTGGCCAATCTTGTTCGGCCAACAAAACATCATATATATTTACTACGCAATCCCAAAAGATTGAGGCGGTCATTCCAACTCTGGCGGGCGGCGGTAGCCGCCCGCCAGGCGGGAACCGCCAATTGGCCGCCATGAGGCCAAAAGACCGCTGCCGGCATTCCGACATTCCCGCTGGGCGGGCGGGCGCTAACCAAGTTAGCGCCCGCCAGCCCAGCGGGAACGAGGCCGCAACACAGAAGCCGGCTCCGAATGGAGCCGGCGGTGTTGCGGCCGTGCGACGGGTGCAGTTGCACCCGTCGCGCTTTTCACTGTCTGCTATGCAGACAGTAAAAAGCTGGCCGGGCCCTGTTAGGGGGCCCCTGCACTGCCCATGCCAGTGGCATAGGCAGTGCAGGGGCCCCCAGGGGCCTCAAGACACCCATTACCGCCAGCCTCTTCCTGGCGGTGAAAACCGCCAGAAACAGGCTGGCGGTAAGGGGGTCAGAATCCCCAGGGCAGCGCTGCTTGCAGCGCTGCCCTGGCGGATTCGCCCAGCCGGGGCAAAAACGGCAGGAAACCGCCAGCCCCGGTTTTCTGACCGCAGCTTTACCACCGCGGTCAGAATGGGCTTTGAAGCACCGCCAGCCTGTTGGCGGTGCTTCCGTCATTCGTGACCCTGGCGGTCCAAGACCGCCAGGGTCAGAATGACCCCCTGAGTCTTTTATGGGTTCAATGTCTCCTTCTAACTGTAGCGTTACTTTATACACCCTATCAGGCGTGGAGACACGCATGTCTGCAGTTTCTACTTGTAGAAAGTCATCAGTTGCTTTCACCTCCAGATGCTCTAGAAGACTCCGGCGAACTATTGTGACCTCTGCCACGCTGTCTAGCAGTGCTAGTGCCCACTTCCTGTTCTTCAAGAGGACCCTCTTCCTGAGTGGCATGTCGAACTGCGACTGCTGCCACTTTTTTCTTTTTAAATTGGCGTTTTTGTTGGGCAGGTTTCTCTTCCTTTATAACAGAAACCTCAGATGAGCGTTGTGATTCCTGTACTCTGTTCTTCGCTCTGATTGCCCACCTCTCTCATTTCGCTTTTCCGATGAGTCCTGAAAGGAACGAGATTGGCGTGTCTCAGTATATTGATATCTATCAGGCGTTTTTATATTATCTCTCTTTCTGAGATTATATCTATTCTGTGGGGTCTCCATACGCAGAGATTCTCCCCTCTCTTTTTCAGGAGTTTGTTGTTTTTTATCCCAGCATTTCGTATTACCCTCAGGAGCTTGCTTGGGAAAATCTTTATTAGATTTTCCCTGAAATTGTGGTTTAGTTGGTCTGGCCCCTAAACTATCTCGACCAATGCTAGAATAGGTCTCTGCGATAATCTTAGGCAGCTCGCGTTCCTGATGCCGTTGAGGAACGTCACAGAGCCACATGCGCACTGCTAGTACGACCGCCTCCCCTTTAAGATTACTTAAAATAATTGAGGATACTGTGGCAAAATTGCCCATTAGTTGCATCCCCAAGTCCAGGGCCAGGGCAGCACGGGATTAATCTTGTATTTGCTTCAACACTTCCGGAAAACCAGTGTCGGTGTACCGTGTGTGGTTATATAGAGCACGGCAAATACCGTGCCCCAGGTATTACAGTTATCAACTGTAGGGACCATCCCAAATGGCAACCACATCAGTAGAATTATATGTTTATCCTGAGGTCCCGTATGGGGAAATATTGCTTCCAGGGCATTTATTTTTTGTGCTAACCAAAACGGAGTTTCCTCTCGTTTGGCAGGTACTTTACCCATGATCGAATGTACAGTCGCAGGGTTTATACCTGGCGTCACTGCATGTGGTTGTGCTGGTGCAGCACATGCTGGGTTTGTATTTAATGTTTGCGTCACAAACTGTACTAACCGTCTATATGTCGCTGTTAATTCAGTATATAAGCGACGAACCTCAGCTACTGCTAAGGTCGCTGCAGCAGGGTGAGGTGTATAAGTGGACAATAAAGGCCAGGTAGGACCATTATTACTTGGAGGACCTAACCTTACTGGTAAAATTGTGTGGGGTAGGGCGCCATCAAGCCAATTATTATGTTCTTGATATGATAAGTGTATTTCTAAACGTGGAAATGCCCTATATTGTCCAGGTACGTTTCCAAGTGTATAATGATGAAATGTGTTACTGTTCCCATCAACTGCTGGGAATGTGACCCAAGAATAAATAGTTCTGTTCTATAAGCTGGATGGGCGTCCACCACAAATGTGACTGGACCCCCCCTGGGCTGTTAGGCCATTTGCTAATAAATGTGCGGTCAGAGGTTGTCTCATATTGACTGCAATTGCTACCTGCTGCAGATTCGCCGTACTAGATAGAAGATACATTCAGAGAAGACACACCAAATAGGGTTTTTCCTTTTAAAGTTCAAGCTTGAACATCCTCCAGCCTCAGATAAAATAATCTGCGTAGCTGGGGTGGAAATCCTCAGTACCACAGATGTCTCGTATACAGTACTGTGGTGTCATTATATATAATGAGACAGAGATACTCCAGAGGACCCGAAAAACGATGGCAGCGCCATGTCACGTAGGCTCTCATTATTCTAATGAGACTACTGGATTTTGAGCGGCAGAATTGCCAGCAGTGTGGGTGACTAAGTCAGACTCACTGCAGCTGACACATGTCGCTCCAATCTGGTTTTTGCTCCAGCCAACCAGCAGTGCCTCATCTCCACCCAAGGGCAGGGATGACTGGGCAGCCGAGTGCATGACATAATTGGTTTCTCAGGGAAGCCTTGGTCACTCAGGTCTCATCCATTTCTCTCAGTTACCTTAGTCTCATATATGAAATGACAAACAAAGGCAGTATATGTTTCAATGATGAGTTTAATAAAACAACTGCATCCTAGATAGCAGAGCATGAGCTGCAATAACCAAGACAACACAGCATGACAGTATTAAAACGGTGACGAGAAGAGTGAAGCATAAAAATAACGTTAGCATAGTGTCACTACAGTTGATAGACTAACTCCTACATAGGCTATCATAGAGCACAGCATGTTAAGCTCTAATTCTGCCCTTCAGGTTCCCCTAGGAAGACATCATCCCCCATACCAGAGCAAAGGCCTGCAGTCTGCATTATCATTTGTAGGGAAGCATTCGGCAATTAGCATACAGTCGTGGTTCTCTGGCTGGAATCTCCCTCTAACGTGTAAGGGACAGGGTAGTGTTCATAATAAAACAACTGATCTTCTGAGAAAATGTCCCTACGTAAGGATGTGTGTTCTACGAATGTCGGAGACTAAACGTATACCGCGTTCACCGGCAATGTACTGTGCTGTAGCCTTGGAGGAAGCAAAGAGTTAGCAAGAATTAGATAAACAGAAAATAAAACAAGACCGTAAAAGTGGCTAGTGTAACAATAAAATAAAGCCAAATAAATGATATCTAGGTTAGAGTGCACAGCGGATTGGCCTAGTGGGTTAAAATAACGTGCATGGAGCTATAGCTAAAATGGCTACACAACAAGGTACAGGCTCTACAGCAGATGCAGTTTAGTGGCATAGAGCAGTGCAAGCTTCCCTTACACACAGAACAGGTACAGAAGACACAGCAGTGGAGGCCTCCAGGACACTCTACAGTAGGTGCAGTGCAGCAGCAGAGAGCACTGGAAGCTTCCCTCATACACAGAACAGGTACACCAGAGGCAGCAGTGCAGGCCTCCAGGACACCTTACGGTAGATGCAGTGGAACGGCAGAAAGCACTGCAAGCTTCCCTCATACTCAGAATAGGTACAGGACAGGCAGCAATGCAGGCCTCCAGGACACAGTACGGTAGTGTCACAGTGGCTTTTCCTCGGGATCTGCATGTCGCTGAACAAGAAGGCCCACCTCCCAGCATCATTGTCTCAGAAAGCTTTAAAAGCACAGAGTTACGATGTAGCCAGGGGGGGAAGGGAATTAGGGCAGAGAACAGCTGGGAAAGAGATCTGAAAAGGAAAAGGTTAGTACAAGCATGCATATACTCATTAATGACAATTAATTCACCATCAAAGCCTTTGCGTACATGCATCTCCATAACTCCAGATTAAAAACTCTTTGTAATTGGACAATTAGCCCCTTCTGTAAATCACAACACCAGAATGAACTGAGACCTCAGAGTCCCAAGAAAAACAGAGTTTTAGACCACGGACTCTCTCTGAAATATCAATCATAGAACCACTAATGCATTGATAAAACTCTAAACATAAATCTCTTTTTAGAAGACTCATTAAACACTTAAAGAGGTCTCTTCAAACAATGTAAAACATCTTAGTATGTATCTCACATATAATGCATTATAAAACAATGAACAAGAATTCTTAATATTGCAACCCTCTTTTAAACAAGATTCTTTGGTACATAAAAAGCGCTTGTACTGGAGCGTGTTGCTTCCGTGAATTGAAGCGCTTTACAGAGCATGTCTTGCTGCGATAAACTGAAGCGCTGTGCTGAGCGCTTTTACTATCATGGACTGGAGCGCTTTACTGAGCGTGTTTGCTGCCATGGACTGAAGTGCTTTACTGAGCACGTTTGATGGCGTAGACTGAAGCGCTTTACTGACCGCGTGTGCTGCCTTGGCCTGAAGCGATTTGCTGAGCGCGTTTGCTGCCGTGAACTGAAGCGATTTGCCAAGCACGTTTGCTGCTGTGAAGTGAAACGCTTTGCCAAGCGTGTTTGCTGCTGTGAACTAAAGCGCCTTGCCAATTGCGTTTGCTGCCGCGAACTGAAGTGCTTTGCCAAGCGTGTTTGCTGCCGTGAACTGAAATGCTTTGCCAAGCGTGTTTGCTGCCGTGAACTGAAGCACCTTGCCAAGCGTGTTTGCTGCCGTGAACTGAAGCGCTTTGTCAAGTGTGTTTGCTGCCGTGAACTGAAGCGCTTTACTGAACGCGTTAGCTGCCGGGGACTGAAGCGTTTTGCCAAACTTGTTAGTCTAGGGGAATGCTGAAAGTTAGGGAGAAACAACTCCCTTCTGCCTTGGGCTCTTCACGACCTTACCGCCCATGAATATGACCTGCTCGTGTCTGAATTCCCAAAAGGGAATAACTAGAACCTTTGAGTTTCTGCCAAGCTGCCTTTGAAGAAATTGCTTTGCTCCAGAGGAAGGTCCCTTGAGGTCTGCCTGCATCGAAGTCTTCATAATAGTGAGCCACGAGGTTGGGTGTGGCGGGGCTTTATAGGCCAGCCACACCCCAAGATGGCTGCTGCCTCTAAAAAGATGGGTAATGTAGTCCTTTCATAGAATAGCACTGATAAGTGCATCTTGACCACCAATAGGCAGAACCTGCCGCTATGTGGGTTTTCCCACAGGGCAGGCGACATTGCTGGCCATTCTTAGAACACACTGGGATGACCAGTGGTGCGCATAACGCGCCACAAATCCACGCAGCGGATCGTTGGGTCGAACCTGGACCGTGCGCAGCCTTGATCCTGACATTACACCCCTCTCCCAGGCGCGGTCCAGGACCTGGTTTTCCAGGGTGGAGGAGGTGAAATCGCCGCACCAAACGTGGTGCATGGACATTCTTTGCTGGTTCCCGAGAGTCATTTTTGGGTCCATATCCTTTCCAGGACACTAGTTACCAAAGGGAAGACCCCCGATACTTGGAATCTAAGATAGATCACACTTCGTATTCCCACTGCCCTTGCACTAAAAGAGGAGCAGGTTGTGTGACACTTGAGGGCGAAGCTCGATTGAGAAGTGAAGTGTGAAATACGGGGTGAATCTTCAAAGACGGTGGTAACTTCAATTTATATGTTACTGGGTTCACTTGTCGTAAAACTTCATAGGGCCCTATGAATTTTGGGTGGAACATATTTTTGGTTTTGAATACAAAGTTCTTTATGGATAACCAAACTTTACCCTTGTCTGTATATTGAGGGCCAGGCTGGTGTTTTTTGTCATATTCTATTTTATATTTTGTTCTTTGCTTCATGGAGACTTGTTTGCAGTTGTGAGTGCACCTTCTTCATATGTGTTAGCATGTCCATAACTGCTGGAGTGGTTTGTGTTGAAGCCGGTAACGTGACTGGCAAAATATATGGATGACGACCATATAGCCCATAGAAAGGTGTTGAGTTTATCGAGGAATGATGAGAGTTATTATAAACCAGTTCAGCTAGCCACAACAGATCCAACCAGTTTTTTGGAGATTTTGTTGCATAACATCGTAAGTATTGTTTCAGGGTTTGGTTTAGATTCTCTGACCATCCGTTTGTGGATGATAGGTAGTAGACAAGGTTGAATCAATTCGTAAAGCATTACACCATTGTTGCCAAAAGCGTGCAGAAAATTGTGTTCCTCTGTCAGAGAGGATGAATCTTGGAAGTCCATGAAGGCGAACAATGTTTTTCAGAATAATAGTTGCTAAGGTGTCAGAGGTTAGGAGCCCATTACAAGCTATGAAATGAGCATATTTAGTAAGGCTGTCCACTGCCACTAAGATGGTTGTAAACTGTTTTATTTGCCAAAGACCAGCAATGGAGTCCATTGAAATATGTTCCCATGGATGATTGGGAACAGGTAGAGATATTAATAGGCCTTTAGGTTTGGTATGTTCGCTTTTGCATCTTGCACATACCTCACAAGATTGTAACATTTGCTTGAGATCGTGAACGAATGTAGGCCACCAAAAATACCTCTTCATGAGTTCTATCATTTTTTGAGGACCTGGGTGACCTGCCAGAGGATGACTATGTAAACAATGAAAAGCTGTTTCTCATAACTCCTCAGTAGGCAGGAAATCTCGAGATTCATGCAGTGATAAACCTTGTTGAATTCACCTTTTAGTGTCTTGTTGTAACCACTCTTGCCACTTGGTGATATGAATTTTTTTACAAATATGATCAAAAAATTTCTCGGCTGCTATTAAACACAGTACTTTTGAAGGCGTTATAATAGGCATAGGTTTTTGTTTGGTATGAGTAATCGAAGAATCCTGTCTAGACAAAGCATCTGCCTTCCAATTGTCAACACCAGGTCTAAAGGTCACTAAGAAATCGAATGCTGCGAAGAATAGCATCCATCTCAATTGTCTGTGAGTCAATAGTCTAGCAGAACTCATAAACTGTACATTTCTATGATCAGAATATACAGTTATGGTGTGTTTTGCTCCCAACAGATAATGTCTCCATTCCTTAAAAGCATTGCAAATTGCTAATAGTTCTTTTTCAGCTATGGTGCAGTTCTGTTCTGCTTCATTCAATTTCCTTGAAGCATAAGCGATGGGGTCCAACTGTCCTGTTTCTTTATGACGTTGAGATAAGATGGCTCCCACAGCAACATCGGATGCATCAGCTTCTACTATGAATGGTTCCTCCACATTGGGGTGACCTAGGATGGGAGCTGTAGTAAAAGCCTTTTTCAATTCTTGAAATGCTTTTTCCGTTTCTTGAGACCAATTGAAATTGGCCTTCTTTCTTAGCAATTTAGTGATTGGTGGCACCTTTTGGGAAAAATGATGTATGAAACGTTGATAAACATTTGCAAATCCCAAAAAGCATTGAACATTACGTACTGATCTTGGTGTAGGCCATTCCGATACTGCTTGAATCTTTCTTTCAGTCATTTGCATCCCTTTTGAGTTAGGATGACTCCTAAAAATTAATCTTCTTTGGAATGAAATTCACATTTACTCAATTTACAGAATAGATTGTGCTTTTGCAGGGTTTTTAATACCTTCTTCACGTGTCCCTCATGTATTTCCTCTGAGTCAGAATAAATCAATATATCGTCTATGTAAACGATAACAAAGATGTCTAAATACTCTCTCAGGACGTCGTTTAAAAAGTATTGAAGGGCTGCTGGAGCATTACATAGACCAAACGGCATCACTAGATACTCAAAGAGGCCATAGTGAGTTTTGAAAGCCGTCTTCCACTCCTCTCCTTCCCGAATTCGAACTAAGTGATAAGCTCCTCGTAAATCAAGTTTGGTATAGATAACAGCAGATTTTACTTGATCTAACAAGACTGCAATAAGAGGCAGTGGATATTTATTCTTGACTGTGATCTTATTGATTGCTCTAAAGTCAATACAAGGCCTCAAATCACCATTAGCCTTGGGTACGAAAAATAGAGGAGAAGCTGCTGGAGATCGTGATGGCCGAATGAACTTGTTGGCCAAACATTGATCAAGATATTCTCGTAGGACTTCGTTTTCTTTCTCAGATAACGCATAGATTCTGCAATTTGGTATATTAGCGCCAGGTACTAAGTCGATCTGACAATCGTACGGTCTATGAGGTGGTAAGGAACTTGCTTTCTTCTCATTGAAAACGTAAGAATATTCTGAGTATTGGGATGGCAGATCAACTTCCTTTTCGGCTGCAGTAGCAATGGAATGTTGAAACTCTTCTTCTTTGTTTCTCTTCTTTAGAAAACATTTTTTTGCACAAGAGGAAGAAGAAAAACGTAAAACCTGGTTGTACCAGTCAATGCATGGATTATGTAACATTAACCATAGCATTCCAAGGATAAAACCATACTGGGGTGCCTGTATTATATCAAAGCGAATAATTTCACAATGGTTCTGGTTTTCATTATCCTTACAAATCATTTGGATTTGTGAAGTTTGTTTAGTAACTGGGCCTCCAGCCAATTCACTACCATCAACTGCACAGACAACTTCGGAAATCATTTTCCCGACACTGGGTATCTGTAAGTTTAATGCACTCTGTTGATCCACAAAATTTCCTGTTGTCCCTGAGTCAATGAAATCTTGTACTTGATGTCTTTTGTCTTACACAGTCATTTGAACTGTAATTAAAAAATGTTTGACATTTCGGCTTGTGCATGAACACACCAAAGGGATTGTTAATTTGCACAAGAGGTCCCCTTCATTTTTTCTTGGGCACTTTAGTTTTCCTGTGAATCTTCCAAAGCAATGGCTATGTTTTTTTGGTTTCAAAAGTTGGGTCCATTTTACCTTTGAGTTTCTTTTGACATTCTTTTATAAAATGACCCTTTTTTCCTCAATATAAACACTGACCATTTTTTCATTGTTTGTCCATTTCCCCTTTGGTCAGTGATGGGCGGACAGTTCCGATATCCGTTGTTTCAATTATTGAATCTGAGGACTCTTGAAGATGTCTGGGCCTTCCCAGACACCAATTGCCTTTTCCCCATCTTTTCCTTACTCCTTTTCTCTCAGAGAGTCTGTGATCTAACCGTAGAGTTAGATTCATCAAATCAGAGCAAGTTTCTGGTTGTGGTTCAACCTGGGCCAATACATCTTTCAGCTCGTCTTTTAACCCCTGATAAAATACTGCTGATCTTTTTTCCTCAGACCAAGCAGTTTCCACAGCTAGCTGGATGAAATGGGACAAATACGTTATCAAATCTCTATTTCCTTGGCGCAATTCTAGCAACACTTTGTCTGCAGACATGGTTATAGCGCGCCTATCATATACTTTTTCAAATTCTTTCCCAAAACTGTGCCAATTATACAACAAAGGACTGTCCACTCGAACTAAAGGCACAGCCCAAATAGCTGCATCACCACTCAGATACAATATCAGAAATGCAATTCTAGATTTGTGTGTCCGGAAAAGCACTGGGACGACATTTAAAATGTAACTCCACCTGAGTGAGAAAAATTTGAACCTTAATAGGGTCGCCTGAAAACCTTTCTGGTGCAGCTAAAGGAATTTGTGGTGGAACATTCACAGCTATATTAGTAGGTGTTACAAACATAGGGCGAGTAGTAGAATTAGAACCATCCACCTTACTCTGTAACTGAGTTACTTTGCAAACCAAATCAGCTGTGACACTTTTTGAGTCTGTCAGATCTTTTTGCTTCTGAGCTACCACTCGCATAAGGGTGTCTTAGGTGGCCATTCTTGCGCAGCTAACGTACAGACCAAGAGGAAAGTATTAAATCGTGGGCTCACTATTCTGTCACAGTGGCTTTTCCTCAGGATCTGCACATTGCTGAACAAGAAGGCCCACCTCCCGGTGTCATCTACTCAGAAAGCTTTAATAGCACAGAGTTACGATGTAGCCAGGCGGGGGGAAAGGAATTAGGGCAGGGAACAGCTGGGAAAGAGATCTCATAAGGAAAAGGTTAGTACAAGCATGCATATACTCATTAATGACAATCTAATTCACCATCAAAGCCTTTGCGTACATTCATCTCCATAACTCCAGATTGAAAACTCTTTGTAATTGGACAATTAGCCCCTTCTGTAAATCACAACACCAGAATGAACTGAGACCTCAGAGTCCCAAGAAAAACAGAGTTTTAGACAATGGACACCCTCTGAAATATCAATCATAGAACCACTAATGCATTGATAAAACTCTAAATATAAATCTCTTTTTAGAAGACTCATTAAACACTTAAAGAGGTCTCTTCAAACAATGTAAAACATCTTAGTATGTATCTCACATATAATGCATCATAAAACAATGAACAATGATTTTTTCATATTGCAACCCTCTTTTAAACAAGATTCTTTGGACATAAAAAGCGCTTGTACTGGAGCGTGTTGCTTCCGTGAATTGAAGTGCTTTACAGAGCGCGTCTTGCTGCGATAAACTGAAGCGATGTGCTGAGCGCTTTTACTATCATGGACTGGAGCGCTTTACTGAGCGTGTTTGCTGCCGTGGACTGAAGCACTTTACTGAGCACGTTTGCTGCCATAGACTGAAGCGCTTTATTGAGCGCGTTTGCTGCCATGGACTGAAGTGCTTTTCTGAGCGCGTTTGCTGCTGTAGACTTAAGTGCTTTACTGAGCCCGTTTACTGCCGTGAGCTGAATCGCATTGCTGAGCGCGTTTGCTTCCGTGAACTGAAGCGCTTTGCCAAGCGCGTTTGGTGCTGTGAACTGAAACGCTTTGCTAAGCTTGTTTGCTGCCGTGAACTGAAGCGCCTTGCCAAGCGCGTTTGCTGCCGTGAACTGAAGCGCTTTGCCAAGCGTGTTTGCTGCCGTGAACTGAAGTGCTTTGCCAAGCATGTTTGCTGCCATGAACTGAAGCGCCTTGCCGAGCGCGTTTGCTGCTGTGAACTGAAGTGCTTTGCCAAGCGTGTTTGTTGCCGCAAACTGAAGCGCCTTACCAAGCGCGTTTGCTGCTGTGAACTGAAGCGCTTTGCCAAGTGTGTTTGCTGCCGTGAACTGAAGCGCCTTGCCAAGCGCGTTTGCTGCAGTGAACTGAAGCGCTTTGTCAAGTGTGTTTGCTGCCGTGAACTGAAGCGCTTTACTGAGCGTGTTGGCTGCCATGGACTGAAGCGTTTTGCCAAGCTCGTTAGTCTTGGGCAATGCTGAAAATTAGGGAGAAACAACTCCCTTCTTCCTTGGGCTCTTCAGGACCTTACCGCCCACGAGTACGACCTACTCGTGTCTGAATTCCCAAAAGGGAATAACTGGAACCTTTGAGTTTCTGGCAAGCTGCCTTTGAAGAAATTCTGCTTTGCTCTAGAGGAAGGTCCCTTTAGGTCTACCTGCATCGAAGTCTTCAAAATAGTGAGCCACGAGGTTGGGTGTGGCCACCCCAAAATGGCTGCTGCCTCTAAAAAGATGGGTAATGTAGTCCTTTCATAGAATAGCACCGATAAGTGCATCTTGACCACCAATGGCCAGAACCTGCCGCTATGTGGGTTTTCCCACAGGGCAGGCAAAGTTGCTGGCCATTCTTAGAACACACGGGGATGACCAGCGGTGCGCATAACGCGCTGCAAATCCGTGCAGGCGATCTTCGGGTCAAACCTGGACCGTGCGCAGCCTTGATCCTGACAGGTAGATGCAGTGGAACGGCAGAGAGCTCTGCAATCTTCCTTCATTCACAGAACAGGTCCAGAAGAGGCAGCAGTGCAGGCCTCCAGGACACAGTACGGTAGATGCAGTGGAACGGCAGAGAGCACTGCAAGCTTCCCTCATTCACAGAACAGGTACAGAAGAGGCAACAGTGCAGGCCTCAAGGACACAGTACGGCTGATGCAGTGGAGCGGCAGAGAGCACTGTAAGCTTCCCTCATACACAGAACAGGTACAGGAGAAGCAGCAGTGCATGCTTCCAGGACACAGTACAGCAGATGCAGTGGATCGGCAGAGAGCAATGTAAGCTTCTTTCACACACAGAACAGGTACAGAAAAGGCAGTGGAGGAGGCCTCCTGAGAGCTCGGCAGTGGTACAGTGCAGCATCAGACAGTAGTGCATGCTTCCCTCACACACAGAACAGGTACGGAAGAGCCAGCAGTGCAGGCCTCTGGGGCATAGTATAGTAGGTACAGTGGAGAAGCAGCGAGGACTGCCAGGTTCCCTCGCACATAGAACAGGTACATAAGAGGCAGCGGTGCAAGCCTCTGGGGCATTCTACAGGAGGTGCAGAGCAGCAGTAGAGAGCAGTGCAAGCTTCCCTCACACACAGAAAAGGGACAGAAGAGGCAGCAATGCAAGTCTCTGTGACACTGTACAGCAGGTGCAGTGGAGCATCAAAGTGCACTGCAAGCTTCCCTCACAAACAGAACAGGAACGGAAGAGACAGTCCAGCAGGCCTCTGGGCATTCTACAGTTGGTGACATGCAGCAGCAGAGAATACTGCTAGCTTTCCTCATACACAGATCAGGTACAGAAGAGGCAGCAGTGCAGGGCTCCAAGGCACAGAAGAGTAGGTGCAGTGAATCAGCAGAGTGAACTGCAAGGTTCCCTCAGACACAGAACAGGTACAGAAGAGGCAGCAGTGGAGGCCTCTGAGGCACTGTACAGTAGGTGCAGTGGAGCAACAGAGTCACCTCAAGCTTTCCACACACACAGAACAGGTACAGAAGAGGCAGCAGTGCAGGCCTCTGGAGCACTGTACTGTAGGTGCAGTGGAGCAGCAGAGTGTACTGCAATCTCTCCTCACACACAGAACAGGGAGAGAAGAGGCAGCAGTTCAGATCTCTGGGGCACTCTACAGTAGGTGCTGTGCAGAGAGCAGTGAAAGCTTCCCTTACACACAGGACAGAGACAGAAGACACAGCAGTGCAGGCTTCCGGGACACTCTACAGTAGGTGCAGTGCAGCAGTAGAGAAAACTGCAAGCTTCCCTCACACACAGAACAGGTACAGAAGAAACAGCAGTGCAGGCCTCTGGAGCACTGTACAGTAGGTGCAGTGGAGCAGCAGAGTGCACTGCAAGCTTCCCTTACACACAGAACAGGAACGGAAGAGACAGCCCTGCAGGTCTCTGGGGCATTCTACAGTTGGTGACATGCAGCAGCAGAGAATACTACAAGCTTTCCTCATACACAGATCAGGTACATAAGAGGCAGCGGTGCAGACCTCTAGGGCATTCTACAGTAGGTGCACAGCAGCAGTAGAGAGCAGTGCAAGCTTCCCTCACACACAGAAAGGGGACAGAAGAGGCAGCAGTGGAGGCCTTTGGGGCACAATAGAGTAGGTACAGTGCAGCAGCAGAGGACACTGCAAGCTTCCCTCACACACAGAAGAGGTACAGAAGAAGCAGCAGTGCAGGCCTCTGGCATACTCTACAGTAGGTGCAGTGCAGCAGTAGAGAAAACTGCAAGCTTCCCTGACACACAGAACAGGTACAGAAGAAACAGCAGTGCAGGCCTCTGGAGCACTGTACAGTAGGTGCAGTGGAGCAGCAGAGTGCACTGCAAGCTTCTCTCACACACAGAACAGGAACGGAAGAGACAGTCTAGCAGGCCTCTGGGCATTCTACAGTTGGTGACATGCAGCAGCAGAGAATACTGCAGGCTTTCCTCATACACAGATCAGGTACAGAAGAGGCAGCAGTGCAGGGCTCCAAGGCACAGAAGAGTAGGTGCAGTGAACCGGCAGAGTGAACTGCAAGGTTCCCTCAGACACAGAACAGGTACAGAAGAGGCAGCAGTGCAGGCCTCTGAGGCACTGTACAGTAGGTGCAGTGGAGCAGCAGAGTGTACTGCAATCTCTCCTCACACACAGAACAGGGAGAGAAGAGGCAGCAGTGCAGATCTCTGGGGCACTCTACAGTAGGTGCAGTGCAGAGAGCAGTGAAAGCTTCCCTTACACACAGGACAGAGACAGAAGACACAGCAGTGCAGGCCTCCGGGACACTCTACAGTAGGTGCAGAGCAGCAGCAGAAAGCATTGCCAGATTCCCTCACACACTGTAAAGGTAGGGAAGATGCAGCAGTGCAGGCCTCCAATACAGCACGGTAGATGCAGTGGAACGGCAGAGAGCACTGCAAGTGTCCCTCATACATTGAACAGGTAGAGAACAGGCAGCAATGCAGGCCTCCAAGACACAGTACAGCAGATGCAGTGGAGCGGCAAAGAGCACTGCAAGCTTCCTTCATTCACAGAACAGGTACAGAAGAGGCAGCAGTGCAGGCCTCCAGGACACAGTACAGCAGATGCAGTGGAGCGGCAGAGAGCACTGCAAGCTTCCCTTATTCTTAGAACAGGTACAGAAGAGGCAGCAGTGCAGGCCTCCAGGACACAGTACAGCAGAAGCACTGGAGCGGCAGAGAGCACTGCAAGCTTCCCTCATACACAGAACAGGTACAGGAGAGGCAGCAGTGCAGGCCTCCAGGACACAGTGCAGAGGATGCAGTGGAGCGGCAGAAAGCAATGTAAGCTTCTTTCACACACAGAACAGCTACAGAAAAGGCAGGGGAGGAGGCCTCCTGAAAGCTCTACAGTGGTGCAGTGCAGCAGCAGGCAGTAGTGCAAGCTTCCCTAGCAAATAAAACAGGTACAGAAGAGACAGCAGTGCGGGCCTCTGGGACACAGTACAGTTGGTGCAGTGAAGAGGCAGAGAGGATTGCCATGTTCCCTCGCACATAGAACAGGTACATAAGAGGCAGCGGTGCAGACCTCTAAGGCATTCTACAGTAGGTGCACAGCAGCAGTAGAGAGCAGTGCAAGCTTCCCTCACACACAGAAAAGGGACAGAAGAGGCAGCGGTGCAGACCTCTAGGGCATTCTACAGTAGGTGCAGAGCAGCAGTAGAGAGCAGAACAAGCTTTCCTCACACACAGAACGGGTACAGAAGACACAGCAGTGCAGGCCTCTGGAGCACTGTACGGTTGGTGCAGTGGAGAGGCAGAGATGATTGCCATGTTCCCTCACACATAGAACAGGTACATAAGAGGCAGCAGTGCAGGCGTATGGGGCATTCTACAATAGGTGCACAGCAGCAGTAGAGAGCAGTGCAAGCTCCACTCACACACAGAAAAGGGACAGAAGAGGCAGCAGTGGAGGTCTTCGGGGCACAATAGAGTGGGTACCGTGCAGCAGTAGAGGACACTGCAAGCTTCCCTCACACACAGAAGAGGTACAGAAGAAGCAGCAGTGCAGGCCTCTGGCGTACTCTACAGTAGGTGCAGTGCAGCAGTAGAGAAAACAGCAAGCTTCCCTCACACACATAACAGGTACCGAAGAAGCAGCAGTGCAGGCCTCTGGAGCACTGTACAGTAGGTGCAGTGGAGCAGCAGAGTGCACTGCAAGTTCCCTCATTCACAGAACAGGTACAGAAGAGGCAACAGTGCAGGCCTCCAGGATACAGTATGGCTGTTGCAGTGGAGCAGCAGAGAGCACTGCAAGCTTCCCTTATTCACAGAACAGGTATAGAAGAGGCAGCAGTGCAGGCCTGCAGGACACAGTACAGCAGAAGCAGTGGAGCGACAGAGAGCACTGCAAGCTTCCCTCATACACAGAACAGGTACAGGAGAGTCAGCAGTGCAGGCCTCCAGGACACAGTGCAGAGGATGCAGTGGAGCGGCAGAAAGCAATGTAAGCTTCTTTCACACACAGAACAGGTACAGAAAAGGCAGGGGAGGAGGCCTCCTGAAAGCTCTACAGTGGTACAGTGCAGCAGCAGACAGTAGTGCAAGCTTCCCTCACACACAGAACAGGTACAGAAGAGACGGCAGTGCAAGCCTCTGGGGCACAGTACGGAGGATGCAATGGAGCGGCAGAGAGCAATGTAAGCTTATTTCACACACAGTACAGGTACAGCAGACAGTAGTGCAAGCTTCCCTAGCAAATAAAACAGGTACAGAAGAGACAGCAGTGCGGGCCTCTCGGGCACAGTACAGTTGGTGCAGTGGAGAGGCAGAGAGGATTGCCATGTTCCCTCGCACATAGAACAGGTACATAAGAGGCAGCAGTGCAGGCCTCTAAGGCATTCTACAGTAGGTGCAGAGCAGCAGTAGAGAGCAGTGCAAGCTTCCCTCACACACAGAAAGGGGACAGAAGAGGCAGCAGTGGAGGCCTTTGGGGCACAATAGAGTAGTCACAGTGCAGCAGCAGAGGACACTGCAAGCTTCCCTCACACACAGAAGAGGTACAGAAGAAGCAGCAGTGCAGGCCTCTGGCGTACTCTACAGTAGGTGCAGTGCAGCAGTAGAGAAAACAGCAAGCTTCCCTCACACACATAACAGGTACCGAAGAAGCAGCAGTGCAGGCCTCTGGAGCACTGTACAGTAGGTGCAGTGGAGCAGCAGAGTGCACTGCAAGCTTCCCTTGAACGGAAGAGACAGTCCTGTAGGCCTCTGGGGCATTCTACAGTTGGTAACATGTAGCAGCAGAGAACACTGCTAGCTTTCCTTATACACAGATCAGGTACAGAAGAGGCAGCAGTGCAGGGCTCCAGGGCACAGTAGAGTAGGTGCAGTGAACCAGCAGAGTGAATTGCAAGCTTCCCACACACACAGAACAGGTACAGAAGAGGCAGCAGTGCAGGCCTCTGGAGCACTGTACGGTTGGTACAGTGGAGAGGCAGAGAGGATTGCCATGTTCCCTCACACATAGAACAGGTACATAAGAGGCAGCAGTGCAGGCCTATGGGGCATTCTACAGTAGGTTCAGAGCAGCAGTAGAGAGCAGTGCAAGCTTCCCTCACACACAGAAAAGGGACAGAAGAGGCAGCAGTGGAGGTCTTCGGGGCACAATAGAGTGGGTACCGTGCAGCAGTAGAGAACACTGCAAGCTTCTCTCACACACATAACAGGCACCGAAGAAGCAGCAGTGCAGGCCTCCAAGACACAGCACAGTAGATGCAGTGGAACGGCAGAGAGCACTGCAATCGTCCCTCATACATTGAACAGATAGAGAACAGGCAGCAATGCAGGCCTCCAGGACACAGTACAGCAGATGCAGTTGAGCAGCAGAGAGCACTGCAAGCTTCCCTCATACACAGAACAGGTACAGGAGAGGCAGCAATACAGGCCTCCAGTACACAGTACAGTAGATGCAGTGGAGCGACAGAGAACACTGCAAGCTTCCCTCATACATAGAACAGGTACAGAAGAGGCAGCAGTGCAGGCCTCCAGGACACAGTACAGCAGATGCAGTTGAACAGCAGAGAGCACTGCAAGCTTCCCTCATACACAGAACAGGTACAGGAGAGGCAGCAATACAGGCCTCCAGGACACAGTACAGTAGATGAAGTGGAGCGGCAGAGAGCACTGCCGGCTTTTCTCATACATAGAACAGGTGCAGAAGGGACAGCAGTGTAGGCCTCCTGGACACAGTACAGTAGATGCAGTCGAGAGACAGAGAGCACTGCAAGCTTCCCTCACACACAGAACAGGTACAGGAGAGGCAGCAATACAGGCCTCCAGGACACAGTACGGTAGATGCAGTGGAGCCGCAGAGAGCACTGCAGGCTTTCCTCATACATAGAACAGGTACAGAAGGGGCAGCAGTGTAGGCCTCCTGGACACAGTACAGTAGTTGCAGTGGAGCGGCAGAGAGCACTGCAAGCTTCTTTCACACACGGAACAGGTACAGAAGAGGCAGCAGTGCAGGCCTCCTGGACACAGTACAGTAGTTGCAGTGGAGCGGCAGAGAGCACTGCAAGCTTCTTTCACACACGGAACAGGTACAGAAAAGGCAGCATTGCAGGCCTCCTGGACACAGTATAGTAGTTGCAGTGGAGCGGCAGAGAGCACTGCAAGCTTCTCTCACACACGGAACATGTACAGAAGAGGCAACAGTGCACGCCTTTGGGGCACTGTGCAGTAGATGCAGTGAGCCAGAAGTGAGCAGTGCATGTTTGCCTCATACACAGAACAGGTCCAGAAGAGGCTGCAGTGCAGGCCTCTTGGACACAGTACAGTAGATGCAGTGGAGCAGCAGAGAGCACTGCAAGCTTCCCTCAGATATAGTGTAGCAGGCAGTGGTGTCAGCATCAGTACCAAGAACGAAACAGCAGGGCAGGAAGCTGGCATTGGTGCATGACATGTGCCCAGAACCAGCTGCAAACTGACAGCGGTCTTCCGCTTACCTTTCCCTTTGCCACACAGACAGCAAGTGTCACTGTCCAAACTCGCTTTGTTTTATTTTTATAAAATGATGGACTGGGGAGGGAAGAGTCAGAGGTGTCATGTGGTCATCAGCTAGCACAGTGATGTGGCTTCAGTGCCTGGCCCTAGGGGTAAGGATGGGATAGGGAAGGCAGAAAGGACTCTCAGTGTGTGTTTTTATCTCCCCTACTTAGGGATGCACACAGTGGGGCAGAACCACAACTTAAATCAACATTTACTGGCAAGAAGGGCAATTGTTGCCCGGTAGCTGAGTAGCTGTATTGAGTTAAAATTATCTAGGGACCCCCACCTCACTAGTTTATTATTGTAGTAGTCTTGCTAAGGGATAAAATCATAAAGTTAAATAATGCCCCTTGTTATTCTAAAGATGTGGGCGGACATGTTTCTTGCCGTTGGTCCAGTCAAAGAGGTCTATGGCAATTTGTCAGGACCTGGTGAATCCTAATCTACACTAGGCTCTGGCTGAGGTTTGCTACTAAGAAAGCCCTCCCTGTTTTGGTGGTTACTAGACTTGGCCACAATAGCAAACTAATGAGGTGGGGGCCCTAGTTAATTTTAATCTAATACTCATAATTATCACTGATCTACACCTATAAAATACCTTCCTTATACATCTTTTATGGAAAAGTAAGAAAATTAACTCTTGAAAAGAGATCTCTCGAGGGGCCAGTTGGGCATTGCAGACCCGATCCAATCAGGAGCTGCCCAATGATGAAGCATGACACCAAAGGGCTCATTCACATGGCCCTAGTACCATCGAAGCATCATTTTTTTACACTATGGCAGCACAGTACACTTCCCCACACCGTGCCGTATTTACAAACTGGCGCAATGGCACCAAAGGGCCACAACTGGGTCAGAAATTCTAACACAGCTAGGCTGACGAGCGCCATGGTACACTATATAGTAAATACAGCTCTACCATGGTGTCGTTAGGGGGGCACAGGGTGGCAGAAGCAAACTGATGTCATTGTGTTCAGTGAGGGCTATTGCTCCTAAAAATAAATATTTCCCCCACCTTTACTTTCTTTGGGTGGCACAAATTGTGTTTACCCCAACAGCATACTGTTTTTCTGACTTGATACCCAGGAGCGTGTATCCTGGACCCTTATTACCCCCTGTCCCTCTTACTGTTGGGGAAAAACTATCCAACAGCCCCTGGCAGCTACAAGATCTCTCTCTGCCTTTCTCTATGCCGCCTGTTGTCACTCACACGCACAGTGGTTGCTCTGAATGGCAGTTTTGGTGGTGGCAGCCTTTGAGATCGACACATATCCTACAACAGCTGGCATTGAATGGCAGGTGCGGTGGTGGCAGCCTTTGAGATCCACACATATCCTACAACAGCTGGCATTCAGCGGCAGGTGCAGTGGTGGCAGCGTTTGAGACCTACACGTCCTACAAAAGCTGGCATTGAATGGCAGGTGCTGTGGTGGCAGCCTTGAGACCCACACATGTCCTACAACAGCTGGAATTGAACAGCAGGTGCGGTAGTAGCAGCCTTTCAGACCCCCACATGTCCTACAATAGCTGGCACTGAATGGCAGGTCGGGTGGTGGCAGCCATTGAGACACACTCATGTCCTACAACAGGTGGCATTGAATGGCAGGTGCGGTGGTGCCAGCCTTTGAGACCCACACCTTTCCTACAACAGCTGACATTGAATGGCAGGTGTGGTGGTGCCAGCCTTTGAGACCCACACATGTCCTACAACAGCTGCCATTGATTGGCAGGTGCGGTGGTTGCAGCCATTGAGACCCACGCATGTCCTACAACAGCTGACACTGAATGGCAGATGCGGTGGTGGCAGCCATTGAAAACCACATGTCCTACAACAGCGGGCATTGAATGGCAGGTGCAGTGGTGGCAGCTATTGTGACCCACACATGCCCTACAACAGATGGCATTGAATGACAGGTGCTGTGGTCGCAGCCATTGAGACCCACACATGTTCTACAACAGCTGACACTGAATGGCAGATGCGGTGGAGGCAGCCATAGAGACCCACACATGTCCTACAACAGCTGGCATTGAATGGCAGGTGTGGTGGTGGCAGTTTTTATGACCCACACATGTCCTGCAACAGCTGGCATTGAATGGCAGGTGTGGTGGTGACAGACATAGCGACCTACACATGTCCTACAACAGCTGGCATTGAATGACAGATGCGGTGGTGGCAGCCATTGTGACCAACACATATCCTAAAACAGCTGACATTGAATGACATGTATGGTGGTGGCAGCCATTGTGACCCACACATGTCCTACAACAGCTGGCACTGAATGGCAGGTGCGATGGTGGTTGAACATATACATGTCCTTCAACATGTGGCATTGAATGATGCAGTGGTGCTGGCCACTGTTACAAACACATATTCCACAACAGCTGCCATTTAATGACAGTGGGCACAATGGGTTGCCATGGTGAGGTCTCCGCAATCCCTGATTTTCCCTCTAGCCTGCCAAATCATTGGCTATGCCTCTCTGGTATCAGGGAAGCTGGGTGGAGGGAGTCGGAAGTACAGAATGAGAGATAGGAACAGGGGAGGATTTGTAACTTCCACTGTCACAGAATAACAGTAAGACAGTGGAAGCCCATGGAGGGAAGGAATCTTATTCTCACTGCCACTAGCACAATATCTCCACCTTGATGCAGATGTCTGCAGCTCATGGACAAAGCCAGAGGCTGCAGGTTAGAGTGCTGGATTGAGGGTGTCAGTGGACCTTTATGCGTGCTTGCCACAAGTGTGCTGAACACTTCCATGTTCAAATATTTGTTGTAAATACTTAAGGATTCATTACTCTATGTGATCTAAACTTTGTAGGTCTTTGTCCCTCTTATGTAACACATGCCAGAAGGCCTGATTGTAAAGCTGGAAAAGAGAACCTGTTATGCCTTCTCCAGTCTCCACATTATCCCACCCTCAAAAACAGTCCCACCACAAGCGATTCAGAACAATGCAGGTTGGTGATGCTAGATGCTCCCTCCAAGTAGCCCCACTGTTCTTCATCTTACATTAATGTACTGTGTCCATAGTCAAGTAAATGTGGCTCTGAAGACATTCATAACAACTGGAGATCTTCCTTTACCACGAAAGTCTAGGCAAACAAACTTACGACACTCCCTGACAATCCATCACCAAGTTGCAAAAGCCATGTTTCCTAAAATTCTCTTTTAAAAAATTTCAGAGGAAAGGATATTGAGCTCTCACCATTGGTGTGCCAGACAATGGATGCGTGCATGCCCAAGGTAATGTTTACCACAAACCTTACTGAGTTAAAAAAAAAAACTTTAGGGGCATATTTACTACAAGGGAAAGTGCAGAAATGCACCATACTTATGAAATACGGTGTATGTCTGTCCTCTCTCCCTAAACTGTCGCACAACTGACTGCCTTTCGCCAATGCAGTCTAGGGTGCCTGGGTTGTAGGGAGGATTGGTTTGTGCACGAAGGGGCACCTTCCTGCACAAAAACATTCCCAAGAGGCTTGTTTCTGCTTCTTAGTATGCTGCAGCATGCAGCACGCACAGAAAGAGGAAAAAACAAGGAGAAATTAAGATATTTGTTGTTGCTACGCCACCCCTGGTGAGGAGTATGGTTTTGATGCATTCCCGGATTTACACATCTAGGAATGTGTCAAAACCCATGGATGTTGCATGGGATAAAACCCTGGTGCAGAGTAAGGAAATGCAGCAACTTGCACTGCGTTGCCTTACACCATATCTACAAGGCCATGAAAAGTGGCTTTGCGTGGCCTCGTAGGTATGGGTTCCACTCTGCGCTGCCGCAGTGTCAAAAAAAGTGAGACACAAGTGACCTATGGTGCTTGTAAATGGTGCTCCGATGGCATCCTACAGCCTACTAATCACCACCCAACCCTACTCCATATGGATGTCTTAGCTGTCTGCAAGGCTTTGCTGTGAGCCTAGTATTGCACAATTCAAGACACTCTAGTCATCTTTGCAACAAATCATCACAGCACCTGAATGAGAGCAATCTTCACAACTTGCCTTTTTATTCCGAGCTGTGAGGGCCACATGTTGGAAACTGTCAACAAATAAGTGGTTTGGAGGACCTTGCTGAGCAACAAAAAAAAAACAAAAAAAAAAACAAAAAAAAAAACTGACCTCTTAAATTAACTTAAATTAAAAAAATGGTATAAGTCGCACCCTGAAGAGAGTAAAACCCTTTGGAAGGGGCTCTGGAGAGACTCCCTCGAGGCTCTCAATTGACCCTAAAAGTTATACCTTAAAATGTGCACCTATGTGGCATCCACTTAAATGAAGGAAATATACAAAATCAGTAATTATCCAACCCAGATGTCCTAAAACGCAACCTTTTCATCTCTCTACAACACTGTCAATAACTTGTTCAGATCTTCTAATTACAAATTCCTAAAACTGGTGACCCCATCATTAATATCCCTAAGAGCCTTGTTAGTCTCCCATTATAGCTCCTATATTAAAAACCACCTTTGCGCCTTTTAAAAAGGTGGAAACTGCTGAGGTGGAAGATTTGGCCCAAACAAACCAAAGCATTGAAGTCTGCTATGAACTCCTGCTCTGTCAGTGCCACCAACATCTCCCCCCTTCTCTGCTAATATATGCAAGTAACACACTCATGCCTCTTCAGCTAATGGATGCAACTAAAACATTCATGCCTCCTCTGCTAACGGATGCAAGTAATACACTCACGCCTCCTCTGCTAATGGACACAAGATTCCCACTCCCGCCTCCTCTGCTAACGGATGCAAGTAACACACTCACACCTCCTCTGCTAATTGATGCAAGTAACACACTCACGCCTCCTCTGGTAATGGATGCAACTAACACACTCATACCTCCTCAGCTAATGGATGCAAGAAACACACTTATGCCTCCTCTACTAATGGACACAAGTACCACACTCCCCCCTTCTCTGCTAACGGACGCAAGTAACACACTTACATGTCCTCTGCTAATGGACACAAGATTCACACTCCCGCCTCCTCTGCTAACAGATGCAAGTAACACACTCACACCTCCTCTGCTAATGGATGCAAGTAATACACTCACTCCTCCTTTGGTAATGGATGCAACTAACACACTCATGCCTCCTCAGCTAATGGATGCAAGTAACACACTTATGCCTCCTCAGCTAATGGACACAAGATCCACACTCCCGCCTTCTCTGCTATTTGACCCAAGTAACACACTCACATTTCCTCTGCTAACAGATGCAAGCAACACAATCACATCTCCTCTGCTAATGGATGCAAGCAACACACTCACACCTCCTCTGCTAATGTATGCAAGTTACACACTTACAAATCCTCTGCTAATGGATGCAAGTAACACACTTACACCTCCTCTGCTAATGGACACAAGATCCACACTCCCCCTCCTCTGCAAACAGATGCAAGTAACACACTCATACCTCCTCTGCCAACAGATGCAAGCAACACACTCACACCTCCTCTGCTAATGGATGCAAGTAACACACTTACACCTCCTCTGCTAATGGACACAAGATCCACACTCCCGCCTCCTCTGCTAACGGACACAAGTACCAAACTCACACCTCTTCTGCTAGCAGATGCAAGCAACACACTCACACCTCCTCTGCTAATGAATGCAAGTAACACACTTACACCTCCTCTGTTAATGGACACAAGATCCACACTCCTGCCTCCTCTGCTAACGGACACAAGTACCACACTCACACCTACTCTGCTAAAAGATGCAAACAACACACTCACACCTCCTCTGCTAACGAAGGCAAGTAACACACTTACACCTCCTCTGCTAACGAACGCAAGTAACACACTCACACCTCCTCTGCTAACAGATGCAAGTAACACACTCACACCTCCTCTGCTAATGGATGCAAGTAATACACTCACTCCTCCTTTGGTAATGGATGCAACTAACACACTCATGCCTCCTCAGCTAATGGATGCAAGTAAATACTTATGCCTTCTCTGCTAATGGACACAAGATCCACACTCCCGCCTTCTCTGCTATTTGACCCAAGTAACACACTCACATGTCCTCTGCTAACAGATGCAAGCAACACACTCACATCTCCTCTGCTAATGGATGCAAGCAACACACTCACACCTCCTCTGCTAATGTATGCAAGTAACACACTTACAAATCCTCTGCTAATGGATGCAAGTAACACACTTACACCTCCTCTGCTAATGGACACAAGATCCACACTCCCCCTCCCCTGCAAACAGATGCAAGTAACACACTCATACCTCCTCTGCCAACAGATGCAAGCAACACACTCACACCTCCTCTGCTAATGGATGCAAGTAACACACTTACACCTCCTCTGCTAATGGACACAAGATCCACACTCCAGCCTCCTCTGCTAACGGACACAAGTACCAAACTCACACCTCTTCTGCTAGCAGATGCAAGCAACACACTCACACCTCCTCTGCTAATGAATGTAAGTAACACACTTACACCTCCTCTGTTAATGGACACAAGATCCACACTCCTGCCTCCTCTGCTAACGGACACAAGTACCACACTCACACCTACTCTGGTAACAGATGCAAACAACACACTCACACCTCCTCTGCTAACAGATGCAAGCAACACACTCACACCTCCTTTGCTAATGCATGCAAGTAACACACTCATGCATCCTTCGCTGTTCAGTTCTTCCTGCACTGCTGGAACTGCAGTGGATGCAATCGCATCTTAACAAACACCGACAAAATGCCAGATCCAGCATAATGGAATCATCCACATGCCCTGAGGTGCTTTTGAGTGATCCTCATGCCTCATGCTTCTGTCTTCTTTTAAACATCTTTATGCCCCCCAGCACAGTGTCTTGAGATGTATCTGGTTAAAATCTAGAGGCCATATTTATAACCTGGTTTGCAACATTCTTGCAACATGAAACTTTGTGTAAGACCAAAGCAAACCTTTAGCTTCCTATTTACAAGCCTCATGTGCCGCTGGTGCATCACTTTGTTTGATGCTCCGCTGGTGTAGAGTGCAGACCCATATCTATGAGGCCACTTTGCGTGGCTTTTAATGGCCTCGAGGATATAGGCAGTTTAAGTCTCTGTGTTGCCTTACTCTGAATCAGAGGGCATTCCATGGGCACTGTAGTGGGTTTTCCCACGCAACACCCATAGGGTTTGAAGCATTCCCAGATGTACAAGGACATGTTAACCTGAAAATGTGTCAAAACAGTACGCCTCCCCAGGGAAGGTGTAACAAGGAGAAATGTTTTTGTCTCTTTGTTTTTTCCTCTTTCCATGTGTACTGCATTCTGCAGCACACATAGAAAGAAGAAAAGCCTCTCAGGATTGTTTTTATGCAGGAAGGTGTCCCGGCATGGAATGAAGACACCCTTGCAACATGGTGCAAGGGTGCCTGCTTCGGTGATAGGCAGCCAAAAGCGTGCCAGCACAGGGGGAGAGGACAGAAATGCACCATATATTGTAAATATGGTGCATTTCTGCCCTTTTCCTGTGGGACAGGGCAGTGCAGCAAGGATTCTATTAAATATGCCCCTCAGTGAACTTTATGAAGCCATGCAAGACCACCTTTTGTGATTCTGAGTGGCTTTGTAAATCTTGAGTAATGCAATACAGCGCAAATAGCTGTGCTGCATTACTCTGCCCCGGGGAGGTGTTTCCATGGGTGTTGTATGGGTGTTACCTTCCTGCAGGAAACCATCCAGCCTACAACACAGGCCACCCTGCGCCATGGTGCAAGGGAGACTGCCTTGGCGCTAGGCCAAGGCTGCCAGTGCAGGGAACTGACAGGAATGTGCCATATTGGATAAATACAGAACATCCCAGCCCTTTCCCTGTGACGCGGGGCAGCGCAGTAAGGTGACTCGTTGCGCTGCCCTGCGCCACATAGCCCATAGATATGGGCCCAAGTGTCTGATGATGCACAATTCCACTCTCTCTTGGACAGTGGTCCTTAGAGTCCAACCAGTATTGCTCTTTCTTGTATGTGAATTCTACTGGACCATGTAGCGATTCCTTTGCCCTTACGGTGCCGAGACCAGAATTCTACTGATCTGAACCTCTTCCTTGGTGGGCTCCAGACCTTTGCAAGCCTCCATCCTCGTCCCAAATGCAAGGAAGCCAGGACTTATTTTAGTCACCAATCTTTGTTTTTTTCCTCCTGTCACCACAGTGGTGGTTGGAGTGAATGTGTTCATCTCACCTCTCAGGAATGTCCGGGATAAGAGCTCCTCCCAGAGCATCACTCATCACGAGGGTTCCTAACATCCCTAGACCTTCATAACTGGGCCACATCCAACATGCCCTGGATGTTTTCCACCGACTTCTGCCAATGGTGCGATTGCATTGGGCCATTACTCACAAGCCACAGTGGCGCTCCATAACTGTATAAAGTGGCCCCTCACTATGTGCCAAGCAGGGGCCATGAGTCAATGTCTGCTCATTTGATTAAGTAAATGTCTTTAAACCGAATAAATAACAGCGGTCGATCACTTTGGCCCTCATTATAACATTGGCGGTGACGGCTGCCAAAACACCGTTGCCACAGCTACCTATCGTCCACCATATTATGACCGTAGCCAGAATTCCGCCAGGAGGATGGCAGAAATCCGGCTGAGGCCATGCTGTCGGATGGTGGCAAGGTGGTGCTGCTGCCAGAAGCAGCGGCACACTAGTAGACCGCCGCAAACCGTATCATGACACATGTTACGGCCTGGCGGTGTTCTGCTGGTGGATGCTGCTGTTGGCAGCAGCGCCCCGTTCTGTCTCCAGCCGGAGGACCCCCTCACAAAGGGTAAGTCGGGTGCTCCGACAGGGGAGGAGGATAGGGGGTGTTGTGTGTTTGTGTGTGTGGGGGGGTGGGTGTATGTTTGTGTGTGCGTGCATGCAGGTGTGTGGTGTATGGAATGCGTGTGTGCATGCATGGTTATGTTGTGTTGTGTGAATGCGTGGGTGCATGTATGTATGTCAGTGTGTGTGGATGTGTGTGTGAATGGATGTATGCATGTGTGGGTGAATGTGGGTATGAGTGTGTGTATGCATGTGTATGCTGGTGCGTGAATGTGCGTGTATGTCGTGGGGGGGTCTGGAGTGGGAGGGGGAGGGTGGTGGAGGACTTTTGTGAGGGGGTGAGGTGTGGGGGTGACCCCTGTCAGTGACATGGAAGGAATTCCCTGTCATTGATAGTGCCTACTGCCATGGTTTTTTTGGCAGTAAGGTAGCCACGAAAACCATGGCGGGTATGCAGGGTCATGATCCTTTGGGTGAGAAAGTGACGGCTGCTAGGCTGAAGACTGAAGTTTCCAGCCCAGCAGCTGTTACCGCCCTGGCGGACGGAGTGGCACATTGGCGGTTTGGCTTGAGCCACACTGCCAATGTCATATTTTGGGAAAGAGTATAGCCAGCCTGTTGGCAGTGCTCTTCTCCAAAATACCGCTGTCCGCCAGGCTCATAATGAGGTCCTATGCGTCCAAATGCAAAGAATATGTAAAGCTCTACACTCAAACCTGAGATCAGGAGTTGAATTTAAGGGGTTCAGGAAACTTTAAAGGGCAAGCTATGCAGAAGAGCAAACAAATGAAAAGAGGACAGAATGGCATTGCGATGGGGCAGCATAGGGCATGACTAGTTACCCTCCCAAGTGCACTTCTTCTTGTAAACATTGAACTGTGCCTGTACCCAGCTGTCAGCCCTCTGCAGTAACCCGGAAGGACTGTTCCTATTGGAGAAAGTTCAAGATGATCTGCATATGGATGGGTCTAATTTCAGGTGGAATGGTGTCCAAAATACGATGATCTGGGATGCGACCCGAGTAATTACCATCAGCTGAGATTAAATGAAACTTTCCACCCATCACTTTTGTGAGTACTCAAGTATTTTATAGCAGTTAGCGCTCTGCGGTAACTGCAAAGTGGCATGCAGTGGTTTACAGAAATCCTGAATAAATAAATAATGTTCTGGGCTACAGCCAGCATCTTCCGGTGCAGGAGGTCTCCTCATCGTTTACCAGGGAGGGGCAATATGTGTGACCGTGCATTAATGCTCCAAGGTACTTAAATCACATCTGAGAAGTGTCTTTAAAGAGTCAAGGTTTACTCTCTTAAGAAGCTGTAAACAAACATAAGTTACTGCAGGTTGTTCTAGCGTCCAGACATTCAGAGGTCCTTCTTGTGATATTATTGATTGAAAAAAATGCTAACACAGGACTTTTCTGGAAGTTGGTGAGAGTCATTTTAGGTTTCAGTCAGTAGCCTAGCAAGGGTGCCATGGGCCTTCTGCAGGCAAGGAAAATGCTCTGAATCGTAAAGTACAGCAATATGAGGGTTGAGTGGACTTATCACATCCATGACACCCTAGGCCTTCGCATCTGTTGTGCTTTTGGTAGCTTCAGCCCAAGTTTCAGTAAGGAGGGGGTGCTGGGGGCACACTAGCCAGGGAGGGGCAATATGTGTGACCGTGCATTAATGCTCCAAGGTACTTAAATCACATCTGAGAAGTGTCTTTAAAGAGTTAAGGTTTACTCTCTTAAGAAGCTGTAAACAAACATAAGTTACTGCAGGTTGTTCTAGCGTCCAGACATTCAGAGGTCCTTCTTGTGATATTATTGATTAAAAAAAATGCTAACACAGGACTTTTCTGGAAGTTGGTGAGAGTCATTGTAGGAGGTTTCAGTCAGTAGCCTAGCAAGGGTGCCATGGGCCTTCTGCAGGCAAGGAAAATGCTCTGAATCGTAAAGTACAGCAATATGAGGGTTGAGTGGACTTATCACATCCATGACACCCTAGGCCTTCGCATCTGTTGTGCTTTTGGTAGCTTCAGCCCAAGTTTCAGTAAGGAGGGGGTGCTGGGGGCACACTAGCCAGGGAGGGGCAATATGTGTGACCGTGCATTAATGCTCCAAGATACTTAAATCACATCTGAGAAGTGTCTTTAAAGAGTCAAGGTTTACTCTCTTAAGAAGCTGTAAACAAACATAAGTTACTGCAGGTTGTTCTAGCGTCCAGACATTCAGAGGTCCTTCTTGTGATATTATTGATTGAAAAAAATGCTAACACAGGACTTTCTGGAAGTTGGTGAGAGTAATTTTAGGTTTCAGTCAGTAGCCTAGCAAGGGTGCCATGGGCCTTCTTCGGGCAAAGAAAATGCTCTGAATCGTAAAGTACAGCAATATGAGGGTTGAGTGGACTTATCACATCCATAACACCCTAGGCCTTCGCATCTGTTGTGCTTTTGGTAGCTTCAGCCCAAGTTTCAGTAAGGAGGGGGTGCTGAGGGCACACTAGCCAGATACGAAGCAGGCTCTACTGATGAAAGGTAAAACCTGGAGGTGCTAGGGTTGGGAGATGGCCCAAAGGTAGACTTCACAGTGACAGAAACTTTACTTGAAAAGCTGAATTTCAGAAACAGAAAGTAAGGGGCCCACTGATTGCCTACATGTGGGGCTCCTGTGTGTGGTGAGTACTGTCATAAACCCCCTTTCTAATGAATAGTTAGTTAAATAAAGGAACAATCTTGAATTCTTGAGACGCTGAATGCTTTGAATCTAAGTCAATCATACCCTGATTGATCAGTAAAAGAAGAGGAGCTGTTGTGGGTCGCCATGATTGTTTATTATTCACTCAATATTTAAAAAACACTCAATCAATCTACACAAACTCTGCCTCTAACTCACAACAGACAACTGACAAGCTTCAGGTTCATGCAACAGTGGCGAGGCCGATGTAGTTGGCCGCTCTGTCGAAGACGACGTAGTACTCCCTGATGAAGACGTCTCCCAGGATCCATACCCCAGTGGTGTCTTGGAAGTTGCTGCTGCAGGAGTTCTGAGGGAGGACAGAAAGAGGTAGACATGTTAAGATTCAGACAGCAGCATAGTGTCATGCCATAACATGCTTTCTTGACCAAACATCTTGCCGACACAAGCTGTACGACTATATTCTGAAATGGTGCCCTAGTCGAACAGAGAATGTCCACCTTCACACCTATGAACTTTCATCATGCTTCAACATCCCCTCTAAAGCTTCACATGAACTAGGTGGCAAATGTTGACTACTGTCATCACAAACTAATAGACTAGTTAACAGTGATCTTGTGTTAAAAAACTGAGGTGCAGATTTATCCAACTTTCATACAGTGCAACACAGCAGTCCACCTTGTTGTGCTGCGTGAAGGAGAGAGGGTAGGAATGCACTGTATTTAACATTCTATGGTGCAGTAGTGCTCTTTTCTGCACTGGTGCACAAAGTGCAGCCTAGCACCAAGGCAGGCCCCCTTCACCATGGTGCAAGGGTGCCTGCATTGTAAGAAGGATTGTTTTGTACAGCAAGAGGCACCTCCCTGCACAAAAACAATCCTCAGAGGCGTTTTCCCCATAGAATGGGGAAAACAAGGAGAAATAAAGATATTTCTCCTTGTTGTAAGTTTGGTGAGGAGGCGTACAATTCTAATGAATTCCCAGGTCTACCAGTGTTGGTAAATCTGGGAATGCGCCAAAATTCATGGGTGAATGTGTGGGAACACCTACACTTCACCGATGACACACCTCCCTGCCACAGAGTAACACAAGGCAGCAATCTGCACAGCCTTGCATTACTCCAGATTTACCGAGCCATGCAGGGTCACACAAGGTGGCCTTCTTTGCCTTAGTAAATCTCATTTTAGGTTTTGTGTCACCTTGCATCTCCTGGTGTGGCTCAGGGCAGCACAAAACCTTCAATAAATTTGTCCTTGGATTCTGTTAAGGGGATGCGTAGTCATGGAGTCTCGCTAGCACTGCCCCGTGGTGTTACTGCATATGACATTAGACATTAATAGCTGGATCACTGCTTTGGTACTGTCCCACTTATGGTTGTTTCTCAGGTGGATACTTCAAGAGATCTTGGAGAAATAAGTGTACATGTTCTAACACTTAACAACTAGCACAGGGCAACACATAGTACCCCACATCTACCAGGCGATGAGGCAAATGCTGTGAATCATTAATACATACTAGCAATGCTTAAAGAGCTGGCCTCAACATGTAACCAGTAAGGAGATTTAGAACAACCTCGTGCTGGCTAAAGAAAGACAGTGCTCCTCAGTTATCGGTTGCAAGCCGCATCTGTGTTAGCAGAACAGTCAATAACCTTCAGAGACATCTGGGGCCGTATTACAAAAGTGCCTTGGGGGTGCAGCGGACATACTACAGAATGGGCCACAGGCGCTTGTGTGGTCCTATCACCAAATGGTGCCCCATGCGAATGAGGGAATCCCTTTGCCGTTGCGCCTTCGCCATATGCTAACTGCGGGCACAGAGGCAAACAAGTTGTCAGAAGGTGCACAGAGAGTGTGCCCCCTAAAAGGTGGTGCACTGTTAGTACGCCCCAAAATAGCAACCCTCTGGAGGGGGGAAAGGGGTACCATGGACCCCCGAGATATCCCCTTGCAGGTGGGCGCAGTAACTCACTTCACTCGCCTGCTAGGGGATCTCTAATCCTCCATCAAAGTGCAGGCAGGTTGCCGCCTGCACAGTGAAACACGGAGCGGCAGCCGCTCCATTTTTCTCTCAAATGCGCAGCCCCAAGGGCAGCGTGAGTACAAGGTTGCCCTGGGGGAAGCACATTCTACATAATAGGGCGTACTTTCTCTGTTTGCACATGGCATACATCTTTTAAGGTGCGCCGTGGAGCAAGCAGAGAATGTGCACCCTATGCAAAATAGGCCTTCTGATAGGTTAATATTTGTTGGAAAAAAATATGTTCCATTATAAAAGAAATGTTGTGCTTTTAGGTTTGAAAGACCATGTACAGTTTTTACAAATTGAGGACCAGACAAGGCTACAATAGCAGGAACAGAATCAGCCCAGTCTGAGCCTCACAAATCCGCTCTGCGGGAAATCCAGACTGTGCTTGTCCATCTTCTGGTTTGGCGCAAGCATGGCCCGAAGAATGACCAGCTTCTTACCTGTTTACATCCATCTCACAAGGCCTGGGGCTTGCTGGAGGCCCCCCCGAATATATTTCTTAATGTCTGTCCAAGGCACTACCCATTACTCAAAGCTCTCTGTTCTTGAAGCAGTGAATAAAGTCCAGACTTCCTCCATATGTTCTAAGTGGGATCAGAGTTCATCAAAGGAAACCAGTGTCCTCCATGAGGAGGCCATGTGTGAGCAGCAACATTATACCCTTTTTATACCCTTTACGCTTTACATGTTTTCATGACCTTTGTAAAGGTTTCTTTCACAATATCCCAACTTTACATATATATCACAAATGGTCAACCGGGCTGGAGGAGGGGTGGATCTGTTTGCGATCCATTAACGCTTATGACTTGACCGCTCCTGCTAATTTACAAAAAGACATTGCATATTACCTTAAATGGTATATATTGACCCCTCCCAACATTTTGGTAAACATTATTGAGGCAGACCTTGTGTGATCTTTAATTTCAAATGAGTATCTTATCCTTGATGTATGATTCATTTTCCTACCTGGCAGCAAAGATATGGAACGATCTACCCCTATACCTCCGGACCGCCCCACCCCTACCAGATCATCCCTACAGGAGTTCCATAATGCGCCGAAGACCTGGCTCTTCGGCTGATCACCTGGACCTTGCCAGCACCTCCATCAGTGGCATAACAAAGCATCCCGCAGCCCCTGCGTTGTGAGGGGCACCCAAGCTCCAAGGACCCCCTCAGCACAGTAACCACAGTATCCAGAACTGAGAGCTCCTGACTATTTCCAGGGGGTTCCTCCATAGAATTTGCGGGGGAGGCCATTGGCCTGGATACCCTCACGGGTGACAAGCTGCGCACCTCAAGTCAACTGATTGATTGAGTGATTGATTGAATGATAGATTGATTGATTGGTTTATTGAGTGATTTATTTACTGATTGATTAATAGAGTGATTGATTGATTTGTTGAAAGGGACCTCTGGAGGATGATGCTGTTGGCGAGTTGTGTAAGAGGCCAGCAGCGTAAAGGGTGGACCCTCCTTAGCTATGAAGTACATGTGGAAAGAGGTTCATCCTAGAAATAATAACTGTAAATTCAGTAAAAATAAGATATGTTGGTTGCCCAGTTCTCTTTAATTTACTTTCTGAATAGAAATCATTGTTTCCTAATGTTATTTCAAGTTAAAGTTTTGAACGCGTGCCTTGGAGCAAAATCAATCCCCGTTGAGATGTGTTATTTGTTTCAGTGACGCCTCCATTGAGGCACCTCAATAAAGGTCTGACGTTCATGCAGGGAACCAGGTCCATCTAGATTACCCTGCTGCAGCAAACGGACATCTGCATATATTTAACTAATCTCACTAAAAATGGTGATGTAAGAAACTTTGCCTCATTATGCCCCCATGCCGTCAGGCTTGAACTAGGTAACACTCCATGGTAAGTTCTCCACAGATTGTGAGACATCCTGGTTACACATCCCTCAGCATCCTGTGTGGTCCTTGCACGTGGCTCCTGGATGCTGCCGGTGACTCCTATGGGGACAAGATTCCCCCAGCATTGAAACTCTCTCCACCAGCCTCACCTCCCTGGAATCGGCCATAACCAGTGCTTGTCATTTAGTGGTTCGTACACCACAGTCGTCACAGTTCTGGCAAGAAGTAGTAAGGGCCAGATGTAGCAAAGTGTTAGCGAGTCGGAAACGGCGAAAATCGCCGTTTGCGAGTCGCTAAAGCCACTTTGCTATGTAGAAATGCATTTTGCGAGTCGGAACCGACTCGCAAAATGCATTTCCGACTCGCAAATAGGAAGGGGTGTTCCCTTCCTATTTGCGACTCGCAATGCGATGCAATTCCATTTGCGACCGCAAAAGCAGTCGCAAATGGACTCGCAGTTACCATCCACTTGAAGTGGATGGTAACCCAGTCGCAAACGAGAAGGGGTCCCCATGGGACCCCTTCCCCTTTGTGTCTGGCATTAAAAATAATTTTTCAGAGCAGGCAGTGGTCCAATGGACCACTACCTGCCCTGAAAAATACCGAAACTAAAGGTTTTGGTTTTTTTTCAAAGTGCTGCTCGTTTTCCTTTAAGGAAAACGGGCTGCAGATGGAAAAAAAAAACTGCTTTATTAAAAAGCAGTCACGGACATGGTGGTCTGCTGTCTCCAGCAGGCCACCATCCCCGTGAGTGCCCATATTCGCAATGGGGTCGCAAATTAATATTAATGAGGTGGGTCTTTGCGACCCCATAGCGAGTCGCAGACGGTGGAGTCGGAAGGACTCGCAAATTGCAACTCGCAATTTCATACCTACCTAAATGTATATCCTTGGGCAGCCTGTAGTGGTCACCTCGGGTTTGGGGTGATCAGGAAGCACAGCTCTACTTAGGAAGACATGATTAATGCTTTTCAATCATTGAGGCAACCCCACAGAGCCAAGAGGTGTTATCAAGAACTGAGACAGGAGCTGGGTTGAGGTCTATATCTTAAGGAACCTGAGCCAGCCAACCAGAAATTTCTAATAAAAGAGGTAGAATTAAGAAGGAATAAAGAGAGGTCTTCAAGGTTCAGCCTAATTTGGTGCTCAGTTTTCTAACACAAAGTTCTGTGTGACTGGGACCAGAAGCAGAGAGAGATCTGATTCTTCAAGAGGGGGTGTGTGGGAAGCATAGCATTATTGAAGGAAAAAAGAGAAATGATCCTGATCTTTAGCCTATCTCACTAGGCACCTCCACTCTGGAAGCTAGCGCCTGGAAGACACACAGAGGCTGTTTATGCTCCTTACCTGGTTGATGTAGGCAGTGGCCGGCACTGGGTACTGGACGCCATTGATGGTGAAGATGATGTCAGGCAGGGAGCTGATGGAGTTACAGTTCACCACATACTAAGGACATGAAAGATGGAAGAAAATAATTCAAGAAAATGTGTTAAGAACATAATCCAGACATTGCTGTGCATTTTATGTATTACAGAATGAATATATGGAAAGTGGAATTATCTGCCAGGTTTTTAAGAGACCATCCAGGAACATAAGAGGAGAAGAAGAGAAATGTGTAAATGGTGTGACCTCAGATGCAGGTGATTGGCCTTGGAGCTTGGGACATCATGGTCTTGCAGAGATGGGTAAGGTCCTGTAATGATCACACCTCTGGGCCCTGTCTCTTACCTCTCCATATGAGTTCTGAGAAGCTCCAATGGCACTCTGGATGTTTGAGATACCGGGGGAGAGACCAGCAATCAGAGAGGTCCCAGTGTCCACGATGGCCTGGCAGCCTCCATTGCAGGCGATGACATTCCCATTCATGGAGATACTGGGGGGGCGAGATGGGACAGTAAGTGAGCTAAAGCTAAAACAACACATGCTTAACACAACTTTTTATCTATCATTAGAAATCTTGAAGAAAAAGTACAAATTTGCCACATTTTAGAGAACATTTACCAGTTTGATGGTATATGTATGTTGTCTTCTTAGTCAGTAGACAGTTTCCCAAAACCAATTCAAACCACAGTCGTGGTTAGTGTTTCTGGGAAACCAAAGCCTGTTCGCAGGCCCACCATGCTATGTGATGGCAGCATGGGTGACTTGTCATTACTCATGTTATCGCTGAAGATAAGTTTCCAAAGAAGGAACCATCCTCAGAAACAACACAGAGTATCCTCCAAATGTTGAAAGATCTGTCTCTGTGTGACTTAGAAATTTAAAATATTTTCTCTCTGGGATCATCATGATGTACATGATAGACTTACACAGGAAGGTTCCTGATGAAATTATATAGAAAAACTGATGAAAATCATTCCTGTTCTCAGATCTGAGAAAAGTGAATTTCCACAAGGGCATATGTCATTTTTTCCACAGTTGGAATCCAAATGCAGTGAGGGGAACACGAGGAGGGTGGCAAGGCATCTGACTAATTGTCTGGTGTCTCACTAAGGCCGCTCTTCGAATGAGGCCTTACATATTTAAACCAACCAAGTTCACTATTTGAATATCTTGTGTGTGCTACTGGTGTGGAGCATGTGAACTTTATGCACGAAAGTGCACTTATCCTTCTACCCTGTAAAGTCATCTATTTACAAATGGCCTGATTCATAAATGCGCCTTTTGAAAGGTCAGAATTTTTTTAGTAAATGATAAAAAATTTTAGGAATAAAAAAAAAGATCCAGAGAACGCCCCCAGGCCCCATGTGAATGTGCCTGTTCTGCCTGCAGTGGGCCCAGGGGTACTGCAAAGATGTTGTTAAGAAACTCTAACTCTGTGTGTAACAAGAATCAAACACTCTTGTGAGTCCTCAGTCCTCCATCAGTGGTATGTATGGAAGTTTCCGAGGACTTTATTGAAAGTGTCCCTGGGTTTGGTGGTAATTTCAGTGGGTAGAGCGGCGGTGCTCATCGACCCACCCCTCACTTCTTCTCTACCCCAAAAGCAGAAGAGCTAGGATTAGTGAAGAGCCCTGCGGAGGCTGGGGTGGGCACTCCCTTGTTAGTGCTCTGTACAGAGCTCAGTTGCATCCCAATGTCTGGGTCAGCAGCCCTCAGGCTGGTGCTTGATTGGGTCAGGCTGTTAGGAACCCAAAGGCAGCAATATATTTGAGATAATTGGAAGATGCCACCTCTAGAGATGGTTGTGGAGGGGGCACATAGCCGTCCCATGTAAGCAGTGCTTTAAATGAGCTGTAGATGGGGTCCTACATGTCCGGCCCTGGTAGAGTAAGTCAGGACACTGCAGATCTAATCACAGATCGATGGCATCAGTGCAAGCAGCCCAGAAAGCGCCTTGTGTTGAAACCTGGGTCTCTCTCAGGGAGTTATTTTAACAGCGTTAATGCCCTCCCAGTACTGGTACCTGGAGTTGATACACCCTGAGCGTAAACAGACACTGTATGTAAAGTACGGACTGGTATTCTGGCGACCAGGGGATACATGACCAGAACCCGCCGGCTCGCTGCTGGTCCTGAGTACTGCCAGTGTAATGTCGGAGGGGTGGACACCCTACCACACTCCTCCTATATGATCATATGATATGTTTCCATAGGTAGGCGGTGGCGCCTTCCCCTTCTTAAATTCAAGCGGCCTAATGTGCTACATCAGCGCTGATGCCTTGTGCCAGGGCTGATTCACTCCGCCGCACTATAGTGATGGCTGCTTGGCCTCCACTGAGCGCTGCCTATCATGCTGGGCATTATACCAGTCAGATCATTCATTTGATTTTGTGACGTATTGTGCGCCTGATGTGTCTTCTCTAATGATCTTGTGCACATGACCTCTACTAGAACCTTGTTTTGCGCTGATGTGTTAGGTGATGGTTTTACTGGGACTGAATGTGTCCATCCCAGTCCTGGGTGTGTGGCCACGTCTGAGAGAGCTGTGGACCGTGATAGGGATCATAGAAACCAGACAGCTCATGCTGGAGTGCTTTTTATTTGTTTTATCTATATTGTATCATGTACGGAGCTATACCTTGTTCACCTGCATAGGTTAGTCCTTCAATGCTCTCTTCCACTTTAATATAATTGTGTATTGCACTAGTTTACTGGTTGAACGTTTGTGCTCTTGTATGGGGGCTGCTTCCTCTTCTGCACATGTTCTTCTAATGTCAACCTTAGCTCTCCTGTACGTGTTCTTATAATGTCAACCTTACCTCTACTGCCCATGTTCTTACAATGTCAACCATAGCTCTCCTGCACATGTTCTTATAATGTCAACCTTACCTCTACTGCACATGTTCTTACAATGTCAACCTTAGCTCTCCTGGACATGTTCTTATACTGTCAACCTTACCTCTACTGAACATGTTCTTACAATGTCAACCTTACCTCTTCTGCACATGTTCTTATAATGTCAACCTTAGCTCTTCTGCACATGTTCTCATATTGTCAACCTTAGATCTTCTGCACATGTTCTTATAATGTCAACCTTACATCTCCTGCACATATCAACCTTACCTCTTCTGCACATGTTCTTATAATGTCAACCTAACCTCTTCTGTACATGTTCTTATAATGACAACCTTAGCTCTCCTGCACATGTTCTTATAATGTCAACCTTACATCTCCTGCACATATCAACCTTACCTCTTCTGCACATGTTCTTATAATGCCAACCTGACCTCTTCTGCACATGTTCTTATAATGACAACCTTACTTCTTCTGCACGTGTTCCTATAATGTCAACCTTAGCTCTCCTGCACATGTCAACCTTACCCCTCCTGCACATGTTCTTATAATGACAACCTTAGTTCTCCTGCACATGTTCTTATAATGTCAACCTTAGCTCTCCTGCACATGTTCTTATAATGTCAACCTTACCTCTTCTGCACATGCTCTTATAATGTCAACCTTAGCTCTCCTGCACATGTTCTTATAATGTCAAACCTACCTTTTCTGCACATGTTCTTATAATGTCAACCTAACGTCTTCTGCACATGTTCTTATAATGTCAACCTTACCTGTTCTGCACATGTTCTTATAATGTCAACCTTAGCTTTCCTGCACATGTTCTTATAATGTCAACCTAACCTCTTCTGCACATGTTCTTATAATGTCAACCATAGCTCTTCTGCACATGTTCTTATAATGTCAACCTTAGCTCTCCTGCACATGTTCTTATAATGTCAACCTTAGCTCTTCTGCATGTGTTCTTATAATGTCAACCTTACCTCTTCTGCACATGCTATTATAATGTCAACCTTAGCTCTTCTGCACATGTTCTTATAATGTGAACCTTAGCTCTCCTGCACATGTTCTTATAATGTCAAACCTACCTTTTCTGCACATGTTCTTATAATGTCAACCTAACGTCTTCTGCACATGTTCTTATAATGTCAACCTTACCTGTTCTGCACATGTTCTTATAATGTCAACCTTAGCTTTCCTGCACATGTTCTTATAATGTCAACCTAACCTCTTCTGCACATGTTCTTATAATGTCAACCATAGCTCTCCTGCACATGTTCTTATAATGTCAACCTTACCTCTTCTGCACATGCTCTTATAATGTCAACCTTAGCTCTCCTGCCCATGTTCTTATAATGTCAAACCTACCTTTTCTGCACATGTTCTTATAATGTCAACCTAACGTCTTCTGCACATGTTCTTATAATGTCAACCTTACCTGTTCTGCACATGTTCTTATAATGTCAACCATAGCTCTTCTGCACATGTTCTTATAATGGCATTGCTGAGCAGCTGCCGAGAGCACAGCTATCCTTGCCTAGTTATCGTACGTCTCCCTGATGTTCACTGGATCGTACTTTATATGTTTTAAGCATCCATGAAGCAAGCTTTTTCCTTTTGCTGTTTTCTAGATTGTACTTTTACCTATTCTAAGGCTGATAGCTGACACAATAAACAATAAACTTCTGAAGGGCTGGTTGGGTTTGTGCACAAGGACTCCCCCTAACTATACGTCACTCTTCTATTGAGTTGATGATTTCCTATCCAGCTCCACTGCCTCCTGTCTGGGACTGATTATCCCTACACCTGACCTGTCCTTTGTTCCACCTGATCTGCTGTTTGTTACACCTACCTCTCCAGGGTGATCTGCCAGTAGGTTTCGGAAGAAAGAGGCACCCAGTTCAAGGTTCCAGTGTAGTAGGAAGATTCATAGCCCCCAAAGATCACCACACTTCCGCTGGCTCCATTCCTGTGATCACAAAGAAAAGAAAATTGTACATCGATTATTGTGCAGAAGATTGTGAAGGAAGGGCTTCAAGCAAGAGATGCCTCACATGTGCAGGGTAATATGTTATCTGCTTCTGAGTGCAAAACTCTTCTCCATCTATTTCAATCTGCACAGAACATATGAACTCCAGATGAGAGGAGCAGAACCTCCCAGTGCCCCCCATCGCATCACAGAATAGCTTGTAGTATCATGGGCACAGCTCAACCTCAGTCATTTTCATTACTCTGTCAGTGACATTAGTGGGCACTGGGACATACTGGACAGGACCATTGTTACCTGCTTGACTATACTCTAAAATCACTCTATGGAAGTTAACATATTTGATAATTGTGTATCAAATATACTTATCGGAAGGACCTTATAATCATGTGCTATCCCCAACCACTCACAGCTTTCCTTCTGGAAGGCCCTCCTCAGGCCATCAGTCTACTCAGGTTGATATAATGAGTACCCCAGGCTTGGGTATCAATAAACACCTGTTATCCCAGTATAAGATAACGCAATGGATACTTGTGTGCATCATAAACACTCTTTCTGTGTCATGTGGCTACTCCTTCTCATACTGGGTAGGGTGCATCACGAGAATCTGACCCAGTCCTGCGGTACCTGCCATCTCCTCCACCTGTTGCCAGAAATCTGGGGATTATGTTTGACAGCTCTCTGTCTTTTGACTTGCAGGTCAATCAAACCATTAAAACCTGCTTTTGGATGATTAAAACACTCTGAAAAATTCTTCCCTTTCTCCCCAAGGACCTGAGGACCCCTGTAGTACTAGCTGTGGTTATGTCCAAACTAGACGCCTGTAATGCCTTACTGCTGAATGTTAACCAGGGCTCCCATCGTAAGCTGCAACTCATTCAGAATACCGCTGCCCGTCTTGTGCTGGATCTTTCTTGGACGGCTTCGGCTATTGAAAGCCTTAGGCAACTCCACTGGCTGCGTATAGGGAAGTGTATTGCCTTTAAAGCCCTCTGCATCACTTATAAGGCCTTACACTCCCAGGCCTCCACATATCGGAGCTCCACTTTAAGGTGGTACACACCTAGCCACAGTTTAAGATCAGCCAGTTTACATCTGGCCGTTGTCACCCGCTGCAGGAAGTCTAAATAGGGGGAAAAGGCCTTTTCAGTGGCGGCTGCTACATTTTGGAACAACTTTCCGATACATATCAGGAAACCAGAAGCCTTCCTGCCTTTCCGGAAACAGCTTAAGACCTGTCTCTCTTCACCCTATAATCTGCCCTGTTCTTTTGAGGTGGAGCTGTCTTCCTTTTGTCCTTGTCTCTCTCCCGCTCACTTCAGTTGTTTGCTCATCTCTTTGGCAGCTCTTCGATGCTATGGCCGGAATGCGCTTTATAAGTAATAGTAAATACAAATACTCACGGGCTCAGGTAGACAGAGAAGAGGTCTGCAGACAGCAGGCCCTGACTCCACATATTGTCAAACACAGGGGTGGCTCCATCTTCTGAGAGGCTTGGGAAGGCCAGTCCCAGGATACCATCAAACTGCATTTGAGAAAAGAAATCGGCTTCGGTGTAGGCCAGCCCGAAGACCTGGTCGGTGACGGTGAGGCCTCCAACCTACGAGGAGAAGGAAAGAGATGGTCAGTCTTTAAGTAAAGACCAGATGTGACTGTCCTTAGGACACATCTGCCCAAGCTATGTCTGCTTTCTCCAGTCCTCCTACCTGGACAGTGTCATATCCCAGGACCCCGGTCATGCTTCCCGTGCCATACCCAATGGACAGGCTGGTGCTGGTGCTCTGGAAGGTGGAAGAGCTGGAGGGGTTGAACTTGTTGTGATTTGCTGTGGGTTTAAAAAGTCATCATTAGTACACATTCATCAGGACACTTTCACTCCTCTAGGACAGGCTCCAGCTGCTCGACCCTGGCGTCTGTCCTTTGTGGTTACAAATGTACAAAAAGCCAAGAGCTAGCATTTGTAACTGATAAATACAATTAAAAATAACAAAAACATCACAGTTGTGAGTTTTATTCCTTCAGAGTGTTGATACTTACGAATTCCAATGTCATTAACATGTAACATGGATTCTTCTGACTTGGCGGTCCCTTTCTGACTTGCATTTCCAACACACCTTGGGGCACTCTATGTATCAGGATTTTGCCGGGGTTGCAGCATGTTTTTGGAACAGCACAGTTGAAAATCTATTTTGGTATTTTCAGCACTCTGCAAAGCCTGATTTGTGTGGCTTTGCATGACTTTGTAAAAAAACAATCACACAACTCACCCACCCATGTATTTTGATGCAAACCCATATTCATAAAGACTTGAAAACATGGTTTGGGGCCAAAATGGCGCACCTACATGAGGCTGGCGTAACAAACCGAAATATCTCCTCCTTCCTCTTTGCACGTGCGCCGCAGCACACACACAAATAGGAATAAGCTACAAAGGATAGTTTTTGTACAGGAAGATATTTGCACCAGTTATTTTTATCTATCCAGCAGAGGTAAGCAGCCTAAGTGGATATAACTTTTTTTTAAACTTTAACATTACTTGAAAACCTAAATGACGCCTGAATATTTCTAAAGTTTAGTCAGCATTGCAGAAAACACATGATTTTCCTGTGACATCTTTATTCTCAGCACTGGTCACCACAGCATAGACTATGAGGGGCAGTTTATCAATGTGTGAAAGGTAAAGTGCAGGAGTGCACTTTATTTAACACCATCCAGTGCATTCCTGTCCTTTCCTACCACTGGTGCACTTTTGGCTGCCTAGCACCAATGCAGACACCCTTGCGTCAAGTTGCAAGGGTTCCTGCGATGTAGGCAGGCTTGTTTTTGTACATGAAGGGAAACCGTCCTGCACAAAAACAACCCTGAGAGGCAGTTCCCCCTTCTTGTGTGCTGCAGAATGCAGAAAGAGGCAAAAGGTGAGGAGAAATAAAGATATTTATACTTGTTGCGCCTCAGCTGGGGAGGGGCAGCATTTTGACGCATTCCCAGGTCAACCACTACTGGTTAATCTGGGAATGCGGCAGAATCCATGCGTGGATGTGCAGGAGCATCCTTTAGTAGGTCTGTGAAGCAAGGCTTGGTGCCTTTAGCCAAGGAACTACACAGCCTCAAAATACTTTGATGTTTACTGCTTACAAGAGCATTAGATTGTGAACAACAATATTTTTCACCTTCTTACACCACTAAACCTAGTAAGTTCTAAAGTTTGAGCCCATTTGCACAACAAATGACTTCCTTGATCATGCAGCAAACAGGACAATCAGACACCTATATTGTCAACGTCTGACATTGGTTTCATAGGCTGATCATTGGCCACCTGCTTGTTGTATTTAACAGAGGCAGAAGGAACATAAAAAAAATACTAATTTCTGTGTGAAAGTGATGACAGAAGTACTACATGGAAATAGTTTAAAAAGAAATAAGACAGCCAGTTTAATGCTAATCTAATTCTTGGGTCAACACGCATGCCAGTTCTTGTATCGCCTCCTAAGTATCTGTGGGAATGAAACACCATTTCTGTTTGCCTGAGCCATCTTCCACCCAAGGTTGGACCACATGATGGCCCTTGGCAGCAGCTTCCACTCAACACAGCCCATCTGTGGGCCAATCTCTTGAAAGAACCCGGACTCAGTTGTACTTTAAGGGTGAATGCCTACACCAAAGCTGCTGTGAAAAGACTCCCCCTGTAGCCGTTGATCCTCAAGTCAAGCTCGAATCACTCTTCTAACGCCGTGCAACCTACTGTTACAGGAGTCTTCAAGCAAACGCTATGAAGGGATCTGATTGGAGTGGAGCAAACCTGAGCGGCTTCAGCAGATGATGGCACGGCTTTCATTACTCTAACTCTTCTTGAGAATTACTCCAGCAATTTCGAAAGCATGTGGAATGGACACTGCTTGGCGTAGAACATCACAAAGCTGGACTTGGAATAAAGCCCTATGGAATCATGAAACCTCAGAAGATACTCACAGCAGGCTGAGCTGGAACAATACACAGATGGGACCCAGAGGTTGGAGGAGCCGCTGTCAAAGATCACGTTGAATTCTTGAGGAGGAGTCCCAATGGAGATAGTTCCGTAATAAGACACCTAATGGGTATTGGAAGGGGATTTCTAATTAAGTTTTGCAGTGTGGGTCCATAAACAGCTTTACTCTTGTAAACAAAGTAATTTATAACATAGTGCGCATGACTCCAATGTCTGTCACATTATGACCACTCCAGAAATGCTGTGCGTATGGCTCTAGTGTTTGCTCTGGGCTGTAACAAATATCTCGGCACACAACACATACACACCTACCAGAGGACACAAAGCATTTCACACACTACTCACTTCTCTATTGTCTGTCATGCAGTATCTCTTGGTGCTCAGTTTGTACATAACTCAGCCCCCTGCTGTAAGCAACTCATTCTAAATCACTCAGCATCTCCCCTCTTGCCTGTCAACCACAAGCATCCATGGACCACAACCAACAAGCCTCCATCAGATCAAGACCTGGAGGATTGCTGCACACTCGTTGTTGTGATGCTACGCTACCACATCCTATAGAAGCACTATTCTACACATTCATTGTGTCGGTACAGTCATATCCTGCAACACAGCACACTATACAATACACAGGGTGTGGGTGTTCCAGTCTGAAAATGAACGCGCACAGGTGAGGCATGCTTCACTCACATCCATGTAGTTGGTCATCGGCTCACTAGCCACTTGAGCAGCAAAGTTTGGGAAGTACTTGTTGCCCGGATTTATTTTGTGTGTCTTCAGAAATTCACTCAGTAGGCCCTTCTCTCTCAGGCGATCCCTCAGAGTTTTTCCTTTTCTTAAGGGAACCCTAATAGATTAGAAGGAAAAGAAAGACAGTCATGAGTAGGTCAAGGAAGAGAAACAATGAATCCAATGAGTAGTCCGCAGGTTTGTTGTAACTGAAAGAGTGAAGCGTAAGAGGACTCCCGTGGGAGAGGAGCCACCGACTGTTACCATGGAACTGCAAGAGGTATCTAGTTGTACGGAACAAAGGCAGGCGGTGTCCAAGGCTCATCTCTAGAACGTGCCAGAGCTTTAGGAACAGCACCCTCAAAAGAGCAGATTCATGTTCTACACTAGCTCAAAATCCCATGTTATATCAACATCACCCACTTTACACCCATGTGCCTGGACAACCTGACCAGATTCAGCATCAAGGCTTACACTTACCAAGTGACAACCATAGAGATGAACAATAATTGTCTGCCCCAAAATCGAAGTGAGCTCAACCTCCTGATTCTGATTGTGTCCTATCCTTGTATACCTGATACGCAGCCTCACGCACAATTCTTCACCATTCCTAAGCCCTTTCTCCCTTGCTTGCGTACCACAGCTACAAAGCTCTACACATACACTCTCCTTTCTCCAATGTCTTCTGAAGTGTTTAGCTGCAGTGAGGCTTGGCTCTGCTATCTTCAACTATGTAGGACAACATTGCTTTCCACATTGACATAAACCATTGTGGCCCTCTTGTAGTAAGTCAAATGATTGTTGACTTTTCTGCATATGTTTAACAAAATGTATCTAACTGTATCACACTCATTCACTCACTTTCAAGAACTGAAACACTGTTGGATATGCCCTCACTGATACCGTTATATTTGACAGTAAAAGTAAAATGCACCATATTTCAAACATCATCAAAGAAATGCAAATTGACACAGTCATCAAACATGACCTGCTGCTGACCATAAAGATGGATTTAAATGTGGTTGAAACATTTAGATCAATAAAGTTGTACATATAGTTTTCTAGAGGATCCACCCTAGTTAAAGAATCAGCCTGTACTAACCACAGGAAAATAACACAACTATGTTATCTTTTATTTTGATTATCTGTGCTGTGTTCATAGTTTACTTATTTGTCAAATAAATTTTCATTACTACACATATTTTATTTTCTGAAAACTGAAAGCCTCTGATAATGCCATCCTGCTGTAAGAAATTGAGACATGAATAAAGCATGTGTCACTCTTCTTCGTAACAACTGGGGTTGTGAAAAAAAGGTGGTTCAACACCCCATTGTTGCAGAAAAAAACTAGACTTGCTGATTTTTAATGACTCAGAAAAATATATTTTTTGCCCTTAAAATGTACAATTAATAAGATGCAGCATTGTATGGATGCTTGACACAGGCATCTGGTGTTACCCAAAGTGCAGAAGTTCAAATCCAAGCATCTCTATGTGCTCACAAAATGTTCTTTTATAACTTTGTTTATAGTAGCATTTGTCACACTTAAAAATGACAGAATATCACCATCATGTTCTATAATAAAAAGAAAGCTACTCATCTTTCATTCTGGTGTGCCATTTCAATGCAAGTTATTATCATTTCCTTCTGTCAGGGATGGTTTTTCATCCGTGGTCCACTTAAAGGGGAACTGGGAGATCCTTGTTGCCACTTGTTCTGAAGTCTTCTGCACAGCCTGTGCTTGTGAGTTACCTGAACTCACCTTGAAGCCTGAACCTTGCCATATTCAGATACTTCTTCCAATATGGCTCAGAGGTAGGGCAGTGGGTCAACCAGCATCAGAAACACATTGTCCACAAAAAGGTCCATCTTGGGATCTGCCTACTGCCACCCGTTTCATGTTAGCTTCTGACTTATTTTGTCAAATGGGTCAGTAGTGACAACAACAGAAATGAGAGAAGGTGGGCAGCCCAGCGTGGTCCTCTCATGATGCATGCAACATGGGTAGGACAGCCTGTGTCTGTGTTTTGTGTGTTGACAATCATGTGTGATGCCTTTTTTGTATGATCTCTAAAATGCACCTTGTTTATAAAGCCTGATCGTTTGGATTGGTTAATTCAGGGAGCCTAGGCCTCAGCTCAGCCACTAATATGCCAATAAAATATGTGTCATCAAGACAAAGGAGAGGGATTGGTCAGTATGAGCTACAAAAAAACAACCTGTTCCTGGTTTAGGGAGAACCAAGGTTACTAAATCTAAAAGTGGATGGTCCAAGGACTTGAACAGTTGTGTCAGGATCAGAGCCTGGGTAAAAGTTTTATGAGATCAGGTGACTACCTTTAGAGGCCCAGAACTTTGCCAGTTTTCAGGTGAGAAATGCTGGAAATCAATCCTCACAACAATGTAGGGCATTCCAGTTCAGCCACCTACTCAGGTCTAAGCTTCTCTACCTTTCTGCCTTTTAAATGCAACTGGACCAGTTTATTTAGGGGCAGCTTCTTTTGTATAAAGTTCAAGCAGCAATTACTTAAAGCTATAGCAACCTATCATCTTGAATACTTTTCCGCACCCATGTGCGGTATTTCAAGTGTGTTTTCACTCACACGCTCATTTGAGGCTTGCAGACAGGCGTCCATCCAGCTTTGTTGCCAGCTCGTGTTATTATGTTTATCAGTGAGGAACTTACTAAAAAAGGGGTCTAGTCTGGTGAAGGTTCTATGTACTGACAAGTAGATGTATATCCCTCATTCAAATACATTGGTATTCTAGTTACACTGAAAAAAGACACTTTGTGGTTTCATCACCCAGCAATCCCTCACCACCATATCATGAACCATGGTGATGCCTACAGCATCAATGGTGGGGAATAGAAGACCTCCACCCATGGGCTTCTTGAGGCAAGGAGTTCTCCAAATATGTGTTTTGGAACATTTCTGCTTAACTAATGGATAACAGTTCCGTCAAATAGCACCATTGTTATAACAAAGATCCCGATTTCTGTAACTCCCTCCAAATGACTTTGGAAGGGAATCCTGCTGACATGGAGAGCAGAGAGCCCCCAGTACCACGTGTGCCAGTATTTAAAATGCTGCACACGATGGCGATATAGGGGGACTATCATCATAATTTTTTACACTAGTTGGGTGCTTTGCCGGACTAGCGTCAAAAAATTTCACGCTAATCCTGCAAAGCACCTAGAGGCCCATTAATCACAATGGGAGCCCCTTTTCAACACCTGCACTTAGCAGGAGTTAAAAAATCCCGATATAAATGGCACAAAGGTATTTCATAGATTACTTTGCGCCATTTTTACGGGCCCCCTAGCACCGGAATCCCCCCCTTGCATACATAATGCCTGGCGCAGCATAATGTGGCGCAAGGGCTTACAAAGTGGCGCAATGCAAGCATTTCACCACTTTGTAATTATGACGCCGTGTTTTTGACTTTCCAACGCCACATTAGCGTGAAAGAAATGACGCTAATGTGGCATTGGAGTGGCGCTAGGCCACCATAATCTGGGCCCTAGTTTTGAGTTCAACTCGTATCCCCAACAGCAATATGCAAAGACGGTGCAAACCCGGGCACTCCATATAGAGTCAATGGTTTAGAATTAAGCAGTCTGCCTTTGCTCTCAGTTCACGAGGACCTCTTTTGCACATGTATACCAGAGTTTTACTCCCTCATTAGATGAACATACCACATGCATGACTGCTGTGATCTAAGCTTAAAACTCAAATCCACTACCGAGACACCTGAACTGTAGACCTGCCTTAATCCCACCAGCCTCCACCCTTGTAGTAAATCTATAAGTAGACAGTCACTTAAGCAGGTACTCAGACAGGGCCACCAGGCTTTCCCGGTGCTCCCATCTCATGACCGTACAGCACACTGAGGAACGCGGAGTAAGTACTCACTTGACCAGGCACTCAGTGAAGGCCACCATGATGTCTCAAAGCTCCCATCTCATGACATGATAGCACATTAAGGGACACGGAGAGAATACTCACTTCAGCAGCCACTCAGAGAGGGCCACCAGGCTCTCCCAGGGCCCCAAACTTATGACCCTACAGCACATAGAGGGACGCGTGGTAAATACTCACTTGGGGCAGGTACTCAGATAGGGCCACCGAGCTTGCTCAAAGCTCCCATCTCATGACCCTACAGCACACTGAGGCGCTCACAGTAAGTACTCACTTAACCAGGCACTCAGACAGAGCCACCAGGCTCTCTCAAAGTTCCCATGCCATGACAGTACAGCACACTGAGGGACGCAGAGTAAGCACTCACTTGACCAAACACTCAGAAAGTGCCACCAGGCTCTCTGAAAGCTCCCATCTCATGACCCTACAGCACACTGAGGGACACGTAGTAAGTACTCACTTGACCAGGCACTCAGAGAGGACCACCAGCCCCAGGAGCAGAAGCCACTTCATGGTTCTTTCTTTGGTCCACAGTATCTAAAGGCAGAGTCAGATTCTGGAGTGAGCTGTGAGACCTCAGGTAAGGGGTCCCTTATATACTGCACAGGGTGTCCCTCAGACAACCTTCACATGCGGAAAAGGAGTGTGCGTGTGAGATAAACCAGGGGGCCAGCAAAGCAAGAGGCTATTCAGACTCCTAATCTGCTTAGATTTCAATAATATCTCAAAATGGACACACAGGCCACTGTGTGCACCATATCATGTGTATAGATTAGAAGCAGTGTTTGCTAAGAAGCTTAGAAATGTGCATATCTGGTGGGGGGGCAGTTGCATTCTGAAGCCTGCAAGGACCTTTAGACAAGGTCACATTGAGCTGGTGTGTTTGGTGCACGTCAGAAACAGAGACGACTTCCAAGAACCGTCCTGTGGTGGAAGGCTGGACTGCACATCTGCACCAGAGTCAGGCTATCTCAGGTGTGATGGACTCCATATCTGCACCATGGTCAGGCTATCCCAGGTGTGAATACTCATGTCTTTTCACAAACCACAGAGCTTGGGTTCAAGCCCACCATCCTACCCTCACACTAGAAGGCTCTCTTTGCGACAGAATTGGAATCAATGGCGATTCCAGGAGGACGTGTTATCTTGCAATTAATAATATGGAATACAAGGGGTTGTTGTAATGTTAAAACTCACATTTCATTTTAATTTGTAACATGCAGGTACTGCTGCCTCGGAGAACCGCTGTCTGTTCACCGGTGCAATAGAGTAGGAGGGACGGGGTGTGCATGGAAGTACATTGCTTCCCTGGGAGGGTGTATTCTCTTAGGAGAAGGAGTCATGTGAATGAGTGATTGCAGAAGGAGGAGTAGGCTATTGACTGGGTGCATAGATGGATCAATCCGCAGGTACATGCGTGAGAGAAGCAATGCCATTAGTAAGACTGTGGCCATTGATACACTGATCCACTGTCTTTCCATCAAGAAATGACTCACCTATTCCTCCATACATAAATTAACCCATTCATCGACCCCCTCTCTGTGTAATCAATCATATTTCCACCCATGCACTCACTCGCCCATTCATTCTCAGCCCCTGTGAGCATGGCGTGAAGACTGAATACCCATGTGAGCACGATATGAAGACTGTCTGCCCATGTGAGCATGACGTGAAGTCTGTCTGCACATGTGAGCATGGCATGAAGACTGTCTGCTAATGTGAGCATGGCGTGAAGACTGTCTGCCCTTGTAAGCATGGCATGAAGACTGTCTGCCCATGTGAGCATGGCGTGAAGACTGTCTGCCTTGTAAGCATGGCATTAAGACTGTCTGCCCATGTGAGCATAGCATGAAGACTGTCTGTCCATGTGAGCATGGCATGAAGACTGTCTGCCCATGTGAGCATGGCGTGAAGACTCTCTACCCATGTGAGCATGGCATGAAGAATGTCTGCCTGTGCAAGCATGTCATGAAGACTGAATACCCATGTGAGCATGATGTGAAGACTGTCTGCCCATGTGAGCATGATGTGAAGACTGTCTGCCGTTGTGAACATGGCGTGAAGACTGCCTGCCCATGTGAGCATGGCGTGAAGACTATCTGCCCATGTGAGCATGGCATGAAGACTGTCTGCCTTGTAAGCATGGCATGAAGACTGTCTGCCGTTGTGAGCATGGCGTGAAGACTGTCTGCCCATGTGAGCATGGCGTGAAGACTGTCTGCCTTGTAAGCATGACATGAAGACTGTCTGCCGTTGTGAGCATGGCATGAAGACTGTCTGCCCATGTGAGCATGGCGCGAAGACTGTATACCCATGTAAGCATGGCATGAAGACTGTCTGTCTTGTAAGCATGGCATGAAAACTGTCTGCTGTTGTGAGCATGGCGTGAAGACTGTCTGCCCATGTGAGCATGGCATGAAGACTGTCTGCCTTGTAAGCATGGCATGAAGACTGTCTGCCGTTGTGAGCATGGCGTGAAGATTGTCTGCCCATGTGAGCATGGCATGAAGACTGTCTGCCTTGTAAGCATGGCATGAGGACTGTCTGCCCATGTGAGCATGGCACGAAGACCCTCTGCCTTGTAAGCCTGGCATGAAGACTGTGTGTCGTTTTGAGCATGGCGTGAAGACTGACTGCCTATGCAAACATGGTATAAGGACTGCCCATGCAAGCATGGTATAATGATTGTCTGACCATGGGAGCATGTTCTTACGACTCTCAGCCCATGCAAGCATGGTATAATAACTGTCTGCCCATGGGAGCATGTCCTGATGACTCTCAGCCCATGCAAGCATGGTATAATAACTGTCTGCCCATGGGAGCATGGCATGGAGAAATAATTATGCTAATGTGGTGCTAGAACTTCTTAAATCTTGGTTGGTGTGTCCCAGTCCTCAACTCCCAACACATTCCAGACCTGTTAAATGAAAAAAGCAATGCAACTCATCTCACATTCATGTGATGATTTATCATTCAATGAAACCCACATTCAAATGCCCACATTCTGCCATATCGGGGGAGTGTCACTGAATCTTTATTTTTAGAAATTCATCTTGTAATAAAGGTCTAATATCATAAAGTTAGAAGGATTCCAAGAGGATTACACATTCCACTGAAACCCAGGTTATCCAAGAATATCCATGGTGTGCCATAGTAAACAAATGTTTCTTGGATTTCATTTTTACCCATTGAATAAGAATTAATACAAAGCTTGGATGATTTGATACATGATATCACGCAACGCAAGAAATAATAAATAAAACCCAAACTGAGGATGTAGAAAGCTGGCCTGTTGTGTGGGTGGACACCTATGGCGTTGTCACCTTATACCAGGTAGCCCCTATTAGTGAAGTGTAGGCAGTGTCTCGGAAGCCAGGCTCTCCAGAGGTAGCTGTGGATGAGCAGCCAAGACTTATCTAGGAGACGTGAAAAGCTTATGCAATACCACTATAGTCATACAGCACGTACACACATGAAAGAACCACGGTGTTACAAAAATAAAGGTACTTTGGTATGGTAAAACAAATACTAGAATACTAATTGACAGTCCCCCTAACCGGAGATAAGTAAACACACTAATTATATATAAAATAGCAATCAGTTAGGAGCATAAAAACAACAAGCATTGGCAAAAGTATTAGAAAACAGTGAGGGCCCTATGGGAGGGCCAAACCATATAGTAAGAAAGTGGAATGCAAGATAAAGTTTCCCACCCAAGGATGTGGAATCATTAGAGGGGAGTGGGAGGAGCTAGGAACCCCAAGAGGTGAGTATCAGAGTGACCCCCAGCTACAATGAGAACAGAGGAAGGTACCTCGTTTTCCCCAAAACTAACAGGAGGATTGTGCAAGAGCCAGACCAGACTGGAAGAACCCAAAGGTGGCTTCTGCCAGAAAACGACCTGCAAAGAAAGAGGAACAAGTTCAGTTTGTGATGGAGTGTCCGGTCGTGACAGGAGCCACTACTCACCCTTTTGTGGATGCAGGACCAGGTTGACAGGGGAAGAAGAAGACCAGTTGTGCAGCGCAGGAGATGAAGCGGAGTCCCTGAAGTGATGCAGATGGTGTTCAACGTCAGCTGTCGGGTTGCAGTGAGTCAGTGGTGGCAGAGAACCATTAACAAGCCTTGGCAAATGCAAAAGAAGAAAAAAGGAGATTTGTAAGGCTGAAGAGGACCAGAAAGGCTCAGGGGACTCAACCTTTGGAGGGGAATCCGAGGAGACCCTCAGAAGTTGGAAGAGTCACCAGAAGCAGTTGCAGCCCCCATAGGCAATCCACTGGCCTCAGGCACAGTACGTCACAGTGAGACCCAGTCAGCACACCTGAAGAGGAGTCTCCATCGTTGGAATAGCAGAGAGAAGACTGTGCTGGGAAGTAAACAGTGCTTTTGGCGGGGCTACACAGAGCCTGAAGATCCCTTGGAGCAGGAGCAAACAAGCCTTGGTAGTTGCAAGAGTCATGGTGCACAAGAGTACTGACCTGCAAGGACAGACAAGGGCTTACCATCTCCTAAGTTGGGCAGCTGGCAGAAAGGACCAAGAAAACCACTCCATACCACCACCTGTGATGCAGTATCCATGCAGTTCTGGAGGAGAGCAGATCCATGCAGCCGGTAGTCGTTGCAGATTGTGCCTGCAGATGCAGGGGAGTGACTCCTTCACTCCAAAGGAGATTCCTTCTTACTTCTTGGTGCAGGTTGACGTCTCACCAACCTCAGAGGATGCACAACTGGGGAAATGTTGCAGTTACCAGAAAGAGCTGAAGAAACAATGTTGCAAAGCGGAGTTGCCGCTGAATTTGCAGATTGTTGGTTCCTGAAGAGTACAGTTGTGGTTACAGTGGTCAGGAGATGAAATAAACATTGCAGAAGAGTCCTGGTGGAATCTTGCAGGTCGAACCTGAGGACCCACCCAAGAGGGAGAACCTAAATAGCCCTAAAAGGGGGTTTGGTCACCAAGCACAGTGACCACCTATCAGGAGGGGGCTGTGATGGCACCTGCCTGATCTGGCTACTCAGATGCTTCCAGGGGGCTCTGCACATCTTGGATTCAAGATGGCAGAATCAAGTGGCCCCCTGGAGGAGCTCTGAGAACCACCTAAGGGATGATGATCGACAGGGGAGTGGTCACTCCCATTTCCTTTGCCTAATTTTGCAGCAGAGCAGGAACCCCAGGTTCCTGAACTAGTGCAAACCAGTTTATGCAAGGGGGGGGGGGCACCAAATGTGCCCTTCAAAGCAAACTGGTGTCTTGGGGAGGCTTCTTCTCACAAGCCTTGTAACATCCTATTTCCAAGGGAGAGGGTGTTACATCCCTCTCCCACAGGGAATCCTTTGTTCTGTCTTCCTGTGCCTGAGCTGGTCAAGCAGCAGGAGGGCAGAAACCTGTCTGAAGACTGGTAGGAGCAATACAGGGGGTCCTCTAAGGAACCCCCAAAGTGCATGAAATCATACAACTAGTATTGGTAACAGTATTGGTGTATGATTCCGACATGTTTGATACCAAACATGCCCAGGCTCGGAGTTACCATTATGTAGCTGGACATAGGTAGTGACCTATGTCCAGTGCAAACGTAAAATGGCATCCCGCACTCACTAAGTCCACTGGCACTGTACTGTGTCCAGTACATGGGTAAAATGGTTTGCTTGCAAAGTCCAGTGTAATGGAACCGGAGTTTGTAGGGGAACCTCTCCTCATGCAGGGGTGCCTTTACGCACAGGAACCTGCACCCTGCTCTCTGAGCTAGGAGGGCCTACCATAGGGGTGACTTACAGTGACCTGGTGCAGTGACCTGTGGTTAAAGGATGCATGCACCTTTCCACAGAGGATGCAATAGCAGGCCTGCAGACATATTTTGCATGGGCTCCCATGGGTGCTTCGTTGATCTGGTGGGCGATGCAGTGGAGTTTCTGTCGTACAGCAGGCGCTGCATCAATTCCTCCCGCAAGAAGTCAGGCTGCGTCGTTCCGGCTCAGCGATGCGTCAATCAAGGGGAATGTGTGTTGAAGTCCCAGTCACAACATTGACCCATATTAAGGGGACAAGCAACCAAGGTGGCAAAGTCAATGCCACCATCAGAGACTGAAACAGCCTCTGTGGTCTCCCTAACAAGACCAACCCCAACTACACTGCTAATAGTGAGCCCAGCAACACCCTTGGATTGGCTATTTGTAGTAGAATTCCCACCACCACTGCTATTACTAGGGGCACTAGAGGTTTCAGTTGAGGTTGTGGAAGTGGGAGCCTTGGTGTTTTTCTTTGGACAAGTGGCATCACTTGCCTAATGGCCTTTTACTTAACATAAATACCACCATGGCTTTTTCTGATAGTGAGAAGAGGATTTGGACCCATCACCCCCAGAGGATTTTGTGGGCCTGATGAAGACTCAGAATGTTTTTTATCTTGTCCCCACCCTTGTCAGAAGACTTACCATCCTTCTTCTTGCCATCCTTGTCACCCCCTGTATGAACTTTTCTGTTCACTCTTGTTCTGACCCATTTGTCTGCCTTCTTTCCCAATTCTTGGGGAGAGGTCAGATCTGAGTCTACCAAGTACTGGTGCAACAAATCAGACACACAATTGTTCAAAATATGCTCTCGCAGGATTAGAATATACAGGCTTTCATAGTCAGTCACCTTACTGCCATGTAACCAACACTCCAAGGCCTTCACTGAACAGTCTACAAAGTCTGTCCAGTCTTGAGAGGACTCTTTTCTGGTGTCTCTGAACTTAATCATGTATTGTTCAGTGGTTAAACCAAATCCATCCAAGAGTGCATCCTTCAAAACTTTGTAGTTATTGGCATCACTTTCTCTAACAGTAAGGGGCCTATCCCTACCCTTTCCAGTGAAAGATAGCCACAATATAGCAGCCCACTGCCTTTGAGGGACCAACTGTATCATACAGGCCCTCTCAAGTGCAGCAAGCCATTTGTTAATGTCATCCCCTCCTTGTAAGGGGGGACTATCTTATGCAGGTTTCTGAAATATTGCTCTCTAACAGGATTTCTTTCAAAAACACTGCTGCTGCCACCATGGGGAACTAACCCCAACCTCTGCCTTTCCACATCCAGAGATTCCCTGTCAAAGGCCAGCTGCTGCTGTTTAAGCTTCAGCCTGGCCTCTTCCAACCTCAGCTTTCTGAGTTCCCTTTACAATAAGTTATCCTCAGGGTGGGAGGCCTGGGAATTGTGAGACACAGAAGAAATGTGGGAATTGGCAGAGGGAGACCTATCCCTAACTGTCTGGACTCCAGTAACCTGGCCTTTAGGAGTGAAATGTGTCCTACTAGTGTGTGACCCCCTCCCACTACCAGTGTCACTAGGTGGCCTGTTAGAGGGCAGGTCCTTGGAAGAACCCTCCCCAGCATCCTCAGGAGACTCCTCTGAGTCTGGCTGGATACCCCACTCCACTACCTCCTGATCCTGGGATGGGCCAGACTGGTTCTGGTCACTTTCTAGGAGAAGGCTAAGGAGAAGATCTTTTGTAGGATCCTTACCAATTGCTAAACCTCTTTCAATGCAGAGACCCCTCAAACTTTTAATATTTAGATTCCCATATGTTGCCTGGACAACTGTGGGAGTAAGCTCTACTGCAGACATGAGAGAAAAGGTTTAGGACAGAGAGAGAAAAAAAACGTTTTAGAACTTTTAAAAGAACAGAGAAAAGCATTTCTTTTTCAAACTTTAGAAAACTTTTGAAAGTTTTCAGAAACTTTTTAGAAAGTTTTAGAGAAGGAAAGCTAAACTGTTTAGGTTAACTGTATATATTTTAAAGTATTTGGAATGTGTTTTTCTCATGAAAAGCACCAATGACAAAGTGGTAAAGCAGTTACAAGTACTTATCCCACCGCTGTACCACCAATGTAGGAGGCTGGCCTGGCTTATAGTGGGTACCTTGTGGTACTTACACCTTGTGCCAGGTCCATTTCTCCCTTATTAGTAGATTGGGAGTGTTCTAGCAGCTTAGGCCGATAGAGGTATCTATAGCAGAGCAGTTTAGGCTGAACTAGGAGACATGCAAAGCTCCTACTATACTACTTATATCATGTGGCACTAGTCATAAGAATCACAATACTCGGAGTTACTAAAAATAAAGGTACTTTATTTTAGTGACAATGTGCCAAAAATAACATAGAGGATATTGTAGGAGGCTGGAATGGCTTGTAGTGAGTACCAAGGGGTACTTACACCTTGCACCAGGCCCAGGTATCCCTTATTGGTGTATAGGGGTGTCTAGCAGCTTAGGCTGATAGAAAAGGTAGCTTAGCAGAGCAGCTTAGGCTGAACTAGGAGACGAGTGAAGCTCCTACAGTACCACTAGTGTCACTTGCACAATATCATAAGAAAACACAGTATACACATATACTAAAAATAAAGGTACTTTATTTTTATGACAATATGCCAAAGTATCTCAGTGAGTACCCTCAGTATGAGGATAGCAAATATACACAAGATATATGTACACAATACCAAAATATGCAGTAATAGCAATAGAAAACAGTGCAAACAATGTATAGTCACAATAGAATGCAATGGGGGCACATAGGGATAGGGGCAACACAAACCATATACTCTAGGAGTGGAATGCAAACCAGGAATGGACCCCAAACCTATGTGACCTTGTAGAGGGTCGCTGGGACTGTAAGGAAACAGTGAGGGTTAGAAAAATAGCCCACTCCAAGACCCTGAAAAGTGAGTGCAAAGTGCACCTAAGTTCCCCAAAGAGCACAGAAGTCGTGATAGGGGAATTCTGCAGGAAAGACCAATACCAGCAATGCAACAACGATGGATTTCCAGACGAGAGAACCTGTGGAATAAGGGGACCAAGTCCAAAAGTCACGATCAAGTCGGGAGTGGGCAGATGCCCAGGAAATGCCAGTTGTGGATGCAAAGAAGCTGCCACTGGATGGTAGAAACTGTAGATTCTGCAAGAACGACAAGGGCTAGAAACTTCCCCTTTGGAGGATGGATGTCCGACGACGTGAAGAGTCGTGCAGAAGTGTTTTCCCGCAGAAAGCCCGCAAACAAGCCTTGCTAGCTGCAAGGGTTGCGGTTAGGGTTTTTGGATGCTGCTGTAGCCCAGGAGGGATCAGGATATCGCCAATTGCATGAGGAGACAGAGGGGGCGTCCAGCAAGGCAAAGAGCCCACTCAGAAGCAAGCAGCACCCACAGAAGTGCCATAACAGGCACTACAAAGTGGAGTGAACCGGAGCTCACCCGATGTTACACAAGAGAGTCCCACGACGCCGGAGGACAACTCAGGAGGTTGTGCAATGCAGGTTAGAGTGCAGGGGACCCAGGCTTGGCTGTACACAAAGGAAATCCTCGAAGAGTGCACAGGAGCCGGAGTAGCTTCAAAACACGCGGTTCCCAGCAATGCAGTCTAGCGTGGGGAGGCAAGGACTTACCTCCACCAAACTTGGACTGAAGAGTCACTGGACTGTGGGAGTCACTTGGACAGAGTTGCTGAGTTCAAGGGACCTCACTCATCGTGCTGAGAGGAGACCCAGAGGACCGGTGATGCAGTTCTTTGGTGCCTGCGGTTGCAGGGGGAAAATTCCGTTGACCCACAGGAGATTTCTTCTGAGCTTCTAGTGCAGAGAGGAGGCAGACTACCCCCACAGCATGCACCACCAGGAAAACAGTCGAGAAGGTGGAAGGATCAGCGTTACAAGGTCGCAGTAGTCGTCTTTGCTACTTTGTTGCAGTTTTGCAGGCTTCCAGCGCGGTCAGCTTCCTTGGCAGAAGGTGAAGAGAGCGATGCAGAGGAACTCTGATGAGCTCTTGCATTCGTTATCTAAGGAATTCCCCAAAGCAGAGACCCTAAATAGCCAGAAAAGGAGGTTTGGCTACCTAGGAGAGAGGATAGGCTAGCAACACCTGAAGGAGCCTATCAGAAGGAGTCTCTGACGTCACCTGCTGGCACTGGCCACTCAGAGCAGTCCAGTGTGCCAGCAGCACCTCTGTTTCCAAGATGGCAGAGGTCTGGAGCACACTGGAGGAGCTCTGGGCACCTCCCAGGGGAGGTGCAGGTCAGGGGAGTGGTCACTCCCCTTTCCTTTGTCCAGTTTCGCACCAGAGCAGGGCTGCGGGATCCCTGAACTGGTGCAGACTGGCTTATGCAGAGATGGGCACCATCTGTGCCCATCAAAGCATTTCCAGAGGCTGGGGGAGGCTACTCCTCCCCAGCCCTGACACCTTTTTCCAAAGGGAGAGGGTGTAACACCCTCTCTCTGAGGAAGTCCTTTGTTCTGCCTTCCTGGGCCAAGCCTGGCTGGACCCCAGGAGGGCAGAAACCTGTCTGAGGGGTTGGCAGCAGCAGCAGCTGCAGTGAAACCCTGGGAAAGGTAGTTTGGCAGTACCCGGGTCTGAGCTAGAGACTCGGGGGATCATGGACTTGTCTCCCCAATGCCAGAATGGCATTGGGGTGACAATTCCATGATCCTAGACATGTTACATGGCCATGTTCGGAGTTACCATTGTGACGCTATACATATGTCGTGACATATGTATAGTGAACGCGTGTAATGGTGTCCCCGCACTCACAAAGTCCGGGGAATTTGCCCTGAGCAATGTGGGAGCACCTTGGCTAGTGCCATGGTGCCCACACACTAAGGGGGTCATTCCAACCCTGGCGGTCGGTGTTAAACCTGCGGCCAAACAGCAAACAGGCTGGCGGGAAAAAAAATGGAATTCCGACCCTGGCGGAAACCGCCAACAGAGACCGCCACATTACCACTCCGCCCGCCACGGCGGCACAAACAAACAGCGCGGCGGTCACCGCCAACAGACAGGCGGGAGACAATGTACCGCCCACTGTATCACAACCTACCAATCCGCCACCTTTTCCGGGGCGGTAGCCCCGCCGATAAAAACACAGCGGAAACAGCCATTTCGAAGGGAAAACACTCACCTCCATACACCCCACGAGGAATCAGGACAGCATGGAACCCGAACTCCACATACTCCCAGCGATAGTGTTCCTACTCCTCTACCAGGAGCACGAATGCCGGCGCAGAAGACAACGGTGAGTACTGCACCTACGACACAGGGGAGGGGGGAGAAGAACATATTACGGGTACACACATACGCGACACACCCACCCTCACCCTCACCCACTACAACACACACATCAATGCATAGACACACATCAGAGTGAAACCCCCAAACCCCCCGGAAGAATGCAAATACAAAAGGAAATGATTCTAAACATTGGAATATATTGTATTACTGGCTTAAAAATATATCTACACATCAAAAACTCCTATATACATAAATGTACAAGTCCGAGCATTGTAGCAGGCATTGTCCGTGGACCACTGGGCCCAAATCACATGGGCAAAGCCCACACAAGATACCTGACTCCAACGGAGAGAACACTGCAGGGGCATCAGATAGCAAAACTACAGGCACCTCAGGGGGAAGGGAAGGGGGGGCACCTCAGCCAGATGAGTGAACGACTCCAGATCCACGAGGGGCCCCATGGCCACTGTTCAATCCTGGGGAGTGCAAAGCCACAGTCTCACAAGTCTCCACAGTGGGTGGGCTGCCCACTGTTCAATCCTGGGGAGTGCAAAGCCACAGTCTCACAAGTCTCTACAGTGGGTGGGTTGCCCACTGTTCAATCCTAGGGAGTGCAAAGCCACAGTCTCACAAGTCTCCACAGTGGGTGGGCTGCCCACTGTTCAATCCTGGGGAGTGCAATGCCACAGTCTCACAAGTCTGTACAGTGGGTGGTTTGCCCACTGTACAATCCTGGGGAGTGCAAAGCCACAGTCTCTCAAGTCTCTACAGTGGGTGGCTTGCCCACTGGACCATCCTGGGGAGTGCAATGCCACAGTCTCTCAAGTGGATAACAGTCTCCACTGGTTCTGGAGGGGGCCTGGTGCCCAGAGTGCTTTGTGCAGCCCTGCCCAACACAGATGCGGGCCAGCCACTGCCGCTCATGGGGCAGCGGTGCTTGAGACGGCGGTGCCCAGTTCAGCTGTGCTTGAGTTGAAGGGCCCAGTGCAGCGGTGCTTGAGACGGCGGTGCCCAGTTCAGCGGTGCTTGAGTTGAAGGGCCCAGTGCAGCGGTGGTTGAGACGGCGGTGCCCAGTTCAGCGGTGCTTGAGATGAAGGGCACAGTGCAGCGGTGCTTGAGACGGCGGTGCCCAGTGCAGCGGTGCTTGAGACGGCGGTGCCCAGTTCAGCGGTGCTTGAGTTGAAGGGCCCAGTGCAGCGGTGCTTGAGACGGCGGTGCCCAGTTCAGCGGTGCTTGAGACGGCGGTGCCCAGTTCAGCGGTGCTTGGGATGAAGGGCCCAGTGCAGCGGTGCTTGAGATGGCGATGCCCAGTTCAGCGGTGCTTGAGTTGAAGGGCCCAGTGCAGCGGTGCTTGAGACGGCGGTGCCCAGTTCAGCGGTGCTTGAGACGGCGGTGCCCAGTTCAGCGGTGCTTGAGATGAAGGGCCCAGTGCAGCGGTGCTTGAGACGGCGGTGCCCAGTGCAGCGGTGCTTGAGACGGTGGTGCCCAGTTCAGCGATGCTTGAGATGAAGGGCCCAGTGCAGCGGTGCTTGAGACGGCGGTGCCCAGTTCAGCGGTGCTTGAGACGGTGGTGCCCAGTTCAGTGGTGCTTGGGATGAAGGGCCCAGTTCAGCGGATCTGGCCATGGCGTGGAGGTCATTTGCCACCTGTCCTGTGGCTGGCGGAGCATTCCTGCACATCTGTCCTGTGGCTGGGGGGGCCTTCCTGCCCATCTGTCCTGTGGCTGGCGGGGCCCTCCTGGGCTGCAGTGCTGGGCCTGTTGGTGGCCTCCTGCCCACCTGGGATGGGGCTGGCGGGGCCCTCCTGGCCAGCTGGGCTGATGGCGGTGTTGTCGGGCGTGCTGCCCTTCCCAGCCTTCCCTGATCGCCTGTGGCCCTTCCCCACCTTGGCTGGTGTGCCAGCTGTCTCCACACATCCTGCCGGAGCCATGGTAGGGGTTTTAGCCCCTGGTGTTTTCACCCTCTCGCGCCAGCCACTGCCTATCTTTGGATGTTTCTCCGGGGGTGGGCTGCCCGTGCCTTGGCTCCGTACTGAACTTGCTGCCCTGGAGGGTGGGGGACTCCACAGTCCATGGCAGACTGTCATGACAGGGCCCGGTTTTGTCGTGGCTGAGGTGCTGACTGTAGTCCTATGACATGGACGGGGTGGGGGAGTTGGTGGAAAGAGGTTAAGTTTGGACAGGAAAAGCTGTTTAGGAGCAGTGGAATGGGTAGGTGTAGTGGGTATGGGAGTGGAGGAAGAGGTTGTGGTTGTAGGAGTTTGAAGTCTGGTGTCTTTGGGTGCAGGTGCTTGGGCTGAGGCTGTCGTGAGGTGGATGGCTGTTGGGTGGGTGGCTGCCTGCGTTTATGTATCTTGGAAGAGGGGGTCACAGACACACTGGGAGAGGACACAGGGGACGTGTAAATGGTAGTGGGGGTGGTGACTGCACGTGTGCGGGGGGTTCTGGTGTGTGTGCTGGTGATGGACATAGTGGCTGAAGATGTAGTGCATGCAGGTGTGAGTGGAGACGTGACAGGGAGGGAGGAGGGAGACGAGGAGGAGGGGGACACAGTGGAGGCAGTGGCTGTTGGTATGTCTGTATGTGGATGTTGCTTGTGTGAATGCCTGTGTGATGTGTGGTGCTTATGTCTGGCTGAGCTTCCCTTGGGTGTTGAGGTATGTGCAGGCTGGTCTGATGGTGTGTCAGGGATAGGCAGAGGTACAGGTGAGCTCTGACAATTCTTACACAGGCCTGCCACTGCAGCCTGAGTGAAATAACGTCCACGTTATTTCACAGCCATTTTACACTGCACTTAAGTAACTTATAAGTCACCTATATGTCTAACCTTTACCTGGTAAAGGTTAGGTGCAAAGTTACTTAGTGTGAGGGCACCCTGGCACTAGCCAAGGTGCCCCCACATTGTTCAGGGCCAATTCCCCGGACTTTGTGAGTGCGGGGACACCATTACACGCGTGCACTACATATAGGTCACTACCTATATGTAGCTTCACAATGGTAACTCCGAATATGGCCATGTAACATGTCTATGATCATGGAATTGCCCCCTCTATGTCATCCTGGCATAGTTGGCACAATCCCATGATCCCAGTGGTCTGTAGCACAGACCCTGGTACTGCCAAACTGCCCTTCCTGGGGTTTCACTGCAGCTGCTGCTGCTGACAACCCCTCAGACAGGCATCTGCCCTCCTGGGGTCCAGCCAGGCCTGGCCCAGGATGGCAGAACAAAGGACTTCCTCTGAGAGAGGGTGTTACACCCTCTCCCTTTGGAAAATGGTCTGAAGGCAGGGGAGGAGTAGCCTCCCCCAGCCTCTGGAAATGCTTTCTTGGGCACAGATGTGCCCAATTCTGCATAAGCCAGTCTACACCGGTTCAGGGGACCCCTTATCCCTGCTCTGGCGCGAAACTGGACAAAGGAAAGGGGAGTGACCACTCCCCTGACCTGCACCTCCCCTGGGAGGTGTCCAGAGCTCCTCCAGTGTGCTCCAGACCTCTGCCATCTTGGAAACAGAGGTGCTGCTGGCACACTGGACTGCTCTGAGTGGCCAGTGCCACCAGGTGACGTCAGAGACTCCTTCTGATAGGCTCCTTCAGGTGTTAGTAGCCTATCCTCTCTCCTAAGTAGCCAAACCCTCTTTTCTGGCTATTTAGGGTCTCTGTCTCTGGGGAAACTTTAGATAACGAATGCAAGAGCTCATCAGAGTTCCTCTGCATCTCTCTCTTCACCTTCTGCCAAGGAATCGACTGCTGACCGCGCTGGAAGCCTGCAACCCTGCAACATAGTAGCAAAGACGACTACTGCAACTCTGTAACGCTGATCCTGCCGCCTTCTCGACTGTTTTCCTGGTGGTGCATGCTGTGGGGGTAGTCTGCCTCCTCTCTGCACTAGAAGCTCCGAAGAAATCTCCCGTGGGTCGAGGGAATCTTCCCCCTGCAACCGCAGGCACCAAAAAGCTGCATTACCATTGGGTCTCCTCTCAGCACGACGAGCGGGGTCCCTCGAATCCAGCAACTCTGTCCAAGTGGCCCCCACAGTCCAGTGACTCTTCAGTCCAAGTTTGGTGGAGGTAAGTCCTTGCCTCACCTCGCTAGACTGCATTGCTGGGAACCGCGACTTTTGCAGCTACTCCGGCCCCTGTGCACTTCCGGCGGAAATCCTTTGTGCACAGCCAAGCCTGGGTCCACGGCACTCCAACCTGCATTGCACGACTTTCTAAGTTGGTCTCCGGCGACGTGGGACTCCTTTGTGTAACTTCGGGTGAGCACCATTTCACGCATCATCGTAGTGCCTGTTTCTGGCACTTCTTCGGGTGCTACCTGCTGCTGAGAGGGCTCCTTGTCTTGCTCGACGTCCCCTCTGACTCCTGGTCCAATTTGCGACCTCCTGGTCCCTCCTGGGCCACAGCAGCGTCCAAAAACGCTAACCGCACGATTTGCAGCTAGCAAGGCTTGTTGGCAATCTTTCGGCGGGAAAAAACTTCTGCACGACTCTCCACGGCGAGAGGGATCCGTCCACTAAAGAAGAAGTCTCTAACCCTTTTTGTTCTTGCAGAAACCTCAGCTTCTTCTGTCCAGTAGAAGCTTCTTTGCACCCGCAGCTGGCATTTCCTGGGCATCTGCCCATCTCCGACTTGCTTGTGACTTTTGGACTTGGTCCCCTTGTTCCACAGGTACCCAGATTGGAAATCCAGCGTTGTTGCATTGTTGGTTTGTGTCTTTCCTGCATTATTCCTCTAACACGACTTCTTTGTCCTTAGGGGAACTTTAGTGCACTTTGCACTCACTTTTCAGGGTCTTGGGGAGGGTTATTTTTCTAACTCTCACTATTTTCTAATAGTCCCAGCGACCCTCTACAAGGTCACATAGGTTTGGGGTCCATTCGTGGTTCGCATTCCACTTTTGGAGTATATGGTTTGTGTTGCCTCTATCCCTATGTTTCCCCATTGCATCCTATTGTAATTATACATTGTTTGCACTGTTTTCTAAGACTATACTGCATATTTTTGGTATTGTGTACATATATCTTGTGTATATTTCCTATCCTCTCACTGAGGGTACACTCTAAGATACTTTGGCATATTGTCATAAAAATAAAGTACCTTTATTTTTAGTATAACTGTGTATTGTGTTTTCTTATGATATTGTGCATATGACACTAAGTGGTACTGTAGTAGCTTCACACGTCTCCTAGTTCAGCCTAAGCTGCACTGCTAAGCTACCATTATCTATCAGCCTAAGCTGCTAGACACCCTATACACTAATAAGGGATAACTGGGCCTTGTGCAAGGTGCAAGTACCCCTTGGTACTCACTACAAGCCAGTCCAGCCTCCTACAGTACCCCCCTGCAGGAGTGAACAGGTGTACAGAAACAGGAAGAGTTATCATTCAATGAATGTACAGATGGTGTGTTTGGCAGACCAGTACATCTCCCATGTTAATGCCAAGTTCCCTGGCTCAGTGCATGACGCGTACATCATGCGGAATAGCAGCATCCCTTACGTGATGGGTCAACTCCAGAGGCACTGTGTGTGACTAATTGGTGACTCTGGTTACCCCAACCTGTCATGGCTACTGACCCCAGTGAGGAATCCCAGGACAAGGGCAGAGGAACGGTACAATGAGGCCCATAGGCGAACTAGGAGGGTGATCGAGCGGACCTTCGGCTTCCTGAAGGCCAGGTTCCGCTGCCTCCATATGACAGGTGGATCCCTATTGTACTCACCAAAGAAGGTGTGCCAGATCATTGTGGCCTGCTGTATGCTTCACAACCTGGCTTTGCGACGCCAGGTGACTTTTCTGCAGGAGGATGGTCCAGATGGTGGTATTGTAGCAGCTATGGAGCCTGTGGAGAGTGAAGACGAGGAAGCCGAAGAGGACGACATAGACAACAGGAACACAGTAATACAGCAGTATTTTCAATGACACACAAGTAAGAATCCACACCAGCATATTACATATACTTAACCACTACTACGTCTCTACTGTCTGTCCTTTTCCCCCAGTGTATGGTAACTGAGTTGTGACTTTCCCTTCCGATTTCAGAGATGTGGGCCCCACTGCGTGACATCTGCTTTGTTTCCCCATGGACTACAGCTGTGTGACAGTGGTATGTTGGCATCACAATGTAAATAAGCATTTTGGCACGGTAATGTCTAATACATTTGTACAAAATCACAGCCAGACTCCCGAATGTTTTGTGAAATAACTGTGTTTATTTCAGTGCTCTATATTGGTGGGTGGTTGCAAACCGGTGATGGGTGATGGTGGAGGATTGTCCATGGCAGAGTCCAGACTATTATTATCACAGGTGCATTGTCCAAATGCCTGTGGAAAGTGGAGCATGGGCAGTTTAAGGATGGACAGGGTGACAATGTAGGATAGCGGGATGACAATCAGGGAGGTATCCTTTCCTGGCGGGGGTCTTGGCATCTTACTCTGTCTTCTTCCTGGGTCTCAGGGCCCGCTTGCGGGGTGGTTCTCCTTCTGCAGGGGGTGGGGTGCTGGTGGCCTGTTGGTCCTGTGGCGGGGCCTCCTGTCCACTAGCGCCGGCAGAGGTGGTAGGCAGTTCTTGGTCCATGCTAGTGTCAGGGGACCTTTGTGGTGCCACAGTGTCCCGCAATGTGGTGACTACCTGATTCAGAGCCCATACAATGGTGCCCAGGGCGGATCTGATGGTTCGTAGTTCCTCCCTGAAGCCCAAATACTGTTCCACCTGCAGAAGCTGGATCTCCTGAAACCTGGCCAGGACCGTCGCCATCGTCTCCTGGGAGTGGTGGTATGCTCCCATGATGGAGGAGAGGGCCTTGTGGAGAGTGGGTTCCCTTGGCCTGTCCGCCCCCTGTCGCACAGCAGCCCTCCCAGTTCCCCTGTTTCCCTGGGCCTCTGTCCCCTGGACGGTGTGCCCACTACCACTGCCCCCAGGTCCCTGGTGTTGTTGGGGTGGTGGGTTAACCTGGGAACCCTGTAGTGGTGGACACACCGCTGATTGACATGTCCTGGGGACAGAGGGATGAGCCCGCTGGGTGGGTGCTGTGCTGGTGTTCCCAGAGGGGGGAAGGTCTGCTGTGGCCTGTGGCTGTCTGAGGGGGTCCGACTGTCCCGAGGTCCCCGATGGACTGGGCTGGTCATCTAGATCCAGGTCAACAGAGGTGCTGTCCTCACTGTGGGCCTCTTCTGGGGGTGGAGTGGACATTTGTGGACCCTCCTGCGCGGTGATGTGGCGTTAAGGTCCTGCAGGGGTATAAAAGTATGGTTATTGCATCTCTGTGTGCCATAGCGTGCAATGGGTGGGTGCCTGTGTACCCCAGTGCTGGCATTCCCGTGTGGGGGCTTTTTGACGGTGGTTTGGGGGGGGATGGGTATGTGCAGTGGGCATGCTTTGGTGATGGGTGTCCATGCTTTGTGGTCGCATGCAGGGCTTGGGGTTGGGATGGGTAGGTTGTGATGGTGAGACATTTGCAAGGAGTAGGTGTGGTGAGGGTGAGGGTGGAGGTATGAATTGGCATGCTGGTGGGGTGGGGGGGATGAAGTAGTGAAGATGAGACTTACCAGAATCCATTCCTCCAGATACTCCTGCGAGGCCCTCAGGATGCAGGTTCGCCAAGACCTGCTCCTCCCATGTTGTAAATTCTGGGGGAGGAGGTGGGGGTTCGCCGCCAGTCCGCTGCACCGCGATGTTGTGCCTGGATACCATTGAACACACCTTCCTCCGTAGGTCGTTCCACCGCTTCCTGATGTCGTCCCTATTTCTTGGGTACTGTCCCACAGCGTTGACCCTATCGACTATTCTGCTCCATAGCTCCATCTTCCTGGCAATGGTGGTGTGCTGCACCTGTGTCCCGAAGAGCTGTGGCTCTACCTGTACAATTTCCTCCACCATGACCCTGAGTTCATCCTCAGAAAACCTGGGGTGTCTTTGCGGTGATGGGGTGGTGTGGGTGATGTGTGGGGTGGATTGTGTGGTGCTAAGTGTGGTGATGTGCATTGGTGTGTTGTGTGAAGTGCGTGGTAATATTGCTGGGTGAAAATAAAATGCGCGTCTGGGTGCTCAGATCTCTATTTCTCTGTGCGTGGTCCCGATTCTGTAGGAGTGGGGGTTTGAGGGTGATGTGGGTGTGTGTTTTATATTTAATTGGGTGTGTGGGAGTGTTGTTTGTATGTGTATCAGGTGTGTGTATTTTGAATTGTCCAATGTGGCTGTGTTTTGTAAGTGTGTGTGTATTTTGAGCGCGGCGGTGTGTACCGCCAATAGAATACCACGGTTGAAAGACCGCCGCGTGGATTCGTGTGTCGTGATAGTGTGGGCGTATTTCTGTTGGCGTGACGGTGGAGGTTTGGTCATCGCCAGTTTCTCGCTGCCCTTTGGTGTGGCGGACTTTTGTGGATGTCTGTATTTTGGCGGTTTGCCTGTTGTGGGTCAGAATGACCGTGGCGGTTTACCGTGGCCGCGGCGGTATGTTGGCGGTCTTCTGACTGCAGTAAGAGGATTTTACCGCCAAGGTTGGAATGACCACCTAAGTAACTTAGCACCCACCCTTTTCCAGGTAAAGGTTAGACATATAGGTGACTTATAAGTTACTTAAGTGCAGTGGTAAATGGCTGTGAAATAACGTGGACGTTATTTCACTCAGGCTGCACTGGCAGGCCTGTGTAAGAATTGTCAGATCTCCCTATGGGTGGCATAAGAAATGCTGCAGCCCATAGGGATCTCCTGGAACCCCAATACCCTGGGTACCTCAGTACCATATACTAGGGAATTATAAGGGTGTTCCAGTATGCCAATGTAAATTGGTGAAATTGGTCACTAGCCTGTTAGTGACAATTTGGAAAGAGAATGAGAGAGCATAACCACTGAGGTTCTGGATAGCAGGGCCTCAGTGAGACAGTTAGTCATAACACAGGTAACACATACAGGGCACACTTATGAGCACTGGGGCCCTGGCTGGCAGGGTCCCAGTGACACATACAATAAAACAACATATATACAGTGAAATATGGGGGTAACATGCCAGGCAAGATGGTGCTTTCCTACACAACCCCCCCCCAAACGAAGGACAATAAGACTAGCCATGACCTGATGAGTCTTCATTGTCTAAGTGGAAATATCTGGAGAGTCCATCTGCATTGGAGTGGGTAAACCCAGGTCTATGTTCCACTGTATAGTCCATTTACCTGTAGGGATATGGACCACCTCAACAATTTAGGGTTTTCACCTTTCATTTGTTTTAGCCAAAGTAGAGGTTTGTGGTCTGTCTGAACAATGAAGTGAGTGCCAAACAGGTATGGCCTCAACTTCTTCAGTGCCCAGACCACAGCAAAGGCCTCCCTCTCTATGGCAGACCAACGCTTTTCTCTAGGGGTCAACCTCCTGCTGATAAAAGCAACAGGTTGATCCTGGCCCTCAGAATTAAGTTGTGATAAGACTGCCCCTACCCCTAATTCAGATGCATCAGTGTGGACAATTAATTTTTTGGAGAAACAGGGGCTTTTCAGGACAGGTGCAGAGCACATGGTCTGCTTCAGCTCCTCAAAAGCTTTCTGACAGTTTGCTGTCCATAATACCTTTTTAGGCATTTTCTTAGATGTGAGGTCATTAAGAGGGGCTGCAATGGAGCCATAGTTCTTTATGAACCTCCTGTAGTACCCAGTGAGGCCTAAAAAGGCTCTCACTTGAGTCTGAGTTGTAGGGGGAACCCAATCTATAATAGTTTGGATTTTCCCCTGAAGTGGTGCAATCTGTTCTCCACCTACCAGGTGTCCCAGATAAACCACTTTCCCCTGCCCTATCTGGCACTTTGAAGCCTTGATAGTGAGGCCTGCCTTTTGCAGGGCCTCCAAAACTTTCCATAGGTGGACCAGGTGATCATCCCAGCTGGAGCTAAAGACAGCTATATCATCTAGATATGCTGCACTAAAAGCTTCCAGCCCTTGCAGGACTGTATTCACCAACCTTTGAAAAGTGGCAGGTGCATTTTTCAATCCAAAAGGCATTACTGTGAATTGGTAATAACCTCCAATGGTTGAAAATGCAGTTTTAGCTTTTGCATCCTCTGATAACTTGATGTGCCAATACCCTGCAGTCAAATCAAAGGGGCTTAGATACCTGGCAGATGCCAGTGTATCTATCAGCTCATCTGCCCTGGTTATAGGGTGAGCATCAATTTTGGTTACCTGGTTGAGACCTCTGTAGTCAACACAAAATCTCATTTCCCTTTTACCATCTTTGGAATGAGGTTTTGGTACAAGTATCACAGGAGAGGCCCATGGACTTTCAGAGCGCTCAACCACTCCCAGTTCAAGCATTTTCTGCACCTCTTGCTTTATGCAGTCTCTGACATGGTCAGGCTGCCTATAGATCTTACTTTTGACAGGTAAGCTGTCTCCAGTATCTATAGTGTGCTCACACCAAGAAGTGGTGCCTGGCACAGTAGAGAAGAGTTCAGAAAACTGACCCAGGAGATTTATGCAGTGGTCTTTCTGCACAGCAGTAAGACAATCTGCCAGTACTACACCTTCCACTAGAGCATCTTGTTCTGTGGAAGAGACGAGATCAGGGAGAGGATCACTCTCTTCTTCCTGTCCCTCATCTGTTGCCATGAGCAGGGTGAGATCAGCCCTGTCATAGTAGGGTTTCAGGCGATTGACATGGAGCACCCTAAGGGGACTCCTGGCAGTGCCTAAGTCAACTGAGTAGGTGACTTCACCCTTTTTCTCAACAATTATGTGGGGTCCACTCCATTTGTCTTGGAGTGCTCTTGGAGCCACAGGCTCCAAGACCCCCACTTTCTGCCCTGGTTGGTACTGAACCAAAACAGCCTTCTGGTCATCCATTGCTTTTGGAGATTTTGGCTGGCCTGAAGGTTTTTACTGGCCTTTTTCATGTACTCAGCCATCCTAGATCTTAGGCCAAGTACATAGTCCACTATGTCTTGCTTTGGAGCTTTTAAAGGTTGTTCCCAACCCTCCTTCACAAGTGTTACAGGACCTCTTACAGGGTGTCCAAATAGGAGTTCAAAGGGGATGAAGCCCACTCCTTTCTGGGGTACCTCCCTGTAAGCAAAAAGGAGGCAAGGTAACAGGACATCCCATCTCCTGCGGAGTTTGTCAGGGAGTCCCATTATCATTCCTTTGAGAGTTTTATTAAACCTCTCAATCAGTCCATTTGTTTGTGGATGATAGGGTGTAGTGAACTTGTATGTCACACCACATTCCTTCCACATGGTCTTTAAGTAAGCAGACATGAAATTGCTTCCCCTGTCTGATACCACCTCTTTTGGGAAGCCCACCCTGGAAAAGATTCCCAGGAGGGCCTTTGCCACTGCAGGAGCTGTAGTGGTCCTTAGAGGAATTGCTTCAGGATATCTGGTGGCATGGTCCACTACCACCAAGATAAACCTATTGCCTGGAGCAGTAGGAGGGTCAAGGGGGCCAACTATGTCAACCCCCACCCTTTCAAAGGGAACCCCAACCACAGGCAGTGGAATAAGGGGTGCCTTTGGAGTGCCACCTGTCTTGCCACTGGCTTGACAGGTTTCACAGGACTTACAAAATTCCTTTGTGTCCTCTGACATTCTAGGCCAATGAAACAAGGGAACAAGCCTGTCCCAAGTTTTAATTTGCCCCAAATGTCCAGCTAAGGGAATGTCGTGGGCTAGAGTTAGGAGGAACTTTCTGTACTCCTGAGGAATCACCAATCTCCTGGCAGCTCCAGGTTTTGGATCCCTTGCTTCAGTGTACAAAAGGTTGTCCTCCCAGTAAACTCTGTGAGAGTCACTGACATCCCCATTTGCTTGTTTGACAGCTTGCTGCCTTAGACCCTCTAGTGTGGGACAGGTATGCTGTGCCACACTCAGCTCCTCCCTGGCAGGCCCCCCTTCACCCAAAAGCTCAGCAGTGTCTGCCTCCAGCTCCTCTGGTGTAGGTTCTGCACAGGGTGGAAATTCTTCTTCCTCAGAAGTTGAATCCACTGTAGAGGGAGGGATAGTAGGTAGTATTTTATCTTTACTAACCCTAGCTTTAGGGAGCACTTGGTCCATTCTTCCAGGATCCAAGTCACCCTGTCCTTTTTGCTTTTTGGCCTGAGCCCTGGTCAAAGCAAAAATATGCCCTGGAATGCCCAGCATTGCTGCATGAGCCTCCAACTCCACTTCTGCCCAAGCTGATGTCTCTAAATCGTTCCCTAGTAGACAGTCTACAGGTAAATCTGAGGCAACCACAACCTTCTTTGGACCAGTAACCCCCCTCAGTTGATATTCACAACAGCCATGGGGTGGCTAAGAGTGTTGTTATGAGCATCGGTTACATGGTACTGGTGACCAAGTAGGTGTTGTTCAGGGTGGACCAGTTTCTCTATTACCATTGTAACACTGGCACCTGTGTCCCTGTAGGCCTGAACCTCAACACGATTTATTAGGGGTAGTTGCTTGTACTTATCCATGTTAAGGGGACAAGCAACCAAGGTGGCCAAATCAATGGCCCCCTCAGAGACTAACACAGCCTCTGTGGTCTCCCTAATCAGACCAACCCCAACTAAATTCCCAAAAGTGAGCCCAGCTACTCCCGTGGATTGGCTATTGTAGGAAGTTGGCTCTGTATGTGCTATTTCAAAGTAAGGAATAGCATGCACAGAGCCCAAGGGTTCCCCTTAGAGGTAAAATAGTGGTAAAAAGAGATAATACTAATGCTCTATTTTGTGGTAGTGTGGTCGAGCAGTAGGCTTATCCAAGGAGTAGTGTTAAGCATTTGTTGTACATACACTTAGACAATAAATGAGGTACACACACTCAGAGACAAATCCAACCAATAGGTTTTGTATAGAAAAATATCTTTTCTTAGTTTATTTTAAGAACCACAGGTTCAAATTTAACATGTAATATCTTGTTTGAAAGGTATTGCAGGTAAGTACATTAGGAACTTTGAATCATTTCAATTGTATGTATACTTTTCAAGTTATTCACAAATAGCTATTTTAAAAGTGGACACAGTGCAATTTTCACAGTTCCTGGGGGAGGTAAGTTTTTGTTAGTTTTACCAGGTAAGTAAGACACTTACAGGGTTCAGTTCTTGGTCCAAGGTAGCCCACCGTTGGGGGTTCAGAGCAACCCCAAAGTTACCACACCAGCAGCTCAGGGCCGGTCAGGTGCAGAGTTCAAAGTGGTGCCCAAAACGCATAGGCTTCAATGGAGAGAAGGGGGTGCCCCGGTTCCAGTCTGCCAGCAGGTAAGTACCCGCGTCTTCGGAGGGCAGACCAGGGGGGTTTTGTAGGGTACCGGGGGGGACACAAGCCCACACAGAAATTTCACCCTCAGCGGCGCGGGGGCGGCCGGGTGCAGTGTTAGAACAAGCGTCGGGTTCGCAATGGAAGTCAATGAGAGATCAAGGGATCTCTTCAGCGCTGCAGGCAGGCAAGGGGGGGCTTCCTCGGGGAAACCTCCACTTGGGCAAGGGAGAGGGACTCCTGGGGGTCACTTCTGCAGTGAAAGTCCGGTCCTTCAGGTCCTGGGGGCTGCGGGTGCAGGGTCTTTTCCAGGCGTCGGGACTTAGGTTTCAGAGAGTCGCGGTCAGGGGAAGCCTCGGGATTCCCTCTGCAGGCGGCGCTGCGGGGGCTCAGGGGGGACAGGTTTTGGTACTCACAGTCGTAGAGTAGTCCGGGGGTCTTCCCTGAGGTGTTGGTTCTCCACCAGCCGAGTCGGGGTCGCCGGGTGCAGTGTTGCAAGTCTCACGCTTCTTGCGGGGAGATTGCAGGGTTCTTTAAAGCTGCTCCTTTGGATAAAGTTGCAGTCTTTTTGGAGTAGGTCCGCTGTCCTCTGGAGTTTCTTGTTGTCGTCGAAGCAGGGCAGTCCTCAGAGGATTCAGAGGTCGCTGGTCCCTTTGGAAGGCGTCGCTGGAGCAGAGTTCTTTGGAAGGCAGGAGACAGGCCGGTGAGTTTCTGGAGCCAAGGCAGTTGTTGTCTTCTGGTCTTCCTCTGCAGGGGTTTTCAGCTAGGCAGTCCTTCTTCTTGTTGTTGCAGGAATCTGGTTTCTAGGTTCAGGGAGAGCCCTTAAATACTAAATTTAAGGGCGTGTTTAGGTCTGGGGGGTTAGTAGCCAATGGCTACTAGCCCTGAGGGTGAGTACACCCTCTTTGTGCCTCCTCCCAAGGGGAGGGGGTCACATCCCTAATCCTATTGGGGGAATCCTCCATCTGCAAGATGGAGGATTTCTAAAAGTTAGAGTCACCTCAGCTCAGGACACCTTAGGGGCTGTCCTGACTGGCCAGTGACTCCTCCTTGTTATTCTCATTATTTTCTCCGGCCTTGCCGCCAAAAGTGGGGGCCGGTGCCGGAGGGGGCGGGCAACTCCACTAGCTGGAGTGTCCTGCGGTGCTGTGACAAAGGGGTGAGCCTTTGAGGCTCACCGCCAGGTGTTACAGCTCCTGCCTGGGGGAGGTGTTAGCATCTCCACCCAGTGCAGGCTTTTTTACTGGCTTCAGAGTGACAAAGGCACTCTCCCCATGGGGCCAGCAACATGTCTCTAGTGTGGCAGGCTGCTGGAACCAGTCAGCCTACACAGATAGTCGGTTAAGTTTCAGGGGGCACCTCTAAGGTGCCCTCTGTGGTGTATTTTACAATAAAATGTACACTGGCATCAGTGTGCATTTATTGTGCTGAGAAGTTTGATACCAAACTTCCCAGTTTTCAGTGTAGCCATTATGGTGCTGTGGAGTTCATGTAAAACAGACTCCCAGACCATATACTCTTATGGCTACCCTGCACTTACAATGTCTAAGGTTTTGCTTAGACACTGTAGGGGCACAGTGCTCATGCACTGGTACCCTCACCTATGATATAGTGCACCCTGCCTTAGGGCTGTAAGGCCTGCTAGAGGGGTGTCTTACCTATACTGCATAGGCAGTGAGAGGCTGGCATGGCACCCTGAGGGGAGTGCCATGTCGACTTACTCATTTTGTTCTCACTAGCACACACAAGCTGGTAAGCAGTGTGTCTGTGCTGAGTGAGGGGTCTCTAGGGTGGCATAATACATGCTGCAGCCCTTAGAGACCTTCCCTGGCATCAGGGCCCTTGGTACCAGAGGTACCAGTTACAAGGGACTTATCTGGGTGCCAGGGTGTGCCAATTGTGGAATCAAAAGTACAGGTTAGGGAAAGAACACTGGTGCTGGGGCCTGGTTAGCAGGCCTCAGCACACTTTCAATTCAAAACATAGCATCAGCAAAGGCAAAAAGTCAGGGGGTAACCATGCCAAGGAGGCATTTCCTTACACAACCCCCCCCCAAACGAAAGAGGATGAGACTAACCTTTCCCAAGAGAGTCTTCATTTTCTAAGTGGAAGAACCTGGAAAGGCCATCTGCATTGGCATGGGCAGTTCCAGGTCTGTGTTCCACTATAAAGTCCATTCCCTGTAGGGAGATGGACCACCTCAACAGTTTTGGATTTTCACCTTTCATTTGCATCAGCCATCTGAGAGGTCTGTGGTCAGTCTGAACTAGGAAGTGAGTACCAAAGAGGTATGGTCTCAGCTTCTTCAGGGACCAAACCACAGCAAAGGCCTCCCTCTCAATGGCACTCCAACGCTGCTCCCTGGGGAGTAACCTCCTGCTAATGAAAGCAACAGGCTGGTCAAGGCCATCATCATTTGTTTGGGACAAAACTGCCCCTATCCCATGTTCAGAGGCATCTGTTTGCACAATGAACTGCTTGGAGTAATCTGGAGCTTTTAGAACTGGTGCTGTGCACATAGCTTGTTTCAGGGTGTCAAAGGCCTGTTGGCATTCTACAGTCCAGTTTACTTTCTTGGGCATTTTCTTGGAGGTGAGTTCTGTGAGGGCTGTCACAATGGATCCATATCCCTTCACAAATCTCCTGTAGTACCCAGTCAAGCCAAGGAATGCCCTGACTTGAGTCTGGGTTTTTGGAGCTGCCCAGTCCAGAATAGTCTGGATCTTAGGCTGGAGTGGCTGAACTTGGCCTCCACCTACAAGGTGTCCCAAGTAAACCACAGTTCCCTGCCCTATCTGGCATTTGGATGCCTTGATAGAGAGGCCTGCAGATTGCAGAGCCTTCAAAACCTTCTTCAGGTGGACCAGGTGATCCTGCCAGGTGGAGCTGAAGACAGCAATATCATCAAGATAAGCTGCACTAAAGGATTCCAGCCCAGCAAGGACTTGATTCACCAACCTTTGGAAGGTGGCAGGGGCATTCCTTAAACCAATGGGCATAACAGTGAACTGATAATGCCCATCAGGTGTGGAGAATGCTGTCTTTTCTTTTGCTCCAGGGGCCATTTTGATTTGCCAGTACCCTGCTGTTAAGTCAAAGGTACTTAAGAATTTGGCAGCCCCTAATTTGTCTATTAGCTCATCAGCTCTAGGAATGGGATGAGCATCTGTCTTTGTGAAAGAGTTGAGACCTCTGTAGTCCACACAAAACCTCATCTCTCTCTTTCCTTCTTTGGTGTGAGGTTTGGGGACTAAGACCACTGGGCTAGCCCAGGGGCTGTCAGAGTACTCAATTACTCCCAATTCCAGCATCTTGTGGACTTCCACCTTGATGCTTTCCTTAACTTGGTCAGACTGTCTAAATATTTTGTTTTTGACAGGCATGCTGTCTCCTGTGTCCACATCATGGGTACACAGGTGTGTCTGACCAGGGGTTAGGGAAAAGAGTTCAGCAAACTGCTGCAGGACCTTCCTGCAGTCAGACTGCTGTTGGCTAGAGCGGGTGTCTGAGTAGATCACTCCATCTACTGAGCCATCTTTAGGGTCTGATGAGAGGAGATCAGGGATAGGTTCACTCTCAGCTTCCTGGTCCTCATCTGTTACCATCAACAGATTTACATCAGCCCTGTCATGGAAGAGCTTAAGGCGGTTCACATGGATCACCCTCTTGGGGCTCCTGCTTGTGCCCAGGTCCAACAGGTAGGTGACCTGGCTCTTCCTCTCTAGTACTGGGTAAGGGCCACTCCATTTGTCCTGAAGTGCCCTGGGAGCCACAGGCTCCAGAACCCAGACTTTCTGCCCTGGTTGAAATTCAACCAGTGCAGCCTTTTGGTCATACCACAACTTCTGGAGTTGTTGGCTGGCCTCAAGGTTTTTACTTGCCTTTTCCATGTACTCTGCCATCCTTGAGCGAAGGCCAAGTACATAGTCCACTATGTCTTGTTTAGGCTCATGAAGAGGTCTCTCCCAGCCTTCTTTAACAAGAGCAAGTGGTCCCCTTACAGGGTGGCCAAACAGAAGTTCAAAGGGTGAGAATCCTACTCCCTTCTGAGGCACCTCTCTGTAAGCGAAAAGCAGACATGGCAGGAGGACATCCCATCTCCTTTTGAGTTTTTCTGGGAGCCCCATGATCATGCCCTTTAATGTCTTGTTGAATCTCTCAACAAGGCCATTAGTTTGTGGATGATATGGTGTAGTGAATTTGTAAGTCACTCCACACTCATTCCACATGTGTTTTAGGTATGCTGACATGAAGTTGGTACCTCTGTCAGACACCACCTCCTTAGGGAAACCCACTCTGGTAAAGATACCAATGAGGGCCTTGGCTACTGCAGGGGCAGTAGTCGACCTAAGGGGAATAGCTTCAGGATACCTAGTAGCATGATCCACTACTACTAGGATGTACATATTTCCTGAGGCTGTGGGAGGTTCTAGTGGACCAACTATGTCCACACCCACTCTTTCAAAGTGGACCCCCACCACTGGAAGTGGAATGAGGGGGGCATTTGGATGCCCTCCTGTCTTACCACTGGATTGACAGGTGGGGCAGGAGAGGCAAAACTCCTTAACCTTCTGGGACATATTGGGCCAGTAGAAGTGGTTGACTAACCTCTCCCACGTCTTGGTTTGTCCCAAATGCCCAGCAAGGGGAATATCATGGGCTAAGGTCAGAATAAACTCTCTGAAACCCTGAGGCACTACCACTCTCCTAGTGGCACCAGGTTTGGGATCTCTTGCCTCAGTGTACAGGAGTCCATCTTCCCAATAGACCCTATGTGTTCCATTTTTCTTGCCTTTGGACTCTTCAGCAGCTTGCTGCCTAAGGCCTTCAAGAGAGGGACAGGTTTCTCGTCCCTTACACAACTCTTCCCTTGAGGGTCCCCCTGGGCCCAAGAGCTCAACCTGATAAGGTTCCAGCTCCATAGGCTCAGTTCCCTCAGAGGGCAGAACTTCTTCCTGAGAAGAGAGGTTCTCTTTTTGGTGTTGTGTTGCAGCTGGTTTCCCAGCTGACTTTCCTTTTCTCTTGGTAGGCTGGGCCATTTTTCCAGACTCCAGCTCTACTTTTTCACCCTGTGCCTTGCACTGTGCCCTAGTCTTGACACACACCAGCTCAGGGATACCCAGCATGGCTGCATGGGTTTTCAGTTCTACCTCAGCCCATGCTGAGGACTCCAGGTCATTTCCAAGCAAACAGTCTACTGGGATATTTGAGGAGACCACCACCTGTTTCAGGCCATTGACCCCTCCCCACTCTAAAGTTACCATTGCCATGGGATGTACTTTACTCTGATTGTCAGCATTGGTGACTGGATAGGTTTGTCCAGTCAGGTATTGGCCAGGGGAAACCAGTTTCTCTGTCACCATGGTGACACTGGCACCTGTATCCCTCAGGCCCTCTACACTTGTCCCATTAATTAAGAGCTGCTGCCTGTATTTTTGCATGTTAGGGGGCCAGGCAGCCAGTGTGGCTAAATCCACCCCACCCTCAGAGACTAATGTAGCTTCAGTGTGACACCTGATTTGCTCTGGGCACACTGTTGATCCCACTTGGAGACTGGCCATTCCAGTTTTAGCTGGATGGGAGTTAGAAGTGGTATCTTTCTTGGGACAGGCCTTGTCTCCAGTTTGGTGTCCAGACTGACTACAGTTTCGACACCAGGCCTTTTTGGGATCAAAGTTTTTACCCTTGTACCCAGGATTGTTTTGTGAAGAGGCTCTGGGCCCACCCTCCTGTGCAGGTTTTTGGGGGCCTGTAGAAGACTCTTTACTATTTTTATTTTTGGCTGTCTCACCACCTTTCCCCTGGGGAGGTTTTGTGACCCCTTTCTTTTGGTCACCCCCTGTGGAAGTTTTGGACACCCTAGTCTTGACCCAATGGTCCGCCTTCTTTCCCAATTCTTGGGGAGAAATTGGTCCTAGGTCCACCAGATGCTGATGCAGTTTATCATTGAAACAATTACTTAATAGGTGTTCTTTCACAAATAAATTGTACAGCCCATCATAATCATTTACACCATTTCCTTGAATCCAACCATCTAGTGTTTTTACTGAGTAGTCTACAAAGTCAACCCAGGTCTGGCTCGAGGATTTTTGAGCCCCCCTGAATCTAATCCTATACTCCTCAGTGGAGAATCCAAAGCCCTCAATCAGGGTACCCTTCATGAGGTCATAAGATTCTGCATCTTTTTTAGAGAGTGTGAGGAGTCTATCCCTACACTTTCCTGTGAACATTTCCCAAAGGAGAGCACCCCAGTGAGATTTGTTCACTTTTCTGGTTTCACAAGCCCTCTCAAAAGCTGTGAACCATTTGGTGATATCATCACCATCTTCATATTTAGTTACAATCCCTTTGGGGATTTTCAACATGTCAGGAGAATCTCTGACCCTAGTTATGTTGCTGCCACCATTGATGGGTCCTAGGCCCATCTCTTGTCTTTCCCTTTCTATGGCTAGGATCTGTTTTTCCAAAGCCAATCTTTTGGCCATCCTGGCTAACTGGATGTCCTCTTCACTGGAGTTATCCTCAGTGATTTCAGAGAGGCTGGACCCTCCTGTGAGGGAGCCAGCATCTCTGACTATTATTTTTGGAGTCAGGGCTTGAGAGGCCCTGTTCTCCCTGGATAGGACTGGTGGAGGGGATTCTTCCTCCAGTTCACTATCATCCTCCTCTGTGTTATCCACAGAGGGGTTGGCTCTATCATACTCTGCCAACAGCTCCTGGAGCTGTGCCTTGGTAGGTCTGGAGCCCATTGTTATTTTTCTTATGTTACAGAGTGACCTTAGCTCTCTCATCTGGAGATGGAGGTAAGGTGTGGTGTCGAGTTCCACCACATTCACATCTGTGCTAGACATTATGCTTCTAAAAGTTGGAATACTTTTTAAGAATCTAAAACTAGTTCTAGAATCTAATTCAAACTTTTACCAAACTTTTAAACTCTAAAAGAAATGCTAAACAGGATCTAACACAAGGCCCTAGCAGGTCTTTTAAGAATTTAGAAAACTTTTCAAATTGCAAAAATCAATTTCTAATGACAATTTTGGAATTTGTCGTGTGATCAGGTATTGGCTGAGTAGTCCAGCAAATGCAAAGTCTTGTACCCCACCGCTGATCCACCAATGTAGGAAGTTAGCTCTGTATGTGCTATTTCAAAGTAAGGAATAGCATGCACAGAGTCCAAGGGTTCCCCTTAGAGGTAAAATAGTGGTAAAAAGAGATAATACTAATGCTCTATTTTGTGGTAGTGTGGTCGAGCAGTAGGCTTATCCAAGGAGTAGTGTTAAGCATTTGTTGTACATACACTTAGACAATAAATGAGGTACACACACTCAGAGACAAATCCAACCAATAGGTTTTGTATAGAAAAATATCTTTTCTTAGTTTATTTTAAGAACCACAGGTTCAAATTTAACATGTAATATCTTGTTTGAAAGGTATTGCAGGTAAGTACATTAGGAACTTTGAATCATTTCAATTGCATGTATACTTTTCAAGTTATTCACAAATAGCTATTTTAAAAGTGGACACAGTGCAATTTTCACAGTTCCTGGGGGAGGTAAGTTTTTGTTAGTTTTACCAGGTAAGTAAGACACTTACAGGGTTCAGTTCTTGGTCCAAGGTAGCCCACCGTTGGGGGTTCAGAGCAACCCCAAAGTTACCACACCAGCAGCTCAGGGCCGGTCAGGTGCAGAGTTCAAAGTGGTGCCCAAAACGCATAGGCTTCAATGGAGAGAAGGGGGTGCCCCGGTTCCAGTCTGCCAGCAGGTAAGTACCCGCGTCTTCGGAGGGCAGACCAGGGGGGTTTTGTAGGGCACCGGGGGGGACACAAGCCCACACAGAAATTTCACCCTCAGCGGCACGGGGGCGGCCGGGTGCACTGTTAGAACAAGCGTTGGGTTCGCAATGGAAGTCAATGAGAGATCAAGGGATCTCTTCAGCGCTGCAGGCAGGCAAGGGGGGGCTTCCTCGGGGAAACCTCCACTTGGGCAAGGGAGAGGGACTCCTGGGGGTCACTTCTGCAGTGAAAGTCCGGTCCTTCAGGTCCTGGGGGCTGCGGGTGCAGGGTCTTTTCCAGGCGTCGGGACTTAGGTTTCAGAGAGTCGCGGTCAGGGGAAGCCTCGGGATTCCCTCTGCAGGTGGCGCTGTGGGGGCTCAGGGGGGACAGGTTTTGGTACTCACAGTCGTAGAGTAGTCCGGGGGTCCTCCCTGAGGTGTTGGTTCTCCACCAGCCGAGTCGGGGTCGCCGGGTGCAGTGTTGCAAGTCTCACGCTTCTTGCGGGGAGATTGCAGGGTTCTTTAAAGCTGCTCCTTTGGATAAAGTTGCAGTCTTTTTGGAGCAGGTCCGCTGTCCTCTGGAGTTTCTTGTCGTCGTCGAAGCAGGGCAGTCCTCAGAGGATTCAGAGGTCGCTGGTCCCTTTGGAAGGCGTCGCTGGAGCAGAGTTCTTTGGAAGGCAGGAGACAGGCCGGTGAGTTTCTGGAGCCAAGGCAGTTGTTGTCTTCCGGTCTTCCTCTGCAGGGGTTTTCAGCTAGGCAGTCCTTCTTCTTGTTGTTGCAGGAATCTGGTTTCTAGGTTCAGGGAGAGCCCTTAAATACTAAATTTAAGGGCGTATTTAGGTCTGGGGGGTTAGTAGCCAATGGCTACTAGCCCTGAGGGTGAGTACACCCTCTTTGTGCCTCCTCCCAAGGGGTGGGGGTCACATCCCTAATCCTATTGGGGGAATCCTCCATCTGCAAGATGGAGGATTTCTAAAAGTTAGAGTCACCTCAGCTCAGGACACCTTAGGGGCTGTCCTGACTGGCCAGTGACTCCTCCTTGTTATTCTCATTATTTTCTCCGGCCTTGCCGCCAAAAGAGGGGGCCGGGCCGGAGGGGGCGGGCAACTCCACTAGCTGGAGTGTCCTGCGGTGCTGTGACAAAGGGGTGAGCCTTTGAGGCTCACCGCCAGGTGTTACAGCTCCTGCCTGGGGGAGGTGTTAGCATCTCAACCCAGTGCAGGCTTTGTTACTGGCCTCAGAGTGACAAAGGCACTCTCCCCATGGGGCCAGCAACATGTCTCTAGTGTGGCAGGCTGCTGGAACCAGTCAGCCTACACAGATAGTCGGTTAAGTTTCAGGGGGCACCTCTAAGGTGCCCTCTGTGGTGTATTTTACAATAAAATGTACACTGGCATCAGTGTGCATTTATTGTGCTGAGAAGTTTGATACCAAACTTCCCAGTTTTCAGTGTAGCCATTATGGTGCTGTGGAGTTCGTGTAAAACAGACTCCCAGACCATATACTCTTATGGCTACCCTGCACTTACAATGTCTAAGGTTTTGCTTAGACACTGTAGGGGCACAGTGCTCATGCACTGGTACCCTCACCTATGACATAGTGCACCCTGCCTTAGGGCTGTAAGGCCTGCTAGAGGGGTGTCTTACCTATACTGCATAGGCAGTGAGAGGCTGGCATGGCACCCTGAGGGGAGTGCCATGTCGACTTACTCATTTTGTTCTCACTAGCACACACAAGCTGGTAAGCAGTGTGTCTGTGCTGAGTGAGGGGTCTCTAGGGTGGCATAATACATGCTGCAGCCCTTAGAGACCTTCCCTGGCATCAGGGCCCTTGGTACCAGAGGTACCAGTTACAAGGGACTTATCTGGGTGCCAGGGTGTGCCAATTGTGGAATCAAAAGTACAGGTTAGGGAAAGAACACTGGTGCTGGGGCCTGGTTAGCAGGCCTCAGCACACTTTCAATTCAAAACATAGCATCAGCAAAGGCAAAAAGTCAGGGGGTAACCATGCCAAGGAGGCATTTCCTTACAGCTATTAGTAGGTTTACTCCCACCACCACTGCTATTACTAGGGGCACTAGGTGTAGCAGCAGGGGTTGTAGTGGTAGGAGGCTTGGTGCTTTTCTTTGGACAACTGGGATCTGTTGTCCAATGGCCTTTTATTTTACATAAATAGCACCATGGTTTATTTTCTTTGTTTTGATTTGAAGAGGATTAGGGCCCACCACCCCCACCAGAGTGTTTTTGTGGGCCTGATGAAGACTCATTTTTAGATTTGTCCCCACCCTTGTCAGAAGACTTACCATCCTTCTTCTTGCCATCCTTGTCACCCCCTGTATGAACTTTTCTGTTCACCCTTGTTCTGACCCATTTGTCTGCCTTTCTTTCCCAATTCTTGGGGAGAGGTCAGATCAGAGTCTACCAGGTACTGGTGCAACAAATCAGACACTCAATTATTAAGAATATGCTCTCTCAGGATTAAGTTATACAGGCTTTTATAGTCAGAAACGTTACTGCCATGTAACCACCCCTCCAAGGCCTTCACTGAATGGTCAACAAAGTCTACCCAGTCTTGTGAGGACTCATTTTTGGTTTCTCTGAACTTCATCCTATACTGTTCAGTGGTTAAGCCATAACCATCCAGGAGTGCATTATTAAGAACTGTAAAATTATTGGCATCACTTTCCTTCACAGTAAGGAGCCTATCCCTACCCTTTCCACTGAAAGATAGCCATAGGATAGCAGCCCACTGCCTTTGAGGGACCTCCTGTACAACACAGGCCCTCTCAAGTGCAGCAAACCACTTGTTAATGTCATCCCCCTCCTTGTAAGGGGGAACTATCTTGTGCAGATTCCTAGAATCATGCTCTTTTGCAGGATGACTATTTGGAATACTGCTGCTGCCACCATGGGGTCCTAACCCCAACCTCTGACTCTCTTTTTCTAAATCAAAGGACTGCCTATCTAAATCCAGCTGTTGCTTCTTGAGCTTCAGCCTGGATTCTTCCACTCTCAATCTATTGAGCTCCCTTTCTAACACTCTGTCATCAGGGTGGGTGGGTGGGGCATGTCTTGATACAGAAGAATGATGAGAATGAACAGAGGGAGACCTGGCCCTAACAGATGGCACTCTAACATTCTGGCCTAAAGAAGTAACACTTCTACTGTGATGAGAAACAACACTATTACTGTGATGTGAATTCACATCAGTACCAGCTATGCTAGGTGGCCTGCTAAGGGGCAGGTTGGCAAGACTCCCTCCCACATCTTTTGCTAGGGGTGCCCCAGGATCAGATTGGGAACCATCAGCTAATTTCTCACCAGAAGTGCAACCTAAGGTCTTATCTTGCTCAATGAGCATATTAACCAACAGTTGTCTTGAGGGATTCTTCCCTACCCCTAAACCTCTATCTATGCAGAGACTCCTTGCTTCCTTCCAGCTAAGGTTGTCATAAGCTATGCTGGCCAGATCAAGAGTTTGGCCTGTACCAGCCATGATAGAAAAGGTTTAAGGGACAGAAAAAGAGATAAAAATGTTTTCAGAACTTTTTAAAGGACAGAAAAAAAACTTTTTAAACTTTTAAAGAACTTTTTGAAAGTTTAGAGGTACTTTTCAGCACTTAGCAAAGAAGTGAGAGAAGAAAAGCAAAACTTTTTGGTTAGGTGTACATACACTGAACTTGTTTTGTATATTTTTCTCTTATGAAAAGTACAATATGACAAAGTGGTAAGTAGTTGCAAAGTACTTATCCCACCGCTGCACAACCAATGTAGGAGGCTGGACTGGCTTGTAGTGAACACCAAGGGGTACTTACACATTGTACCAGGCCCAGGTATCCCTTATTAGTGTATAGGGGTGTCTAGCAGCTTAGGCTGATAGAAAAGGTAGCTTAGCAGAGCAGCTTAGGCTGAACTAGGAGACGAGTGAAGCTCCTACAGTACCACTAGTGTCACTTGCACAATATCATAAGAAAACACAATACACACATATACTAAAAATAAAGGTACTTTATTTTTATGACAATATGCCAAAGTATCTCAGTGAGTACCCTCAGTATGAGGATAGCAAATATACACAAGATATATGTACACAATACCAAAATATGCAGTAATAGCAATAGAAAACAGTGCAAACAATGTATAGTCACAATAGAATGCAATGGGGGCACATAGGGATAGGGGCAACACAAACCATATACTCTAGAAGTGGAATGCGAACCACGAATGGACCCCATACCTATGTGACCTTGTAGAGGGTCGCTGGGACTGTAAGGAAACAGTGAGGGTTAGAAAAATAGCCCACCCCAAGACCCTTAAAAGTGGGTGCAAAGTGCACCTAAGTTCCCCAAAGAGCACAGAAGTCGTGATAGGGGAATTCTGCAGGAAAGACCAACACCAGCAATGCAACAACAATGGATTTCCAGACGAGAGTACCTGTGGAACAAGGGGACCAAATCCAAAAGTCACGATCAAGTCGGGAGTGGGCAGATGCCCAGGAAATGCCAGCTGTGGGTGCAAAGAAGCTGCCACCGGATGGTAGAAACTGTAGATTCTGCAAGAACGACAAGGGCTAGAAACTTCCCCTTTGGAGGATGGATGTCCGACGTCGTGAAGAGTCGTGCAGAAGTGATTTCCCGCAGAAAGACCGCAAACAAGCCTTGCTAGCTGCAAGGGTTGCGGTTAGGGTTTTTGGATGCTGCTGTGGCCCAGGAGGGACCAGGATATCGCCAATTGCGTGAGGAGACAGAGGGGGCATCCAGCAAGACAAAGAGCCCACTTAGAAGCAAGCAGCACCCACAGAAGTGCCGGAACAGGCACTACGAAGTGGAGTGAACTGGAGCTCACCCGAAGTTGCTCAAAAGAGTGCCACGACGCCGGAGGACAACTCAGGAGGTTGTGAAATGCAGGTTAGAGTGCCAGGGACCCAGGCTTGGCTGTGCACAAAGGAAATCCTTGAAGAGTGCACAGGAGCCGGAGTAGCTGCAAAACACGCGGTTCCCAGCAATGCAGTCTAGCGTGGGAGGCAAGGACTTACCTCCACCAAACTTGGACTGAAGAGTCACTAGACTGTAGGAGTCACTTGGACAGAGTTGCTGAGTTCAAGGGACCACGCTCGTCGTGCTGAGAGGAGACCCAGAGGACCGGTGATGCAGTTCTTTGGTGCCTGCGGTTGCAGGGGGAAGATTCAGTCGACCCACAGGAGATTTCTTCGGAGCTTCTAGTGCAGAGAGGAGGCAGACTACCCCCACAGCATGCACCACCAGGAAAACAGTTGAGAAGGCGGCAGGATCAGCGTTACAAGGTCGCAGTAGTCGTCTTTGCTACTTTGTTGCAGTTTTGCAGGCTTCCAGCGCGGTCAGCAGTCGATTCCTTGGCAGAAGGTGAAGAGAGAGATGCGGAGGAACTCTGATGAGCTCTTGCATTCGTTATCTAAGGAATTCCCCAACGCAGAGACCCTAAATAGCCAGAAAAGGAGGTTTGGCTACCTAGGAGAGAGGATAGGCTAGCAACACCTGAAGGAGCCTATCAGAAGGAGTCTCTGACGTCACCTGCTGGCACTGGCCACTCAGAGCAGTCCAGTGTGCCAGCAGCACCTCTGTTTCCAAGATGGCAGAGGTCTGGAGCACACTGGAGGAGCTCTGGGCACCTCCCAGGGGAGGTGCAGGTCAGGGGAGTGGTCACTCCCCTTTCCTTTGTCCAGTTTCGCGCCAGAGCAGGGCTGAGGGATCCCTGAACCGGTGCAGACTGGCTTATGCAGAGATGGGCACCATCTTTGCCCATCAAAGCATTTCCAGAGACTGGGGGAGGCTACTCCTCCCCAGCCCTGACACCTTTTTCCAAAGGGAGAGGGTGTAACACCCTATCTCTGAGGAAGTCCTTTGTTCTGCCTTCCTGGGCCAAGCCTTGCTGGACCCCAGAAGGGCAGAAACCTGTCTGAGGGGTTGGCAGCAGCAGCAGCTGCAGTGAAACCCCGTGAAAGGTAGTTTGGCAGTACCCGGGTCTGAGGTAGAGACTCGGGGGATCATGGAATTGTCTCCCCAATGCCAGAACGTCATTGGGGTGACAATTCCATGATCCTAGACATGTTACATGGCCATGTTCAGAGTTACCTTTGTGACGCTATACATATGTCGTGACATATGTATAGTGCACGCGTGTAATGGTGTCCCCGCACTCACAAAGTCCGGGGAATTTTCCATGAAAAATGTGGGAGCACCTTGGCTAGTGTCAGGGTGCCCACACACTAAGTAACTTAGCACCCAACCTTTACCAGGTAAAGGTTAGACATATAGGTGACTTATAAGTTACTTAAGTGCAGTGGTAAATGGCTGTGAACTAACGTGGACGTTATTTCACTCCGGCTGCACTGGCAGGCCTGTGTAAGAATTGTCAGATCTCCCTATGGGTGGCATAAGAAATGCTGCAGCCCATAGGGATCTCCTGGAACCCCAATACCCTGGGTACCTCAGTACCATATACTAGGGAATTATAAGGGTGTTCCAGTATGCCAATGTATATTGGTGAAATTGGTCACTAGCCTGTTAGTGACAATTTGGAAAGAGAATGAGAGAGCATAACCACTGAGGTTCTGGATAGCAGAGCCTCAGTGAGACAGTTAGTCATAACACAGGTAACACATACAAGGCATACTTATGAGCACTGGGGCCCTGGCTGGCAGGGTCCCAGTGACACATACAACTAAAACAACATATATACAGTGAAATATGGGTGTAACGTGCCAGGCAAGATGGTGCTTTCCTAGAGCTATACTCCCTTGGGAGGTAAGTAAAATACACAAAATATACACACAAACCAAAATCAGGTAAGTAAACAGTTAGAAAAGTAGTGCAAACACTGTAGAATACTATAGGATGCAATAGGCCTAGGGGCAACACAAACCATATACTCCAAAAGTGGAATGCGAACCACTAATGGACTCCAGGCCTAGTGTACTGTGTAGATGGTCGCTGGGAGTGTAAGAAAACACTAAGGGTGTCCAAGATACCCCACCCCAAGACCCTGGAAAGTAGGAGTAAATTTACCCTACTACCCCAGAAAGACAGTAAAGTCGAGATAGGGGATTCTCCAAAGACAACAACTGACTGCAAAGCACTGAAGATGGACTCCTGGACCTGAGGACCTGCAAAGGAAGGGGACCAAGTCCAAGAGTCACGCAAGTGTCCGGGGGGGGGGGGGGCAGGAGCCCACTAAACCCCAGATGAAGGTACAAAAGGCCTGCCTCCCGGTGGAAGAAGCCAAAGATTCTGCAACAACGGAAGGTGCCAAGAACTTCTCCCTTGGTCAGAAGATGTCCCACGGCGTGCTGGGGGATGCAGAGTTGTTTCCATGCAGAAGGACCGCAAACAAGCCTTGCTAGCTGCAAGAGTTGTGGCTAAAGGTTTTGGTTGCTGCAAGGGCTCAAGAAGGACCAGGAGGTTGCCCCTTGGAGGAGGAGACAGAGGGGGCGCTCAGCAACACAGAGAGCCCACTCAGAAGCAGGCAGCACCCGCAGAAGCACCTGAACAGGCATTCAGAAGATCTGAGCACGCCGGTCATCTGAGCACAGCAAAGAGGGTCCCACAAAGTCAGAGGTCAACTCAGCGAGTTGGTCAATGCAGGACAGAGTGCTGGGGACCTGGGCTGTGCTGTGCACGAAAGAAGTCTTGCAAAAATACACAGAAGCCCTAGCAGCTGCAGTTCACGCAGTGCACAGGATTACTGTCTGACGTGGGGAGGCAAGGACTTACCTCCACCAAATGTGGACAGAAGGACCACTGGACTGTCGGGGTCACTTGCATCCAGCTCCTGTGTTCCAGGGACCACGCTCGTCAAGATGAGAGGGGACCCAGAGGACCGGTGATGCAGAAATTTGGTGCCTGGCTTGGCAGGGGGAAGATTCCGTCGACCCATGGGAGATTTCTTCTTGGCTTCCAGTGCAGGGTGAAGGCAGACAGCCCTCAGAGCATGCACCACCAGGAAAAAGTCAAGAAAGCCGGCAGGATGAGGTGCTACAAAGTTGCTGGTAGTCTTCTTGCTACTTTGTTGTGGTTTTGCAGGCGTCCTGGAGCAGTCAGCGGTCGATCCTTGGCAGAAGTCAAAGAGAGAATTGTAGAGGAACTCTGGTGAGCTCTTGCATTCGTTCTCTGAAGAGAAACCCACAGGAGAGACCCTAAATAGCCCTCAGGGGAGAATGGGCTACCTAACCAGGTAAGAGCCTATCAGGAGGGGTCTCTGACGTCACCTGCTGGCACTGGCCACTCGTAGGTCTCCATTGTGTCCTCACACCTCTGCATTCAAGATGGCTGAGGTCTGGGACACACTGGAGGAGCTCTGGGCACCACCCCTGAGGTGGTGATGGACAGGGGAGTGGTCACCCCCCTTTCCTTTGTCCAGTTTCGCACCAGATTAGGGGCAGGGGGATCCTTGAACCGGTGTAGACTGGTTTATGCAAGGACGGCACCATCTAAGCCCTTCAAAGCATTTCCAGAGGCCAGAAGAGGCTACTCCTCTCAGGCCCTTAACACCTATTTCCAAAGGAAGAAGGTGTAACACCCTCTCTCAGAGGAAATCCTTTGTTCTGCCTTCCTGGGACTGGGCTGCCCAGGCCCCAGGGGGGCAGAACCCTGTCTGAGGGTTGGCAGCAGCGATAGCTGCAAAGAAAAACCCCAGAGAGCTAGTTTGGCAGTACCTGGGGCCCAGGGGATGCATGGAATTGTCCCCCCAATACCAGAATGGTATTGGGGTGACAATTCCATGATCCTAAACATGTTACATGGTCATGTTCGGAGTTACCATTGTGAAGCCACACATAGGTATTGACCTATATGTAGTTCACGCGTGTAATGGCGTCCCCGAACTCACAAAGTTCGGGGAATTTGCCCTGAACAATGTGGGGGCACCTTGGCTAGTGCGAGGGTGCCCTCACACTAAGTAACTTTGCACCTAACCTTCACTAAGTGAGGGTTAGACATATAGGTGACTTATAAGTTACATAAGTGCAGTGTAAAATGGCTGTGAAATAACATGGACGTTATTTCACTCAGGCTGCAGTGGCAGTCCTGTGTAAGAATTGTCTGAGCTCTCTATGGGTGGCAAAAGAAATGCTGCAACCCATAGGGATCTCCTGGAACCCCAATACCCTGGGTACCTAGGTACCATATACTAGGTTTTAGAAATGGGTTTTTTGGTTAGCAGTCAGGTTACCCTCTGTCCAAGCAAAAGCCCTCACTCTAGTCAGGGTAAGTCACACACTATCCAAGATTATCCTGTGCCCACCCTCTGGTAGCTTGGCACGAGCAGTCAGGCTTAACTTAGAAGGCAATGTGTAAAGTATTTGTGCAATAAATCATTCAATACCACCATATAGCACCACAAAAATACACCACACAGTGTTTAGAAAAATATATAATATTTATCAGGATAATTGTAGGTCAAAAAGAATAAAGTTGCAATGAAAAAAAATGTAGGAATATCACAGAGAAGTGATATAAAGTGTCTTAAGTCTTTAGAATATAAACAAAGTCTCTTTCAAGCACAAGTACCTGGTTGGGAGTGGAAAAATCTCCTCAGAGGGCCACAAGAGAAGAGGTGCGTGGAAAAAGGGTGTGTGCGTCGATTTCTCCCCAGCACACACGGACTTGCGTCGTTATTTTCCACGCGGGGAAGTCGGCGTCGTTTTCCGGCGCGTGGACAGTCTCTTTCTGTGGATCGCGGGGATTACCAGATGTCCCGGGTCTGTGCATGGATTTTCCTGCTTGTTCTCCGGCTGCGCGTCGGTCTGCGGGGCTGCGCGTCGAAATTACGATCTCACGGCTGGCGTCGCATTGATTTCTCCTCTAGACTTCGATCTTCGGGGCTGCGCGCTGAAATTACGATCTCCTGGCAGGCGTCGCGTCGATTTCTCCTCTAGAGGTCGGGCGGCGTTGTCCTTGCGAGGCCGTGCGTCGGATCTTCGATCGTCCCAAGAGCGTTGCGTCGATCAGTGTCGGAGTGAGGCGTTTTTCTCACCGCGAAACAAGCTGTGCGTCGAAATTTTCGGCGCACGGAGCGTCCAAGTAAAAGAGAGAAGTCTTTTTGGTCCTGAGACATCAAGGAACAGGAGGCAAGCTCTATCCAAGCCCTTGGAGAGCACTTTCACAGCCAGACAAGAGTTCAGCAAGGCAGCAGGGCAACAGCAAGGCAGCAGTCCTTTGTAGAAAGCAGACAGGTGAGTCCTTTGAGCAGCCAGGCATTTCTTCTTGGCAGGATGTAGTTTCTGGTTCAGGTTTCTTCTCCAGCAAGTGTCTCATGAGGTAGGGCAGAGGCCCTGTTTTATACCCAAATGTGCCTTTGAAGTGGGGGAGACTTCAAAGAGTGGCTAAGAAGTGCACCAGGTCCCCTTTCAGTTCAATCCTGTCTGCCAGGGTCCCAGTAGGGGGTGTGGCAGTCCTTTGTGTGAGAGCAGGCCCTCCACCCTCCCAGCCCAGGAAGACCCATTCAAAATGCAGATGTATGCAAGTGAGGCTGAGTACCCTGTGTTTGGGGTGTGTCTGAGTGAATGCACAAGGAGCTGTCAACCAAGCCCAGCCAGACATGGATTGTAAGGCACAGAAGGACTTAAGTGCAAAGAAATGCTCACTTTCTAAAAGTGGCATTTCTAGAATAGTAATAATAAATCCGACTTTACCAGTCAGTAGGATTTTGTATTACCATTCTGGCCATACTAAATATGACCTTCCTGCTCCTTTCAGATCAGCAGCTGCCACTTCAACAGTGTATGAGGGCAGCCCCAATGTTAGCCTATGAAGGGAGCAGGCCTCACAGTAGTGTGAAAACGAATTTAGGAGTTTTACACTACCAGGACATATAACTACCCAGGTACATGTCCTGCCTTTTACCTACACAGCACCCTGCCCTAGGGGTTACCTAGGGCACATATTAAGGGTGACTTATATGTAGAAAAAGGGGAGTTCTAGGCTTAGCAAGAATTTTTAAATGCCAAGTCGATGTGGCAGTGAAACTGCACACACAGGCCTTGCAATGGCAGACTTGAGACCAGGAGAAGGGGCTACTTAAGTGGGTGGCACAACCAGTGCTGCTGGCCCACTAGTAGCATTTAATTTACCAGCCCTATGCACATAGAGTGCACCTTACTAGGGACTTATAAGTAAATTAATAGTCCAATCAGGTATGATTCCAGGTTACCATGTTTTAGGGGAGAGAGCATATGCACTTTAGCCCGGGTTAGCAGGGGTAAAGTGCGCAGAGTCTATAAACCAGCAAAAACAGTGTCCAAAAAGTGGAGGGAGGCAGGCAAAAAATTAGGGGTGACTACCCTAAGGCTGTCAGGTCTAACATGTGTCCCCCCCAGCTGAAAGTGGGGAGAGCTACCCGACCTCCTGGGAGCTCTCATCGCTAAGGCGGAAGTACCTGGAGAGACCATCAGCATTGGCGTGGTCAACCCCTGGGCGATGTTCCACCGTAAAGTCCATCCCCTGTAGGGAAATGGACCACCTCAAGAGTTTTGGATTCTCACCCCTCATCTGCATGAGCCATCTGAGGGGCCTGTGGTCTGTCTGAACTAGGAAGTGAGTCCCAAACAGGTAGGGTCTTAGCTTCTTCAGTGCCCAGACCACAGCAAAAGCTTCTCTCTCAATAGCACTCCACCTCTGTTCCCGTGGTAGTAGCCTTCTGCTAATAAAGACTACTGGTTGATCTCTGCCCTCCTCATTCAGCTGTGCTAGGACTGCCCCTATGCCATGCTCTGAAGCGTCTGTCTGCATGATAAATTCCTGGGAGTAGTCAGGTAACATGAGCACGGGGGCCGTGCACATGGCTTCCTTCAGGGCGTCAAAGGCTTTCTGACAAGCCTCTGTCCAATTCACCAACCTAGGTTGTTTCTTGGAAGTGAGTTCTGTCAAGGGTGTTACAATGGTGCCATAGCCCTTGACAAATCTGCGGTAGTATCCTGTGAGGCCTAGAAAGGCTCTCACCTCAGTCTGCGTTCGCGGTGGTTGCCAGGCCTTGATAGTTTCAATCTTGGCCTGGAGTGGCTGCACCTTGCCACCACCCACTAGGTGTCCCAAGTACACCACGGAACCCTGCCCAATCTGGCACTTACTAGCCTTGATGGTCAGGCCTGCCTGTTGCAGGGCCTGAAGCACCTCCTTGAGGTGAAGCAGGTGTTCCTCCCAGCTGGAACTGTAGACAGCTATGTCATCCAGGTAGGCTGCACAGAAGGCATCCTTGCCAGCTAGGACCCCGTTAACCAACCGTTGGAAGGTAGCGGGGGCATTTTTCAACCCAAACGGCATCACCCGGAACTGGTAATGGCCATCAGGGGTTGAAAATGCGGATCTTTCCTTGGCCCCCTCAGTCAGGGCGATCTGCCAGTACCCTGAAGTAAGATCAAACGTACTCAGGAACTTGGCAGCGCCTAGCCTGTCCACGAGCTCATCAGCTCTGGGGATGTCGTGAGCATCTGTCCGTGTGACTGAGTTGAGACCCCAGTAGTCCACACAGAACCGGAGTTCTGGCTTCGCACCTGGGGCAGTAGCCTTAGGGACCAACACCACTGGGCTGGCCCAGGGACTACTGGATTTCTCGATAACCCCTAGAGTCAACATCTTGGAGACTTCCTCCTTGATGCTGGCCTTCAACTTATCCGACAACCTGTAAATTTTGTTCTTCACAGGGAGACTGTCACCAGTGTCAATATCATGAACACAGAGGTGGGTCAGTCCAGGAGTAAGGGAGAACAGGGGGGAAAACTGCTCCAACAGCTCATATCAGTCTCTTTTCTGGTTTAGAGTCAGGGAGTCAGACAGAATGACCCCGCTTACTGACCCATCACCTTCTTGGGCAGAGAGGAGGTCGGGGAGAGGTTCACTCTCCTCTTCCGTTCCTTCATCTGTGACCAGAAGCATGTTGATCTCCGACCTCTCAAAATGAGCTTTTAGTCGGTTCACATGGAGCACCCTTAGGGGATTCCTAGGGCTTTGGAGGTCCACTAGGTAAGTGGCCTCCCCTTTCCGCTCCTTTATTTCAAATGGGCCAGACCAGCGGTCCTGGAGAGCTCTGGGCTCTACTGGCTCCATTACCCACACTTTGTCTCCAGGTTGAAACTCTACCAGGGTGGCCTTCTGGTCATACCAGTGTTTCATCACCTCTTGACTGGCCTCAAGGTTACTTTGGGCCTCTTTCCAGAAGCGGGTCATCTGGTTGCGGAGGGACAACATATAGCTGACCACATCCTGAGGGGGTGTCTTTGGAGCTTTCTCCAATCCCTCCTGGACAATGCTTAAGGGTCCCCTGACAGGGTACCCGTAGAGAAGCTCAAAGGGACTGAACCCTACCCCCCTCTGGGGGACCTCTCTGTAAGCAAAGAGAAGGCATGGTAAGAGGACGTCCCACTTACGCCTCATGGCCTCAGGGAGGCCACCAATCATGCCTTTCAGGGTCTTGTTGAATCTCTCCACAAGACCATTAGACTGGTGGTGATAGGGTGTGGTGAACTTGTAAGTTACACCACACGCATCCCACAGAGACTTCATGTATGCAGACATGAAGTTAGTGCCTCTGTCAGACACTATTTCCTTGGGGAATCCCACACGGGTAAATATCCCCATCAGGGTTCTGGCCACCACCTGTGCAGTTACGGTCCTCAGAGGGATTGCCTCTGGGTAACGGGTGGCATGGTCCACCAAAACCAGGATGAACCTGTTGCCTAAGGCAGTTTTGGGGTCCAAGGGACCAACAATGTCGATGCCCACCCTTTCAAAGGGGGTGCCAACGACAGGAAGGGGAATCAGGGGGGTTTTAACCCTTTTTTCTGCTTTACCACTGGCCTGGCAGGTAGGACAAGATCTGCAGAACTTATCTGAGTGTGTCCTCATTTTGGGCCAATAAAAGTGGGTGACAAGCCTGTTAAAGGTCTTGCCCTGCCCCAAATGTCCTGCCAGGGGAATGTCGTGAGCCAGACCCAGTAGGAAGGTTCGGTAACATTGGGGGACCACCAGCATACGTGCTGCCCCAAAGGCCGGAACCTTAGGCTCACTGTAGAGGAGATCATTCTCCCAATATAGGTGGTGATCGCCAGAGGCGTCGCCTGCTGCCTGGTTTGAGGCTTGCTTCCTCAAACCTTCCAGAGTGGGACATTCTTTCTGCGCCTTGCAGAATTCCTCCCTGGTGGGTCCACCCTCAACTTGCCAGCCAGCAAGCTCAGGTAAGTCACCTAGGGCCGCAATGTCTTCCCCAGTTGGCTCGGGAGCCTCCTCCTCAGGAGCCCCGTCAGCCACTGTGGAAACTTCTGGGGCCGGTTTCCCGCGCCCCTGGTCCCTCCTCCTGGCAGCTCTCTGGGCCATCGTTCCAGGCTCCAGATGCCCTTGACTTCCCTCTCGGTCAGCCATGGACCGTGTGGTCATGCAGACCCACTCAGGTAACCCTAACATATCCAGGTGAGACCTGAGCTCCACTTCTTTCCAAGCAGTGTGCTCAAGATCATTGCCTAACAGACAATCTACAGGCATGGCAGGACTCACAGCTACTTTCAGAGTACCAGAGACCCCCCCCCACTCAAAGGGAACCAGAGCCACCGGTAGGTGACTCTCGCGATTGTCAGCGACTCTGACCTGGTGGAATGTATTAGGTACTATCTCCTCTGTTGACACCAGCTGACTCTTGATAGTAGTCATACTGGCTCCTGTGTCACGCAGAGCCTCCACCTTCTGCCCATCAATGGTGACCCACTGCCGGTACTTGGAAGTATTTCTGGGCATGTGGGCCTTGGGCACCATTTCTCCTTCTCCCAGGGACACTAGAGAAATCTCTACCTGCTCCCCAGAGCTATTTGGGTCCATCTCCCCCCCGAGCGCTACACTAGTCAACCCAGGTGCCTGTCCGGTAGTGGACGGTGCCCTCTTGGGGCACTGTGGATCGCCTTTGTAGTGACCATACTGGTAACACTCCATGCATTTGGGGCTAGATTTCCCTGACTTGTCATATGTCCCTGGCTTTTTCCCAAATTTGGAAAAGGAAGGGTTGCCACCCCCTCCCTGGGAATTCTTTTGGGGGCCTTTGGAGAGTTCCTTATCTGCAAGTTTATCTCCCCCCTCTTTCTTCTGTTGGGAACCCTGACCACCTTTGTGGGAGTCCCCCCCAGGTACCTTCTTGGACACTCTGGTGCTAACCCAGAGGTCTGCCTCCTCAGCAAGCTTCCTGGGATCAGTCAGCTTACTATCCACTAGGTGCTGGCGCAAATCTGTATAAGTAGTATTAAGCATATGCTCTCTCAGAATAAAGTTATATAAACCTTTATAATCTGCTACTTTGTTGCCCCGCACCCATCCATTCAGTGCCTCACTGGAGAAATCAAAGAAATCTACCCATGTTTGTGTGGTTTGTTTGGTGCTGTCCCTGAACCTCTGACGGTATCCCTCAGGGGTCAGCCCAAACTTGGCAAGTAAAGTGGCTTTCTGAAGTGGGTATGTGTTTTGATCAGGTTGATCCAATGTGAGAAGTGTGTCCCTCCCCAATGGCGGCACATAACCCCACATAGCTACCCCCATTGCCCTTCAGGAACCTCATGAGCCCTTAGTGCAACTTCATAAGCAGTTAACCATTTATCTATGTCATCTCCCACCACTAAACTGGGCACCACATTTTTGGGTATACAAACCTTTTTTTCTCCAGCAGGTCCTGTCTGTATGCTGCCACCATTATTGCTGGATTCAGACTGTCTCGCCTTGATCTCCAGTTCCTTGAGACTCAGTTCATGAGCCAACAATAGTTTCTTTTCAGCCAAAGCTCTTTCAGCTTCCACCTGTTTGGCTGCTCTTTCAGCTTCCTCTTGAATCTGTTTGGCTGTTCTTTCAGCCTCAGCTTGTTTGGCTTCTCTTTCTGCCCTCCTCTCCTCCTGTTGAGCCTCAATTTTCAGTTTTGCCATTTGCAATTGGAACTCCCTTTCCTCTCTCCTTTCCTCTGCGGTCAGGCTTTGCATAGAGACACTGCTCCCTGGTCTGGAAGGGGGCACAATTGCAGTGGTAACACCATCCACAGATAGTGAAAATTCCTCTGAGGGGCCATGTTCTGGCTCCTCTTCCTCATCATCCTCTAAATGGGCTTCTGCCCAGGCCCTCAGCGCCACTTGAAAGTCCTCCTTTCTGGAGGCCCCTTGGGTGGGTACCCTCAATGCCCTGCAGAATCCTCTTAGTTGTTTGACCGTATATGTATCCAACTGGACTAGGTCAAAGTCTCCTGTCTGAGACCCAGTCAGAGACATGTTGAGTGAGGATTTAGTTTTTGAAAATTGTCAGGAAAAAAAATGTTGATTTTAAAAAAAGAGATAAAAACCAAGTTGACCTTCAACTGTGGGTAGGTAGTGAAATACTTAGCTACTGTATGTCACTGCACAAATACAAGTCCTATCCTCACCGCTGATCACCAATGTTAGAAATGGTTTTTTTGGTTAGCAGTCAGGTTACCCTCTGTCCAAGCAAAAGCCCTCACTCTAGTCAGGGTAAGTTACACACTATCCAAGATTATCCTGTGCCCACCCTCTGGTAGCTTGGCACGAGCAGTCAGGCTTAACTTAGAAGGCAATGTGTAAAGTATTTGTGCAATAAATCATACAATACCACCATATAGCACCACAAAAATACACCACACAGTGTTTAGAAAAATATATAATATTTATCAGGATAATTGTAGGTCAAAAAGAAAAAAGTTGCAATGAAAAAAAATGTAGGAATATCACAGAGAAGTGATATAAAGTGTCTTAAGTCTTTAGAATATAACCAAAGTCTCTTTCAAGCACAAGTACCTGGTTGGGAGTGGAAAAATCTCCTCAGAGGGCCACAAGAGAAGAGGTGCGTGGAAAAAGGGTGTGTGCGTCGATTTCTCCCCAGCACACACGGACTTGCGTCGTTATTTTCCACGTGGGGAAGTCGGCGTCGTTTTCCGGCGCGCGGACAGTCTCTTTCTGTGGATCGCGGGGATTACCAGATGTCCCGGGTCTGTGCGTGGATTTTCCTGCTTGTTCTCCGGCTGCGCGTCGGTCTGCGGGGCTGCGTGTCGAAATTACGATCTCACGGCAGGCGTCGCGTCGATTCCTCCTCTAGACTTCGATCTGCGGGGCTGCGCGTTGAAATTACGATCTCACGGCAGGCGTTGCGTCGATTTCTCCTCTAGAGGTCGCGGCGGCGTTGTCCTTGCGAGGCCGTGCGTCGGATCTTCGATCGTCCCAAGAGCGTCACGTCGATCAGCGTCGGAGTGCGGCGTTTTTCTCGCCGCGAAACAAGCTGTGCGTCGAAATGTTCGGCGCACGGAGCGTCCAAGTAAAAGAGAGAAGTCTTTTTGGTCCTGAGACTTCAAGGAACAGGAGGCAAGCTCTATCCAAGCCTTTGGAGAGCACTTTCACAGCCAGACAAGAGTTCAGCAAGGCAGGAGGGCAACAGCAAGGCAGCAGTCCTTTGTAGAAAGCAGACAGGTGAGTCCTTGTCCTTTGAGCAGCCAGGCAGTTCTTCTTGGCAGGATGTAGTTTCTGGTTCAGGTTTCTTCTCCAGCAAATGTCTGATGAGGTAGGGCAGAGGCCCTGTTTTATACCCAAATGTGCCTTTGAAGTGGGGGAGACTTCAAAGAGTGGCTAAGAAGTGCACCAGGTCCCCTTTCAGTTCAATCCTGTCTGCCAGGGTCCCAGTAGGGGGTGTGGCAGTCCTTTGTGTGAGAGCAGGCCCTCTACCCTCCCAGCCCAGGAAGACCCATTAAAAATGCAGATGTATGCAAGTGAGGCTGAGTACCCTGTGTTTGGGGTGTGTCTGAGTGAATGCACAAGGAGCTGTCAACCAAGCCCAGCCAGACGTGGATTGTAAGGCACAGAAGGATTTAAGTGCAAAGAAATGCTCACTTTCTAAAAGTGGCATTTCTAGAATAGTAATATTAAATCCGACTTCACCAGTCAGTAGGATTTTGTATTACCATTCTGGCCATACTAAATATGACCTTCCTGCTCCTTTCAGATCAGCAGCTGCCACTTCAACAGTGTATGAGGGCAGCCCCAATGTTAGCCTATGAAGGGAGCAGGCCTCACAGTAGTGTGAAAACGAATTTAGGAGTTTTACACTACCAGGACATATACCTACCCAGGTACATGTCCTGCCTTTAACCTACACAGCACCCTGCCCTAAGGGTTACCTAGGGCACATATTAAGGGTGACGTATATGTAGAAAAAGGGGAGTTCTAGGCTTGGCAAGAACTTTTAAATGCCAAGTAGATGTGGCAGTGAAACTGCACACACAGGCCTTGCAATGGCAGGCCTGAGACCAGGAGAAGGGGCTACTTAAGTGGGTGGCACAACCAGTGCTGCTGGCCCACTAGTAGCATTTAATTTACCAACCCTATGCACATTGAGTGCACCTTACTAGGGACTTATAACTAAATTAATAGTCCAATCAGGTATGATTCCAGGTTACCATGTTTTAGGGGAGAGAGCATATGCACTTTAGCCCTGGTTAGCAGGGGTAAAGTGCGCAGAGTCTATAAACCAGCAAAAACAGTGTCCAAAAAGTGGAGGGAGGCAGGCAAATAGTTAGGGGTGACTACCCTAAGGCTGTCAGGTCTAACACTAGGGAATTATAAGGGTGTTCCAGTGTGCCAATCAGAATTGGTAATATTTAGTCACTAGCCTGCAGTGACAATTTTAAAGGCAGAGAGAGCATAAACACTGAGGTTCTGGTTAGCAGAGCCTCAGTGATACAGTTAGGCACCACACAGGGAAAACATATAGGCCACAAACTATGAGCATTGGGGTCCTGGCTAGCAGGATCCCAGTGAGGCAGGCAAAAACAAACTGACGCACAAGTAAAAATGGGGGTACAATGCCAGGCAAGATGGTACTTTCCTACAGCCATAAATTATTATACACTTTTGAAACTGTGGTTAATGGCAAGATAAAAAAGCATGCTTCCTTAAACAAACAGTACCTTCAGATTCTTAGTTAGAACTGTGTAAATTGTAAGTGTAATTGGCTTTTCCATGACTGGCATATTTGATTTACTGGTAAGTCCCCAGTATTGTGCACTAGAGGTGCCCAGGGCCTATAAATCAAATTCTACTAGTGGGCCCGCAGCACTGATTGTGCCACCCACATGAGTAGCCCTGTAAACATGTCTCACACCTGCAGTCTGCACTGTCAATTTATCCTGGTAAGTGTCCCCACTTGCCAGGCCTGGACCTTCCCTTTTACTAGATGTAAGGCACCCCTAAGGTAGGCCCTAGGTAGCCCCATGGGCAGGGTGCAGTGTATTTAAAAGTAGGACATGTACTGATGTGTTTTACATGTCCTGATAGTGAAATATTGCCATGTTCGTTTTTCGCTGTTGCAAGGCCTATCTCTCTCATAGGTTAACATTGGGATTGCCTTTAAATATCTTATAAGTGCAATTCCCCGTTGGGAGCAGATAGAGATCTGAAGTTTGGGGTCTCTGAATTCACAATTTAAAAATAGTTTTTTAGTTTGTCAGATTGAAATGGCAGTTTTAGAAAGTGGGCATTTTCTTGCTTAACTATTCTGTGCCTCCGCCTGCTTGTGGAATCCACGTCTGGGTCAGACTGACAGTTGAGATGCTTGTGAATTCTCTCTAGATAGCAACACACATGGAGCTAAGGAGCGGCTTGCATATCCTGATAAGTCTACTGGACTAGAGGGAGGAGCTGACACTTATACCTGAACGGGATGGGCTTGTCCTCACACAATACAGTCTTCATCCCACTGGTGTGTTCCTGGGGCCAGGCCTGAGCAAGGCAAGATCTTGTGAGCAACAGAGACTTTTCTTTTGTGTTTGCCTACATCAAAGGCAGAACTGGGTATAAGTAGTGGACCCCAAATTCTTGCTTTTTTAGATTCATTCTGGATCAGGAGGAACCTCTACCATGGAAAAGAACTGAAGAGCTGAACGAGGAATACTGTCCCATTGCCTGTGTGTGTACTTTTCTGGGTTTGCCTGCAGTTGCTGCTTTTACGTGAGAGAGTACAAAGACTGGACTTTGTGGTGTTTACCTGCTTGTGATGTGTCTCTTAGAGCTTGGACTGAGCTTGCCCCCTGTTCTGAAGTCTCAGGGCCATCAAAGACTTTCTCTGTAAGCAATCTCTTTCTGAGACTTCTACCCAGCTATGTGGGGCCCTATCCATTCCCCAGGCCCTTGAAAGGAGAAGCTGGTAGAACCAAACCTGAAACAACAGAGAGAACAGGAGAAATATGGGTGCAGCACCTGCTTTCCGGCTGAAAAATTAATGCACCACCTGCATCACGGCTAGGAAATCGATGCAACAACCGCTTGCAGCTGCCGAAATCTACGCAACCCCCATGCAGCGCCGTTCTTCACCATCGTGCGCAAGGATCTTGCATGCATCATCGATGGGGATCAAAATGACAGTGAACCTGCGTAGACCCGAGTGTGTCTGTCCAGAAATCAATGCATCGCTGTTCTGCAAGAGAGAAAAATTATGCATCGTCTACCCGACTGGAGAAGAATCGATGCATGGCCTCACTTGCGCCTCAGGAATTGAAGCATTGCTTACTTTTTCCGATGTGTGCTCGCCCGTGCAGCTTTATTTTTGACGCATACCAGGTACTTTGTGTAAAAACGTCACATCTATTGATTTCTATGGATTAAGACTCTTTTTACTTTTAAACTTCATAATTTTGCTCTTGTATGTTGAATTTTTGTCATTTTGGTAAATCTAATATATTCTTGAAGTTCCGCGAAAGAGAGGTTACCCGGAGAACATAATCCAAGAGGCGATAAAAAGCTTGGACGAAAAAGACAAACTGAAACAACTGGATGAGAAACCTCAGCTTCCGATCCGGAAGAGAGCAGTACCTGTTTGAAAATATTCCACGAGTAGTGTGTGATTAAGAAAGATATTTCTCAACATTGGTCAGTGTTACAGACGAAATTTGATTTCAAATAAATATTTAATGTTCCTCCTCTTTTTACACATGAGCGAGCTAAGAATCCTAAAGAATCGTAAAATTGCCGCAAGGAACACAAACTTGAAGGCAAATAATGCAATACATTGTTTTAATTGGAAATTGCAAGAGCATCATAGAAGGAACTGTAATCACACATCCATTGCACGTCAACAAGCTGTGCTTGAAAACAGCAGCCACATAGGACTCTATGAACTACACACATGTCTCCATGTGTACTACACACATGTTAAACTCTCCTAGCGGGCCAGCGTACATGAGCACAACTGAATGCAACGTGAAAACCAGGCTGATTGTATATAAAAGCAATATTAAAATGTGAAATGATAAATCTTCACTGGGGGCACAATTCGATACTGTGGGCAAAACATCAGTCAACTGAGTTTCAGAGTATTGGAGGTGGTCAAAATGAGAATTGCAGGAAATATTTATTAAAAATAAAACTGTTCTCGATAAAGGAATTGGCCTGAATAATCCCCAAAGGGTGAAATGATCATTCAGAATATGCATGTTATAAGTAAGAACTCCGCATTACGATCTTTTCACAAGTAGGGTGAGTTTACTTGCTCCAGTCAGACAGTATATTATATCACACATTGTACATTAGGCGTCGTCATTAGATAATGGTTGCTCAAGCTTCTTTCAGTCTTAGTTTTAGGTGGAGCCTGGGCAGCGCATACGTGTCTCACCAGGCTGTGATTTACTTCTGTGGCTCTCACCCCGCCCATCACACGTCCAGCACTTTCATTCGATCCTTGGCCTGCCTTCCAAATTCCTTTGGTTTGTTGGGTAAATGCTTTAGGTTTCTTCTGCCTTGAGGCTGTTTTGTTCTCGCCCTGGAGACTGACCCTGTTACATGGATTACTGCACGAACAGCCATGTTCCCATGACATGAAGACTGTCTGCCCAAGCAAGCTTGGCATATGAAGACTGATTACCCAAGATAGCACGGCTTGAGGACTGCCCATGCAAGAATGTCATGAAGACTCTCTACACATGTAAGCATGGCATAAATACGGACTGCCCATCTGAACATGGCATAAAGACTAACTGACCATTCTAGCGTGGCACCAACCTATCCGTGCATGCAGGCGTAGTATGAACACTATCTGCAAATGCCAGCACGGAATGAAGATCCTCAGCCCATCCAAGTGCTGCAGAAAGCCAGGCGCCCATGCAAGCATTTCATAAAGGCAGTCTACTCATACCAACATGGCATATGAAGAATATTTGCACATGTGAGAATGGCATGAAGATGGTCCTCCCAAACATGGCAAAAACACTATGGGGGTCATTCCAACCCTGGCGGTCAATGACCGCCGGGTTGGAGGACCGCGGGAGCACCGCCGACAGGCCGGCGGTGCTCCCAAGGGCATTCCGACCGCGGCGGTAAAGCTGCGGTCGGACCGGCAACACTGGCGGTCTCCCGCCAGTGTACCGCCGCCCTTTGGAATCCTCCAAGGCGGCGCAGCTAGCTGCGCCGCCGAGGGGATTTCGACCCCCCCTACCGCCATCCAGTTCCCGGCGGTCCGCCCGCCGGGAACCGGATGGCGGTAGGGGGGGTCGCGGGGCCCCTGGGGGCCCCTGCAGTGCCCATGCCACTGGCATGGGCACTGCAGGGGCCCCCGTAAGAGGGCCCCTACAAGTATTTCACTGTCTGCTTGGCAGACAGTGAAATACGCGACGGGTGCAACAGCACCCGTCGCACCTTCCCACTCCGCCGGCATCCTCGTGGGAAGGGAGTTTTTCCCTGGGCTGGCGGGCGGTCTTTTGGCGACCGCCCGCCAGCCCAGGGAAAAACTTAGAATACCCTCCGCGGTCTTTCGACCACGGAGCGGTATTTCGGAGGGGGGAAGTCTGGCGGGCGGCCTCCGCCGCCCGCCAGACTTGGAATGACCCCCTATCTGTCCAAGATCGCACAGCATAGAGACTACTCATGCAAGCATGACACAAAGATGGTCTGCAGATATGAGCATGGCAGAAAGACAGTCTACCAATCCGAGCATGGCATGTCAACCGATTGTCAATGCAAGAATGGCATGAAGGATGCCTGCTCATGCCTCATCGCGCAAACCCTGTCGGCACATGTGAGCATGGCAGAAAGTCTGCCAACGCTAGCATGACATATCAACTGCTTGTTTATGCCAGAATGGCTTGAAGGCAGACTGCACATGTGAGACTGGCATATAAAGACCGTCAGCCCATGAGAGCATGGCTTCAAAACTGCATCATGACATGAAGACCGTCTGCCCCTGTCTCCTTCGCACAAAGGCAGTCTGCGTAAGTGAGCAAGGCATTTCAAGATTGGCAGCCCAGGCATACATGTCATGAAATCTGCACATGCCAACATAGCACGAAAACTGTCCTCTCATGCAAGCACAGTATGAAAGTGTTTACACATGTGAACATGGCATATGAGGAGTGCCTACCTATGCAAGCATCTATCTGTGCAAGGATGACATAAAAACTGTCTGCGGATTGCAGCATTGCATGAAGAATGCCTGGTCATGCAAGCATGGAATATAAACACTATCTGTGCAAGGATGGCATGAAGACTGGCTGCATATTAGAGCATGAACACTGCCTACTTATGGGAACTTAACATGAATACTGCCTCCATCTGCATGACATGAAGACTGCCAACCTATGTGAGCATGGCACAAAGATTGTCTGCACGTGCATGCATTGCAAGAAAAGTGTCTACCTGGGTGAGCACAGAAAGAGGACTCCCTGCACATGTGAGGATGGCCTCAAGACTGCCTACCAAAGCATGCATTGCATAAAGACTGCTTGCACATCAACTGTTGCATGAAAACTGTCTGCACCTGTGAGCAAGGACCGAAGACCACCCACTTATGCAAACATGTCTGCCCATGTCAGCATGGCATAATGGCTATCAGCGCATAGAGCATGACGTGAACATTGCGTTAGCATGGAATGATGGTTGAGTGTGCGAACATGGTCCAAAGACTGCCTACCCATAAGATCATGGCTTGAAGCCTGTCTACATGAGCATATCATGAGGACTGTTTGCTGTAAAGAGCATGGCACAAAGGCTGCTGCACCTGTAGGCTTTGGATAAGCACTGCCTACTGATGCAAATCATTCACAAAGACTATGTGCACATGTGGGCATGGCACAAACTCTCTCTGCACATGGGAGCATGGCACAAATACTCTCAGCACATGGGAGCATGGCACAAATACTCTCAGCACATGGGAGCATGGCACGAATACTCTCTGCACATGGGAGCATGGCACAAATACCTCCTGCATATGGGAGCATGGCACAAATACTCTCAGCACATGGGAGCATGGCACAAGTACTCTCAGCACATGGGAGCATGGCACAAATATTCTCTGCACATGGGAGCATGGCACAAAGACTGCTGCTCCTTTAGGCTTGCGATGAGCACTGCCTACTGATGCAAACCATTCACAAAGACTATGTGCACATGTGGGCATGGCACAAATACTCTCAGCACATGGGAGCATGGCACAAATACTCTCAGCACATGGGTGCATGGCACAAATACTCTCTGCACATGAGAGCATTGCACAAATACTCTCTGCACATGGGAGCATGGCACAAAGGATCTCTCCACATGCAAATGTGGCTTGAAGACTGTCTGCCCATGCAAACTTAACTTGGCATGTGCGGTGCCTACCGATGCAGACAAGTCACAAAGACTATCTGAAGTTTTGAGCATGTGACAAACACTATCTGCCCATGCAAGCGTGTTACAAAGGCTCTACACATGCCAACGTGGCTTGAAGACTGTTTGCCCATGCAAACATGGCTTGAAGCTGTGAGCATGGCATGAAGATGGTTTGTCAATGCCAGCATGGCATAAAAAGTTTGCCCTTGAAAACATGACATCCAGACTGCCCAAGCAAACGTGACATATTGGATGAGCAGCATGTACAGGTCGCTCCTACATGTGATAAGTATTACACAATAAAGCTGGTAGGGCTTGGATTGCCTTTGACTCACCACTTGTTAAGGTGTGAGCTTAAAGTCTGGCTGCCACAACACCAGAATGGTGTGCCAGCATGACCATCAAAATACAACCAAACTCATGCACCACCGGACTCTCCATGGATCCACCCAGGACTAGATCAGAACATCTTTATGTGACAGAACCAATGAGAGGGGAGGCCATGCGGGGCATCATCGCGAGGCTGTACCTGGCACAGCAGAACCAAGAACGGGGGATGCCTTTGGTACTGATGTTTAATCAAAGGGTGTGCAACCTTCAACGCTGGCAGGTTTTCTGAGATGGGAACTTTTAATTTTGACTTGCCAAGCTTGAGATTAAGTAAGTGTAGGAAGCTGGCTCTGTTTATACTATCCCAAAGTGAGAGATAGTGTGCACAGAGTCCAGGGGTTCCCCAAGAGGCTTGCCAGAGGCAATTATAGATAATACTAATGCTCTATTTGTGGTAGTGTGGTCGAGCAGTTAGGCTTATCAGAGGGTAGTGTTAAGCATTTGTTGTACACACACAGGCAATAAATCAGAACACATACTCAATGACTTAACTCCAGGCCAATAGGTTTTTATAAGAAAAATATTATTTTCTTAATTTATTTTGGAACCACAAGAGTCAAATTACAGGTAAGTACATTAAATGTAATGTACTTTGCATAGGTAAAGATAGAACTTTGAATCAAAACAGTAATGTGCACAGTTTGGGATAAAATGGCAATACGCTATTTTAAAAGTGGACACTGCAAAATTCAACAGTTCCTGCGGAAGGTAAGTACAGATTAGTTTTTAAGGTAAGTACAGAACTTACAAGTTCACTCTCTGGGGCATAGGCAGCCCACCGTTGGGGGTTCAAGTCAACCTTAAACACCTAGCACCAGCAACACAGGGCCGGTCAGGTGCAGAGGTCAAAGAGGGGCCCAAATAACACAGGCGCCCATGGAGACCAGGGGTGCTCCGGTTCCAGTCTGCTTGCAGGTAAATACCTGCGTCCTCGGGGAGCAGACCAGGGGGGTTTTGTAGAGCACTGGGGGGCTCCCAAGCAGGAACACAAAATACGCCCTCAGCAGCACAGGGGTGCCCGGGTGCAGTGGGCAAACAAGGTGTCGGGTTTTGCATAGAAATCAATTGAAGGACCCGTGGGTGACTCTGCCGATGGAGGCAGGGCACAGGGGGGCTTTTTAGGGCCATCTGCTGGTCGCTGCTGCACCAGTAGTTGGTTCTCCATGAGCCTGGGGGATGCGGGTGCAGTGCTTCTTCCAGGCATCGGGTTTCTTTGTTACCGGGCCGTCGCGGTCAGGGGGATCCTCTGGATTCCCTCTGCAGGCGTTGTCGTGGGGGTACAGAGAGGTCAGCCCAGGGTGGACATGTCGTTGTAGTCGCCTGGGGATCCTCTCTGGATCATTGGTTTCTCTGGACACAGGCCAGGGGCGTCCGGTGCAGAGTGGTGAGGACCCACGTTTCTGGAGTGACGAGGGAGTCCTTCAGAAGAGGTTTCTTCTTCTGTTCTTCTTTGGACAGGGCCGCTGTCCACAGGAGTTCTTGATCCTCTTGGATGCAGGCAGTCCTTTGGAGGTTTTTCATAGGTTGCTGGACCTGCAGGAGGCGTCGCTTTTCTTCTGCAGGTTCTTTGAAGCAGGAGACAGGCCGGTAGGGCTGGGGCCAAGTCAGTTGCGGTCTCCTTTCCTTCTCTGCTGGGGTTTCCGCTAAGCAGTCCTTCTTCTTCTTGTGAGGTCATCAGGAATCTGATTTCCTGGGTTCAAGGTCGCCCCTAAATACTAAATTTAGGGGTGTGTTAGGGCAGGAGCCAATGGCTACTGTCCCTGAAGGTGGCTACACCCTGCTTGTGCCTCCATCCCTATTGGGCTAAATCCTTCAGACCAAGATGCAGAATGTGGTCACTTCAGCTCTGGTCACCTTAGGGGTGGACCTGGCTGAGGGGGTGACTCCTCCTTGTTTTTCTCATTAGCTCCCCAGACTTGCAGCCAAATGTGGGGGCTGTGTCTAGGGGGTGGGCATCTCCACTAGCTGGAGTGCCCTGGGGCATTGTAACACGAAGCCTGAACCTTTGAGGCTCACTCTAGGTGTTACATTTCCTGCAGAGGGGAGGTGTGAAGCACCTCTACCCAGTGTAGGCTTTGTTTCTTGCTCCTAGAGAGCACAAAGGCCCTCGCCCCAGGGGTTCAGAAACTCGTCTCAGTGGCAGGCTCGCACAGAGCAGTCAGTCCACCACTGAAGGTTTGGGTAAAATACAGGGGGCATCTGTGTGTATTTTTTAATAAATCCAGCACTGGCATCAGTGTGGGTTTATTATTCTGAGAGGTTTGATACCAAACTTCCCAGGTTTCACTGTATCCATTATGGAAGTGTGGAGTTTGTTTTGACAAACTCCAGACCATACACCTAATGTGGCCACACTGTACTTACAATGTCCAAGAATGGACTTAGACACTGTAGGAGCATATTGCTCCTGCAGCTATGCTCTCACCTGTGGTATAGTGCACCCTGCTTTAGGGCTTTAAGGCCTGCTAGAGGGGTGACTTTACCTATGCCACAGGCAGTATTTTGTGTGCATGGCATCCTGAGGGGGATGCCATGTTGACTTTGCCTTTTGCTCCCCACCAACACACACAATCTGCAATGGCAGAGTGCATGTGTTAGGTGAGGGGTCCCTTGGGGTGGCACAACACATGCTGCAGCCCTCAGGGACCTTCCCTGGTCACAGGGTCCCTGGTGCCACTGGTACCTTTAATAAGGGACTTATCTGTGTGTATCAGCGGTGTGCCAATTGTGGCACACTGGTGCTGGGGCCTGGTTAGCAGGGTCCCAGCACACTTTCAGTCAAGTCAGCATCAATATCAGGGAAAAATGGGGGGGGTAACTGCAACAAGGAGCCGTTTTCCTACAGTAAGGGATTTCGAATGGGACAGGTGGAAGTGAAAAGGGTTGCTCAATTTCTCTTGATATGAGGAAGGTCCGAACATGCCTCAGATTGCAGACTTGTGGACCTTCATGGGTTCACAACAGTAGAGGGATTTACTTTAGTCATTCTAAAGTGAAATGCTGTCTTCATGTTTGCTGAGTCATTTTAAGGTGAAATAACATCTTCATGAACTTTCTTTAGTCATCCCTTCCAAAGTGAGGGGCATCAAAAATCACCTTCTTTCCTTAGTTTGTTTGTTTCTTTTCAATTTACTTCCAGTACACTCCAAAATGGTTGCCATTTCTGACTTCCCACATTCTGCTTCCCCCCTCTTCTATGTCTATGCCCATGGAGCCCTTTAAAATGGCTCATCAACATGGCCAACATTCTCTTACACTTCTTCACTCCTGCACTTTCCTCAGCATGTATTTTGAGTTAAGCTAACATATTATTTGTGTTTTCTCTGTGGACTTTCGCTTTAAGACAGAGACCCTCATTACAACCCTGGCAGTCGGTGATAAAGCAGCAGTATTACCGCTAACAGGCTGGCGGTCAAAAAAATGGAATCACGACCATGGCGGAAACCGCCAACACAGACAGCCACTTTAACACTCTAACCACCACGGCGGTCGCAACACACACAGCAGCGGACACTGCCAACAGACAGGCAGAAGACAATGTACCGCCCACACTATTACAAGGCACCAATCCCCCAGCTTTTCCGGGGTGGTACCAACACCATCAAAAATCACAGCGGAAACAGTCTTTGGAAGGGAAACCACTCACCTCTTGACACTCAACAAAGAACCAGGACACCATGGAGCTCGAGTTACAGGTCCTGCCCATGCTGCTGTATCTATTAATACACCACGAAGTGGAAAGAAGGGGGCGGCTGCGATGACGACGGTGAGTACTGCACCTAGCACACAGGGGAGGGGAGGAGGGAAAAGAGAGTGACACACACAAAACGCAACACCCTCATCTCCCACCCACAACAACACACACACACACACACATATCCAATAACATCACAGATACACCCCGTCACCCCCTGGAAGAACGCAAGGACCAAATGAAATGAGAGTAACTAGTGTAATATTAAAACAATCAGATAGCCCAAGAGAACAGCAAATAAGCAGTATACACAAATATTTACAGCAAGTACACAAGTCCATACACTGTCCCATGAAAGGTCTGTGGACCAATGGTCCCAAAAAGCATGGGCAAAGCCCACACATGACACCTGCCTCAAAACTGAGAGAACACTGCAGGGCCATTGGGTCGATAAAAAAAAAAAGTACCTCAGGGCGAAGGGGGGGGGGGGGAACCTCAGCTGGATGATGGTACGACGCTACTTCTCCTCTAGGGGGCTCCATGCAGTGGAAAAAGCCACAGTCTCTCAATTGGGTGGTTTGCCCACTACTTGGTCCTGGGGAGTGCAAAGCTACAGTCTCTCAAGTGGGTGGTTTGCCCACTGCTTGGTCCTGGGGAGTGCAAAGCCACAGTCTCTCAAGTGGTTGGTTGGCCCACTGCTTGGTCCTGGAGAGTGCAAAGCCACAGTCTCTCAAGTCTCTCAAGTTGGTGATTTGCCCACTGCTTGGTCCTGGGGAGTAAAAAGCCACAATCTCTCAAGTCTGTCAAGTGGGTGGTTGGCCCACTGCTTGGTCCTGGGGAGTGCAAAGCTACAGTCTCTCAAGTGGGTGGTTTGCCCACTGCTTGGTCCTGGGGAGTGCAAAGCCACAGTCTCTCAAGTGGGTGGTTGGCCCACTGCTTGGTCCTGGGAAGTGTAAAGCTACAGTCTCTCAAGTCTCTCAAGTGGGTGGTTTGCCCACTGCTTGGTCCTGGGGAGTGCAAAGCCACAGTCTCTCAAGTCTCTCAAGTGGGTGCTTTGCCCACTGCTTGGTCAGTCAGTGACATGTTCCACTGGTTCTGGAGGGGGTTTTGTGCCCAGAGTGCTTCATCCTGCCAAGGACTGTGTTAGTGGATGCATTTCTCCACTGGTTCTGGAGGGGGCTTTGTGCCCACAGTGCTTCATCCTGCCAAGGACTGTGTTAGTGGATATTTTTCTCCACTGGTTCTGGAGGGGGCTTTGTTCCCACAGTGCTTCATCCTGGCAAGGACTGTGTTAGTGGATGCATTTCTCCACTGGTTCTGGAGGGGGCTTTGTGCCCAGAGTGCTTCATCCTGCCAAGGACTGTGTTAGTGGATTCTTCTCTCCACTGGTTCTGGTGGGGGGTTTGTGCTAGTGATGCTGCACCTGGGGTGTGGCATGTTGACTTCGTCTCATCTGGGTGTCACAGCCATCAATGTACCTGGTACAGGTAGCATGATACTCCATGGAGGCAGACCCACACTCCATCCTGCGGCGACTTAGGCTGCCAATTGCTGGTTCGTGTCAGTGCTGGAGGTGGTGTCTCAAGTGGCGTGACCAGGGTCCAGGACATCACCTGCAGACTCTGAGGGCTGCACACTGGGGATGGGGCTGACGTCCGACAGAGTGGCATCGGCTGTGCACATGGTGGTGCTGATGGTGCTTCAGGCAGCGGTGCAGGTGGCAGTCGGAGCGGCGGTAGTGACTGTGGTGCATGTGCCTGCCATCCCTGATGATTTGGTGGTCACCAGCCCCTCAACAGGTGACATCGTGCCCAGAGGTGATGTGCCCTTTGGCTTGTGGCCCTTCCCCATCTTGACAGTCGCTGCAGGGACCTTGGCACTGTCCACTCTGTGTTTGTGTGAGGCCTTGCTGGCTGTGTGGTGTGACTGTCCCCTGCTGGAAGCCAGTCCCTATTTGAGCCTTGCAGGTGGTGGAATAGTGTGGTCCTTCTTTTCTGTCGGTGGCACACTGGCAGCTCTGATGGGTGCCCCCTTTGACCGTACTGGAGTAGCAGGGACCACAGCGGATGCAGATTTGGTGGCTGAGGTGCTAGTCCGGGATCAAGACATCCTGGCCCTAGGAGAAGGACGGGGGGAGGGAGGGGGAGGGAAAAGGTTCAGGTTAGCTAGGTAAAGTTTTTTTGACACACTGGGACGGGAAGATGGAGGGGGTTTGGGAGTGGAGGAAGAGGTAGTGGTTGTAGGAGGTGTACGTCTGCTGAGTTTGGGTGAAGGCATTTGGATTGGAGGCTGTTGTGAGGTGGATCGGTGTTGAGTGGGTGTGAGCCTGCGTTTCTGTACTTTGGGAGGAGGGCGCACAGACACACTGGGAGAGGACACAGGGGATGTGTGAATGGTAGTGGGGGTGGTGATTGCATGTTAGCGGTGTGTAGTGATGGGCGTGCTGGTGATGGAGGTAGTGGCTGAGGATGTAGTGCATGCAGGTGTGAGTGGAAATGAGACTGGGAGGGAGGTGGAGGACGTGGAGGAGGGGGACACAGTGGAGGCAGTGGATGTTGGTGTGTCTGCATGGGTATGGTGCTTGTGTGAGTGCCTGTGGGATGTGTGGTACTTATGTTTTCCTGAGCCACTTTTGTGTGTTGATGTGTGTTGGAAGGTGGGTCATTAGTTGTGTGGCCTGCACAAGTAACGAGTCCGCACACGACCGCCACTGGGAACCAAACACCCCATTGTAGCGCTTAACTCTCAGAGGGTAGCGTTGCAGAGCAGTCCAAGGCTTACTCAAGGGAGGTGGTGTGGGCTAGTAATCCCCATTCACAAGCACACAAGCATGACTCTCAATAAATGAATGTCCAGTCTGTTCTTTTTCTTTTGATAAAGCAAAAGTACATTTATTATTCACACACACTACTCAATACTATGCAACAATCTACAAATATATACAAAGTGATAGAATCACTCTGGGCAAACATTATGTAATCCCTCAGGTCTCCTCAATGGAGAATATAATCCAACAATCCACTTGGCAAAACAATCCCAGTGCCCACTTGCGACATTTGAACATTTTGACAGTATTCAACATTACAGTGCAATGATGACACCTACATTTGTGATTAAATACTTCAATTTTTCCAAGAGACGGCTGTGAGTATCATTATTCAAATTAGCATAATCAGGGAACATATGAGACCAAATTCTAACATTATAACCATCAGGATTAATTTTAGATTACTTCTAATTGACCATAAAATAACAGTAGAATACACGGGGCCATACCAACCTACACCTATGGTAGGCACCCTTGCACAAACAGGGACAAAAGTTCACTGAAGCTAGTGCTTCAAATATCAATCCAACCCTTGAGGGGTTATCTCTCATGTGTCCCACCCTACCTAGGGTGGGGACACCGACCGATGTTGGGGGGGGAGGCTGCGCTGCTCCTGCAGCTCCCCCTGCAGCTCCCCCTGTCTCCTGGTACTCTTTTGGTGGTGGGCCCATCTCCCTGGGACCACCACTGGCGTTTTTGGGGCTCAAATAGCAGCCCCCTACCCCGCAAAGCATGCTGGGGCGGCTGCATACCTGATGAGCGGCTCTCCCGCTGCGCTGGGGAGAGCCGCTGTGCCTTTTCCTGATTGCTTTTCGCCTGGGGGTGCCGGTCCCACCTGGACACCCCCACACCACAGAGAGGATCCCTTGTTGGAGGGCAGCCCAGGGAGCCCACTCCTGGCCGCCCCCGCCGGCTCCCCGCATGGGCAGCACCTCTGGGTGCTGCCGCGGGGGCCGGCCTGCTGCCTTGGAGTCTGCCCGCTCCAGCGGGCAGACACAGAGATGCTCGCGGCCGGACGGGCCACGCTGGGGGAGTGCAGTGGCACTCCCCCTTCCCCCTTGCGTCTTCGGGCCCCGGGATGGGGTCCGGGGCCCCTCCTCTCTTTGGTGGGGAGCGCAACGGCGCTCCCCCAGGCCCTCTCCTACTCGGGCCCCGGGATGGGGTCCGGGGCCCCTGCTGGCCACCTTCACGGGGAGCGCGACGGCGCTCCCCGACTTCCGCTTCAGCTGGGGGTGCGCGACAGCGCACCCCCTCTCCTTCCTCTTCACGGGGCCCCGGGATGGGGTTTGATGGGGTTTGATGGCCATCTTCATGGGGAACGCGACGGCGCTCCCCGACTTCGCTTCTGCTGGGGGGTGCGCGACGGCACCCCCCCAATCCTCACTCCTTCACGGGGAGTGCGACGGCGCTCCCCGTCTTGTCTTTGCCACCGGGGGCCCTTCCCACAGCGGCAGGGGGGTGCGCGACGGCGCCCCACCCCAGCTGATGTCAAACACTGGACCAGGCTTCACAGGGCCCCGGGATGGGGTCCTGGGCCCCTTCCTCTTCAGAGAGGGGGAGTGCGATGACACTCTCCTTTGCTCCTCTTCCTCCTGGGCAGCCCCCAGGCCCTGGCCCACCTGGGGGCACAGTCTCAAGCAGCTGCGGAGCTCCACGCGCTTCGTAGCTTCTTTCCCAAAGGTCAAAGGTCGCCATCCTTTCTCTGGTGATATCTCGGGCCCCAAAGGGCCGATTTTCATCATTCTTGTCTCGTTCCGCTCCTGGTGACAAGCCCTTGCCATCAGGAGCACTCTCCTTAGGCCTCCTGGCCTGAAAGGATCCCAGATCATCAGGGAGCCAGTCCCACTGACTCCCTGCACCAATCTTTCCTCTGGGTTCCCTCTTTTCCTTCTGGGCAGCGCGCTCTCCTTGCGCTAGCCCAGTTCTTTCCCCAACTAGTCCTCTGGGGGTGTAAGGGGGGCAGATTGCCTGGCCCTGGCATTCGCCTTGCTGGCCTGGAATCCTTCAGGGGCAGAGTCCCTGCCCCAAGGGCAGTCAGGAGGTTCTTCCTTCTAGCTGTCCATGACGACCGTCTGCAGTCCCCGTGTCCAGCAGTGAAGCACAGCCAAGAGAGGGAGCTCTCCCCTGTGCAGGACCTTTTAAGTGGGGGCGGAAGTGTACAGCAGGTCTGCACCTCTGGCCTATCCAGATGTGCCACATCACTTCCTTGCCCCCGTCCCCTCCTTCTTGCACAGTCTTCTGGGATAGCTCAAGATGGCATCCTCCAGGAGTTAGTTGCCACATGTGCTCTGAAAGTCTCAGCCCCTCCTCCCTGACATTCCTCGCAGGGCTTCTCCAGCATGCTCCTGGCACAGAATGACAGCTGGCTGATTGATGCAAGGCCCTGCTCCAGCAACTGGACAGAGCAATAATTGGCCCTAATCCTGAGCTGAGTCAGAGAAAGATGAGATCCCTGGATGACCCATAAGTTGTACAACTATGCTCTTGTAACCTACTGCATCATTATTTTCTTACTGGTTATAGGGTACTTTGGTGTGACTCTGGTCTCGGTGGACCCCAGAGAACTGGAGTTGCACCTCAGGCCCTCCTTTCCCATTGACATTTAATGGAGTATCCCCCCAATGCAAATATCTCAAGCACCCCGACATTGGCATTGAACTGGGTGTCCCTACAGTGAAAAGATAGTAAGCACACTGACTCTCCCTCACATGTATACACCCCTCTCATGAGACCTACTCCAGGTCACCACCCACTCTGCATAGTTCCTCCTGCACCAGGACTACCTAGCGCAGTTCTTGGGCTGCTCACACTAGGACTCCTCCTCCCACAGCCCTCACATGGGTGCACATCCATGCGCACCCATGATCAAATGTAACCTGCCCGGGGCCTCCTGCCCTTGCTGCGCCACAGCAGCCTTTCCTTAGAACGGCGACACCAGCGGTAAACACGTGCTGTCCATTTTACCATGTGTTTATTGTGCGGGAGTCACCTCATAGGAGGCTTCCTCACAGTAAACAGTCAAAAACTAGGTGGTCAAAAATCGAAAAATCAGGGCAAACCTGATGGTCAGAACCGTCCTCTAACAATGTGTGTGCATGCTAGTCTGATGGTGTGCTTGGGATAGGCTGAGGTAGAGGGGATTGGGTCTGGGTAGTGGAAGTTGGAGAGGGGAGGCTGGACACAGGGACAATGGCTACCATCAGTGCTGAAGCCAGAGCCTGAAATGCTCTCTGTTGGGCCGCCACGGCAGAATGAATGCCCTCCAGGTATGCATTAGTTTGCTGCAAATGCCTCTCGACATGCTGGATGGCATTCAGAATAGTTGGCTGCCCAACAGTGAGGGATCTCAGGAGGTCAATAGCCTCCTCACTGAGGGGAGCAGGGCTGACTGGGGCAGGGCCTAAGGTGCCTGGGGCGAAGGAGATGCCCACCCTCCTGGGTGAGCAGGAACGGGAAACACACTGAGGGGCTGCTGGGAGGGCGGTGCTGGTAGGGGGTTGGCGGCTGTACCTGTTGTTGCAGTGGACACAGAGGAGTCCGCCACCGCAAGGGAGCTCCCATCAGAGGAGGAGTCGCTGTCGCTGGTGTCCCCTCCTGTCCCCGTCGTGGAGTTACCCTCGCCCTCTGTCCCACTGGTGCCATCACCCTCCGTGGATTCACCCTCCTGGGCCGTGTGGGATGCAGCTCCCTCCGTCCCACTGGTGCCATCACCCTCTGTGGATTCACCTTCCTGGGACATGTGGGATGCAGCTCCCTCCGTCTCCGGTTCCCCTGCTCCTCCGCCAGATCATGCTAATGCACACAAGGACAGGGTGACGCAACAAGAAGGGGGGGAAAGACACAGGAGGCACATGGTCAATGCCAGCAACACCACTACCGTTGGGGGACTCAACACACAGGGAGCAGCCCTATGCACTAGGCCATGCACTAGCAGTTAGTAGGAAAATCATTTGCCCATGGGTGACTATGCCTAACACCGTTTGTGGCACACCTGAAACCCACAGGAGCCTGACTAGTTGTAGATGCCCACTAACACTATTGGGGTTGGAGTGCCTCAGAGCCTGCCTGTAGGAGGCTGGCCTGGTTTGTAGTGAGTACCAAGAGGTACTTACACTCTGCACCAGGTCCAGTTATCCCTTATTAGTGTAGAAGAGGTGTCTAGCAGCTTAGGCTGATAGAAAAGGGTAGCTTAGCAGAGCAGCTTAGGCTGAACTAGGAGACATGCAAAGCTCCCACTATACCGCTGGTGTCATATGCACAATATCATAAGAAAACACAATACACAGATATACTAAAAATAAAGGTACTTTATTTTTATGACAATAAGCCAAAAGTATCTCAGTGAGTACCCTCAGTATGAGGATAGCCAATATACACAAGATATATGTACACAATACCAAAATTATGTAGTAATAGCAAAAGGAAGTAATGCAAGCAATGTACAGTCACAATAGATTGCAATGAGAGCACATAGGTATGGGGCAACACAAACCGTATACTCCAAAAGTGGAATGCGAACCCCGAATGGACCCCAAACCTATGTGAGCTTGTAGAGGATCGCTGGGACTGTAAGGAAACAGTGAGGGTTAGAAAAATAGCCCACCCCAAGACCCTGAAAAGTAGGTGTAAAGTGCACCTAAGTTCCCCAGAGAGCACAGAAGTCGTGATAGGGGAATTCTGCAAGGAAGACCAACACCAGCAATGCACCAAAGTGGATTACCGGACGAGAGTACCTGTGGAACAAGGGGACCAAGTCCAAGAGTCACGACAAAGTCGAGATTGGGCAGATGCCCAGGAAATGCCAGCTGAGGATGCAAAGAAGCTGCCACCGGATGGTAGAAGCTGTGGATTCTGCAAGAACAAAGAGGACTAGGAACTTCCCCTTTGGAGGATGGATGTCCCATGTCGTGAAAAAGCTTGCAGAGGTGTTCCCACACAGAAAGACCGCAAACAAACCTTGTTAGCTGCAAGGGTCGCGGTTAGGGTTTTTGGATGCTGCTGTGGCCCAGGAGGGACCAGGATGTCGCCAATTGTGTGAGGAGACAGAGGGGGCGCCCAGCAAGATAGGGAGCCCTCACAGAAGCAGTCAGCACCCGCAGAAGTGCCGGAGCAGGCACTACGAAGAAGAGTGAACTGAATCTCACCCGAAGTAAACAAAAGGAGATCCCACGACGCCGGAGGACAACTCAGGAGGTTGTGCACTGCAGGTTAGAGTGTCGGGGACCCAGGCTTGGCTGTGCACAAAGGAAATCCTGGAAGAGTGCACAGGAGCCGGGGCAGCTGCAAATCACACGGTACCCAGCAATGCAGTCTAGTGTGGGGAGGCAAGGACTTACCTCCACCAAACTTGGACTGAAGAGTCACTGGACTGTGGGAGTCACTTGGACAGAGTTGCTGAGTTCCAGGGACCACGCTCGTCATGCTGAGAGGGGACCCAGAGGACCGGTGATGCAGTTCTTTTGCTGCCTGCGGTTGCGGGGGATGATTCCGTCGTCCCACGGGAGATTTCTTCAGAGCTTCTAGTGCAGAGAGGAGGCAGACTACCCCCACAGCATGCACCACCAGCTAAACAGTCAAGAAGGCTGCAGGATCAGCGATACAATGTTGCAGTAGTCGTCTTTGCTACTTTGTTGCGGTTTTGCAGGCTTCCTGAGCAGTCAGCGGTCGATTCCGTGGCAGAAGGTGAAGAGAGAGATGCAGAGGAACTCTGATGAGCTCTTGCATTCGTTATCTACAGAATTCCCCAAAGCAGAGACCCTAGATATCCAGAAAAGGAGGTTTGGCTACCTAGGAAGGAGTATAGGCTAGCAACACAGGTAACAGCCTATCAGAAGGAGTCTCTGACGTCACCTGCTGCCACTGGCCACTCAGAGCAGTCCAGTGTGCCAGCAGCACCTCTGTTTCCAATATGGCAGAGGTCTGGAGCACACTGGAGGAGCTCTGGGCACCTCCCCTGGGAGGTTCAGGTCAGGGGAGTGGTCACTCCCCTTTCCTTTGTCCAGTTTCGCGCCAGAGTAGGGCTGGGGGATCCCTGAACCGGTGTAGACTGGCTTATGCAGAGATGGGCACCATCTGTGCCCATCAAAGCATTTCCAGAGGCTGGGGGAGGCTACTCCTCCCCAGCCCTGACACCTTTTTCCAAAGGGAGATGGTGTAACACCCTCTCTCTGATGAAGTCCTTTGTTCTGCCTTCCTGGGCCAAGCCTGGCTGGACCCCAGGAGGGCAGAAACCTGTCTGAGGGGTTGGTAGCAGCTGCAGTGAAACCCCGGGAAAGGTAGTTTGGCAGTACCCGGGTCTGTGCTAGAGACTCGGGGATCATGGAATTGTCTCCCCAATGCCAGAATGGCATTGGGGTGACAATTCCATGATCTTAGACATGTTACCTGGCCATGTTCGGAGTTACCATTGTGACGCTATACATAGGTAGTGACCTATGTACAGTGCACGCGTGTAATGGTGTCCCCAAACTCACAAAGTCCGGGGAATTTGCCCTGAACGATGTGGGGGCACCTTGGCTAGTGCCAGGGTGCCCACACACTAAGTAACTTAGCACCCAACCTTTACAAGGTAAAGGTTAGACATATAGGTGACTTATAAGTTACTTAAGTGCAGTGGTAAATGGCTGTGGAATAACGAGGACGTTATTTCACTCAGGCTGCATTGGCAGGCCTATGTAAGAATTGTCAGAGCTCCCTATGGGTGGCAAAAGAAATGCTGCAGCCCATAGGGATCTCCTTGAACCCCAATACCCTGGGTACCTCAGTACCATATACTAGGGAATTATAAGGGTGTTCCAGTATGCCAATGTGAATTGGTGAAATTGGTCACTAGCCTGTTAGTGACAATTTGGAAAGCAGAGAGAGCATAACCACTGAGGTTCTGGTTAGCAGATCATCAGTGAGACAGTTAGGCATCACACAGGGAACACATACATATAGGTCACAAACTTATGAGCACTGGGGTCCTGACTAGCAGGGTCCCAGAGACACATAACAAACATCCTGAAAACATAGGGTTTTCACTATGAGCACTGGGCCCTGGCTAGCAGGATCCTAGTGAGGCAGTGAAAACACCCTGACATACACTCACAAACAGGCCAAAAGTGGGGGTAACAAGGCTAGAAAGAGGCTACTTTCTCACACTGCCTAACAAGGGACCTACCCCACCAAATTTGCCCTGGCCTAGTGCAACCCACAGCCCACATCCCCCACCCAGACACCTTGTAAAGTGCGCAGAGTCAGCTGAATGAGACTGTACTCACCCCCTTGTGTGTGGCTGCTGTGATGCCCTCAAGCGCCCATCCAACTCTGGATATGCCACCGCCAGGATCCGGAACATCAGGGGGGTCATGGTGCGATGGGCACCCCTTCCACATTGGGAGGCCATCCCCAGCTGGGCATCCGCCGTCTTCTTGCTCCAGCGGCGCAGGTCCTCCCATCTCTTGCGGCAGTGGGTGCTCCATCTATGATAGACCCCCAGGGTCCTCACTTCCTTGGCAATGGCACACTAATTACCCTTCTTCTGGTGGGCGCTGACCTAGAGGAAAGGTACTGGATGAAAGGAAATGACTCTCCTGTCCGGGCCATCATACTCATTGCCCACCAGTTCCCACTAATGCCCTGACGCACATACACTCACCATCCTCACATGCAGGCCTCAGCCCCCCCCCACATGTATCTTCCATCCACACCACTCAATACATTCATGGCCTACACATCATGCTCACAGTGTACTCACCTGTTTGTCTGGAGGACCGTAGAGTAGTGTGTACTGGGGGAGGACCCCATCCACCAGTTTGTCCAACTACTCCATGGTGAAGGCAGGGGACCTTTCCCCAGACACATGAGCCATTGTCGCTTCCAGACTGAGGTCACAGCAGCACTTGCAGTGTAGGTCCTCTCCTGTTGAAGGTCAGGTATCAAGTGAGTGAACAGATAGAAAATGGCGGTCACGTCCGTGGCGGTGTGAACCGTCACCGCCGGCGTACATCGTCATTGGCTTCTGGAACCCATAGGGCACAATGATAACCAATGCTAAATTGCGCAGTGGTCTTCGACCTCCTACCGCGGCGCTGCACAACGCCAGTGCAGTTACCTCATTTCCCCTTGTCCCTCCTTACAGGTCAGGCAGCCGCCATTTCAGGGGGGCACATGGCATGGCACCTAACTGCGTCACAGCACATTTTGGCAGAAATACGGACAAAGTACACCACACGCGGATTTCCCCACATTACTGCAAAAACACTTGTGCAACCTATGTGGTACATGACCCTCTGCTCACCATTCTCCTCCATAGGGCACATCCGCTGGGGCAGATGATGAGATGGTGTCATCCTCCAGTGTACAGACCCCTGGTGGACCTGTCGGCAATGGAAGACAGACAAATCATTATCACCTACAGACTTGATCGTGCCACAATCCAAGAACTGTGTGCCCAAATTGAGCCAGACCTGATGTCAGCTATCCATCTTCCCACAGAAATCTACCCTCTATTGCAGGTCCTGTCAGTGCTCCATTTCCTGGCAAGTGGCTCCTTTCAAATTACAGTGGCCATGGCATCAGGGATGTCTCAGCCAATGTTTTCTAACGTGTTGACCAGAGTATTGTCAGCCCTGCTGAAACACACGCACAGCTACATCGTTTCCCCCCAGGTGGAGGATTTGCCCACAGTGAAAGCTGACTTCTATGCCCTGGGACATATCCACAACATAATCGGTGCCATTGATGGTACATATGAGGCATTTGTCCCCCCCCACAGAAATGAACAGGTGTACAGAAATCGAAAAAGCTACCATTCTATGAATGGGCAGATGGTGTGTTTTGCAGACCAGTACATCTCTCATGTGAAAGCCAAGTATCCTGGCTCTGTGCATGACGCTTACTTTTCGAGGAATAGCAGTATCCCTTATGTGATGGGCCAACTCCAGAGGCACCGGGTGTGGGTAATAGGTGAGCCCAAGGTCCCCTCACAGTATGAATAGGTGTCTGGGTATGGGGTAGTCACTAAGGGTTAGTGTGTGTCTAACAGATTTTCCTCGACATTTGCAGGTGACTCTGGTTACCCCAGCCTCTCGTGGCTACTGACCCCAGTGAGGAATGCCAGGTCAAGGGCAGAGGAACGCTACAATGAGGCACATGGGCGAACTAGGTGTATTTTTGAGAGGACTTTCAGCCTCCTGAAGGCCAGATTACGGTGCCTCCATCTAACAGGTGACTCCCTATACTACTCACCGAAGAAGGTGTGCCAGATAATCGAGGCATGCTGCATGTTGCACAACCTGGCTTTGCGATGCCAGGTGCCTTTTCTGCAGGAGGATGGGCCTGATGATGGTATTGTGGCAGCTGTCTGTGGACAGTGAGGAAGTGGAGGCAGAGGAAGAAGATATTGACATCCAAACCAACATCATCATGCAGTACTTCCAGTGACACACAGGTAAGAGACTGGCACTGCTCATCTCATATCTGACTACTGTAGGACATTGTATAAGTCAGCCTCTTAACCTCTGTGTATGGACACTGACAGTTCACTTTGGCTTTCCATTTCACAGATCTGGGTACCTCATTCTGCCTTCATCTATATTTACTGGTGCCCAACAACTGTCGAACATTGGTATGTGCAAATTAACATTTACATTTCTGTTTGTGGATGATGTTGTAATTATACATTTGTGAAACTGCAGACTGACTCCAGATTGGTTTGTGATTCAAGGGGTTTTATTTATGGGCTAATGTGTATAGGGGTATGTGGAAGGGGCTGGGGTGATGGTGGAGGAAGGTCCATAGTAGAGTCCAGTCTCTCGGTATCACAGGTGCATTGTCCAATGGGGCATAGGAAGAGGAGCAATGTCAGTTCAAGATGGACAGGGTGACAGAGTGGGACACAAGGGTGACAATCAGGAGAGTCTTATTTCCTGGCGGGGGTCTTGGCAATGTTCTCTGTCTTCTGCCTGGATCGTGGGGACCGTTTGCGGGGTGGTTCTCCTTCTGCAGGCAGTGGAGTGCTGGTGGCCTGTTGGTCCTATGGTGGGACCTCCTGTCCACTAGTGCCGGCGGACGTGTAAGGCTGTTCATCGTTTTGGCTGGTGTCAGAGGCCCGGTGGTATGCCTCTGTCTCCCTCATGGTGTTGGCCATGTATGTCAGCACCCCTGCAATGGTGACCAGGGTGGTGTTAATGGACTTCAAGTCCTCCTTGATCCCCAGGTACTGTCCCTCCTGCAGCCGTTGGGTCTCCTGAACCTTGGCCTGTACCGTGCCCATGGTCTCCTGGGAATGGTGGTATGCTCCCATGATGTTGGAGAGGGCCTCATGGAGGGTCGGTTCCCTGGTCCTGTCCTCTCCCAGTCACACAGCAGCCCTCCCAGCTTCACTGTTATCCTGTGCCTCTGTCCCCTGAACCGTGTGCCCACTGCCACTGACCCCAGGTCCCTGATTTGCTTGGGTTAGTGGGTTTGCCTGGGGTCCCTGTAGTGGTGGACACACTGCTGATTGACGTGTCCTGGGGACAGTGGCATGGGCCCGCTGGGTGGGTGCTGTGGTGGTGTTTCCTGAGGGGGGAAGTTCTGTGGTGGGTTGGTACTGTGGCAGGGGAACCAACTGTCCAGAGGTCCCTGATGGGTCGGGCTGGTCATCTTGATCCAGGCGTGCAGAGCTGCTGTCATCACTGTGGGCCTCTTCTGTGGGGAGACTGGATATGGCTGGCACCTCCTGTCTAGTGACGTTGTGTAGGGGTCCTATTGGGGGGTAAATGCATTGTTATTGTATCTGTGTGTGCCATCTTGTGCAATGGGTGTGTTTCCCTCTATAACTGTGCTTGCAATATCGTCTTGGCCCTTGTGTGAGTGGTGATTGTGTGCCCTGGGTGAGTCTCTCCCTTGGACATGCTTTGGTGATGGGTGTCCATGCAGGTCTGTGATGGGTGTCCATGCATTGGTGTAACATGCAGGGTTTGGTATTGGGATGGGTGGGTTGTGATTGTGGGGTATATGTGAGGTGGTAGAGTGATGGGTGTGAGGTTAGGGGTAGGAGTTTGTGGTGGCATGCAGGTAGGGTGGGGGATATAGTAGTAAAGATTTGACTTACCAGAGTCCAGTCCTCCTGCTCCTCCTGCGAGGCCATCAGGATGCATTATTGCCAAGACTTGCTCCTCCCATGTTGTTAGTTGTGGGGGAGGAGGTGGGGGTCCACCGCCAGTCCTCTGTACGGCTACCTGGTGTCTGGATACCACAGAACGTACCTCTCCCCGTAGGTCGTTCCACCTCTTCCTGATGTTATCCCGTGTTCTTGGATGCTGTCCCACTGCGTTGACCCTGTCCATAATTCTCCACCATAGCTCCATCTTCCTAGCAATGGATGTCTGCTGCACCTGTGATGCAAATAGCTGTGGCTCTACCCGGATGATTTCCTCCACCATGATCCTGAGCTCCTTCTCAGAAAATCTGGGGTGTCTTTGAGGTGCCATAATGTGGTGTGAGTGATGTGTGAGGTGATGGGTGGGGTGATGTTTTGGGGTGCGTGTTGTTTTGTGCGTTGATGGTGTATGAGTGATGGTGTTGTGTGCCTCTGGATGCTGGTGTGGTCTTTGCTTTTCTGTCTCTCTGCTTCTTCAAAAAATTTCGTTGGAAGGGGTTGTGGGTAATGTGGGTGTGTGTTTTATATTGGATTGGGTGTGTGGGTGTGGTGGTTGTATGTGTGCCAGGTGCGTGTATTTTGAATTGTCCAATGTGGTTGTGTTTTGTAAGTGTGTGTGTATTTTGAGCGCGGCGGTGTGTATCGCCAATGGTTTACCGCGGTTGAATGACCGCCGCGTTGATTCGTAGGTTGTGATAGTGTAGGCGTATTCCTGTTGGCGTAACAGTGTGGGTTTTGGTACTGCCAATTTATCACTGACCTTTGGTGTGACGGACTTGTGTGGGTGTCTGTATTGTGGAGGATTTCTCAGTGTGGGTCATAATACCTGTAGCAGATTTACGCCGCAGACACAGTATGTTGGCGGGCGTCGGCACAGCGGTCAGCGGACTTTACCGCCAGGGTTGTAATGAGGGCCAGACTGTTTTATCTTCCTCGGCATGTACTCCGAGGTTACCTAACTTAAACTTATTTCCTGTTTTGTTTCTCTGTGAACTTTTCTTTCTAAGACAGACCGTTTTACCTTTATTACTGCCGCTCATATTTCATACCTGCATTACAGCTTTTGAGGCACAGCTTCCTGGCACGTGCTTTCAGTTATTTTTACTGGAAAGCCCCTTATCTCTTTACTCCATAATGAGCCTACTTCTGCCCTCGGTTTGTTTCCTACAATATTGGTTTGCACCAATAGTCCTCGCTTCATTTGTCAATCTGTTACTAGGTTTACTATTATTTTTTGCACTCCTAGATACTTGTGCTAATCATTTTTTAAACATTTTCCATGTACATTTAACCCTATTTTTTGCACTTTAAGATATTTGTGCTTACTAGTTATATAACACTTGCCATCTATATATATTGCCCCCTCAGCCGGATCCGGAAATTACCCTCCGACCCAGAAACAGCTGCCAGGTCGCCTGTAGGCACGGACGGTGGAAGCAGAGCTCTGCGAGTCTCCCCCCACCCCCGGGCTGAGGAGGAGGTGTGGCTGAATTGCACTGAATTGCGCCGCATCTTGAATTGCCGAAAGCGGAGACCTTCCCTGCGAGGCCCAGGGTACGGAGGGCAGAGTCCCGAATTCGCTGGGCCAACGCTGAGGTATGACACGTGCACCCCGCACTGTGCTGTGCCAGGAAGGCCATAGTGGTGGCGTCCCCTGCGTATTGCGAGGAAGCTGGAGTGAGGAGGAGGGAGGCGTTTCAGCCACGATCTCTGCGGTATCGTCAACGGCCCTGAAACTCGTGTGAGGAGCCAGTGGGGGCCCGCAGAGTCGGGGGAGTCTCAGCGGTGATCAGCTGCAGCGTCCTCTCCCAGTGGCTTGTTAAGAGAGCGGAGGTAGGGGCTGAAGCGTGGCCCGCCGTTTGGGGTGGTGACTCTCGGCTGCGAAAGGAGTAGCATCCGGGGAGTTGGGGTCTATAAGCCCAGGAGCCCTGAAACAGTAGTGGTGGGGACCAAAGTGCAGAGAAGCCCCTTGGAGGCCAGTGATGGAGCAGGGGCCAGAGGCACACAGTTTCTGCAGGCTCACAGAGGCCCAAAACAGGCTCCAGGAGACTTTTCTACCAGGCCGGGCCAGTTGGTGAAGTGGGTGGTGGGCGAAGCGGAATTACCTTGTCTGCTTTGCCCGAGCTGCAAGGCGTTCACGTTATTCCTTTCATGCTCTTCAGAGGGAGTAAACTCAATGATGACCATGAAGAAGTTACATTCAGATCGTCTGCTCCTAGGAAGATCATGCTTAAAAACTAAATCTAATCCCCTACGGAACAAGGCACATCCTGTAGTCCTGCTGAAGGGTCAGTGGCAGAAGCTATTATTTGCCTTCTGGGGAAAAGAGAAAACTTAATTACAGGAAACAAACGGAGTAGCCCTATCCAATACACCTTCTGACATAGAGCCACCTAAGGGGCCTCCAAGGGCAGAAAAAAGCCAGAAAAGAGGAGTCAAAGACTTGGAACAGGGTTAATCTGTGTCCTCTGTGGAGATTGCAGAGAATGTCCAGCCGGCTCTGATTTCTCGGAGTTTGTCCAGGCCACAGTTTTGTTCCTCCCCTCCTCCACATCCGCCCAGTCAGTCAGCCCATTTCCACTAGCTTACATGGCACTTAAAAGCCCCATGGAAAGTGGTGCCACTTTATCAACAGCGTCTGCAGCCATTGGGTCTCAAGACTTTACGCTGCCGGATCTGGATCCAGATCTATATCACGGATAGGGTTTCCAGGCTAATGATCCTCTCCTCCACCTGAGGACTCCAGGTCAAAGTGAATATCGCTGTCCACTGGCTTGCAGCTGTTTAATAATACCCCCTCTCTACAAGATTCGTTATACCCCCACTCTCATCTGTCAGCAACACCTGCTTTAGAAGTAAGTGGTATCCAGCCCCTTCAACCTCCTGAATCAGAGGCTAGGCTCTCAGCTTCACTGTATAGCCTAGAAAACCTTCTCGCATCAATCTTAAAACTCCTGGAGAAATTTGTAGGTGGCTCAGATTGCATCCTCGACTCTGTGACAGCAATCTTAAAGGAATTGACTATAGATAAAAAGGGGGGCTTGATCTTAGACCCTCTTCGGAACAGTGCTGCCCGCAGCTATTTAAAGATCAGTGGACTTCCAGCATGACCCCAAGGGAGCCCTCAAGGGTGCACCCGAGTGAGGATGTGAGTACACAAGCTGGTAAATCTCAATGCAATTACCCCAGCAAGGCAAAAAAACTGCTGGACAGCCCTACAGATTTTATTCAATTTATTTTTGATACTCCAATATCGAAGTGCAATCAATTAGCAAAGTCCAATCAGCCCACACTGAAGGTATTCTCAATCTTTGAAAAAACTTCCAACCAAAAGAGTGGTCCCATAGAATCTCCTTCTGCATTACTCATGGGAGATGGAATTAAGAAGGGAGACAATGATAAAGGTGGGAAAAGAACCAAAAGATTGAAAAAATCAAATTGACGGATTAACAAGAAAGGTAAAAGGAAAGTTCCTGAGGTGACAACTTCCCCTCAAATACGCACAGAGCCACATCTGAAGTCCTCTTATTTGCTCCCACTGCCACGGCCTAGTGTTTCTAGCAGGGAGTTTGGAAGGGAGCATAAAATTGACTTTTCTCCCACTCCAGCCTTGAATCCAACAGCCGCACCTTTCTTGCCTCCTAGGCTCGTCTACCCTAATGATATCAACGTCTCTTTAGCCAGAGAAGGAGCACCTTCAATAGGTCATAACGTGGATACTCATATAGTAGACTTGCTACATATCTATGATGCAGACTTAATCCTAAACAGATCCACTCTGCTAAGATGATTCCCAGAATCTATTTCACTGAAACATATTTCAAGCCATGGCATCAACCTAGTTTCCCTATTGGTTTCTAACACAGGACTTAGGGCTAGGATTTCCCTCCGCTCTATGCGTTCGGTGAACGTGGTCCTTTCACACGCAGACTTTTTGTAGTGTTGTGGGATTGATGTTGCTCCTTTTTGGTCTCACACTTTTTTCCGTGGGGACAAAGTAGTGAATCAGGACCTTAATGATCCCCTATCTCTTGAGCATTTTAAATGTACTGACCATACAGTGTTTAGATCTAGAATAGATCTACAGGCTCCTAAAGTCTCCCTAATAGGGAAGCATAGGCAGGTGCTACTGCGGGAATTACGATCTGCACCCAAACAATTAGCCACTAATGTTCTGGATGACTGGGGTTGGCTTCCGGGTGCCCGTTCTCAAGAGTGGGGGCCCAGGCTCCCACCCCAACCCTCTTCCTAACAGAGGTTTAAAAATTGTTTCCTGGAATGCAGCAGGGCTAATATGTAGCAGGGAAAAAGTATCCTACCTTAGCTCGGTAAATACGGATTTAATTTGCCTTCAGAAAACTTGGACAGATACAGACGTATTATGGGATGACTACTTTGTTACTGATTGTAAGGCTTCCTCGTCTCCAAGTGGGCAGGCTAAAGGGGGTAGCCTGCCTACTGTCCAATACACGTAAATAGGATTATACCTGTTATAAAGACCCCAGTAATCTCTTTATGGCCTTAACTGTTCATTTGCATAATACTGCGCGAGGCTCCACAGCACCGCTATTAATTAATGTTCATGTTCCTCCTGAGGCAGCCTATGATTCTTTGTTACAGAGGGTTTTTGCCTATCTTGGGGATGCCTTAGACAGTGAGTCCCCCCCATCTATAGCACTTGTGGGAGATCTAAATTGCAAAATTTCTAACCATGCCTTATGCCGAATGCGTGAAGCAGAGAGAGAAACCACAGTTCGAATTCCAGCTTGCGTTTTCCCCCCTTCAGTAAAACCCAATAAAAGAGGGAAACTTCTCCTCAGCCTTCTTAAGAAAAACGATGGTATTATTGCCAATGGTAGGCCTCCTTCTGATTCTCCCGCTTCTTTTACACGTATATCTTTGGGGAGAAGGGCAATTTTAGATTATTTGGTGCTTGGTTATTCTTCCTACAGTTTACTGGAAGATTTTAGGATTAGAAACACCCCCTACAGCGACCATAATTTGCTTTATATTACTGTAGAAACAAACATACCATCTATAGAATCTTGTAAGTTTGGTGGGCTAACTCAGAGTTTTGATAAAAAGAGAGGGAGGATTCAGTGGAATTTTAAAAGAGTTGCAGGCCTATCAGCGATGTTTGTATCTGTGGTTGCTGATCAGATTAGTTGGGAGGGGATGGAGCTGCTAAATGTTTCCAAATTAATGAAGCAGCTATTATTTAACACCTCTTCTGGAGAGCTAAAAATTGCCCGGAAAATGATCCCCCGCACACTGCTTGATCTAAATAGAGAAATAAATAACTTGTTCAGATCCCAATACCTAGTTTATTCTGGGGAAAGGAAAGTCAGGGTCGCTCTGCTAAAAAGGAGAAAGAGGCGTTTGAAGGCCCGCCTCACAAAGGAATCTGGGGACAGGCTTTGGATTCATCTCCAGGAAGCAGCAACTAAGGGTCAGGCAAGGTGCTTTTGGGCATTGGTGGGTGATGGTTGCAGGTCTAGAGTCCGTCCATCACTTGTCGCTATTGCTGAAGCCCGCTGGTCTGAATTTATCGCCTTCCTGTACGGCTCAAATGGGGTCGAACCGTTCCAGACCCCTGAAAATAAGTATACGCCCTCTCGTATCCCTTCCTCAATAAAAGAGCTAGATTTTGCTATTCGTTCTATGCGTTCCTCTGCTGCAATGGGACCTGATGAACTTCCCATCTTGGTACTAAAACAAGACTTCAGCTCTTGGAGCAAGATCTTATATGTGTTCTTCAGAAGATGTTGCCTCTCCAGAAGCATACCTCCCTCCAGGGATGGTAATATCATTGTACCCTTATTTAAAAAGGGCGACTGAAATTGCCCTGTCAGACTATCGGCAGAGTGCCCTCTTGAACGCAGTGGATAACATTTTCTCTAAATGTCTGCTTTCCAGACTGACGTCGTGGACAGAGGAGAATAACATCATCCCCCTGGAACAATCTGGATTTAGGTGCAATCATAGTACTCTGGACAACATCGCTGTGTTACAAGTTATCTCAGAAAAATACGTAAAACTGTGAGGCGGGGTGGTATACGCCGTCTTCATTGATTTGTCCACTACTTTCGAGCGAGTGGATAGAGATCTAATATGGGCAAAGTTGGCCAGTATGGGAATGCCTCTATTCCTCTTAGAGCTAGTCATAGCTCTCCACTCCAATACTTGGTGTAGAATCCTTCTAGGGGGTTATAAAGTTTTATCCCATAAGATATCCACTTCGAATGGGCTAAAGTAAGGTTGCCATTAGGCGCCCTTGCTTTTTTCCTTATACATCTTAGACCTTCCCTCTTCCTTGTCCCAGGACAAGGGATTTCGCGCGTATTTAGGTGGGTACCCAATATGTTGTCTGTTATACGCTGATGACATCATAATTATTGATCTAATCCCTAAAGGTCTACAGAATGGTCTTCAGCTTTTATCAAAATACTCTGAATCCCACTTCCTGAAGAACAACGTCTCAAAAAGTAAGGTTCTCTGCTTCCTGGGTTAAAAAAGATGACCTTTACCGATTTCCATTGTTCATTAGGAAAGGAAAAACTACAAATAGTGAAATCATATCCCTTTTTAGGGAAAGTAGTTATAGGGAACCTTAGTGATGTTGTTCACATTGCCTCCAATAAATCGAAGGCCGACTGTCAGGCAAGAGGTCTAGGGGCCCGTTATACAGCTGCAAGGAGAAGGCAGTTTTCATATCTCTTATCAGCATATCGAGTCCAAATTCCTGCGTCCCTTCTGTATGGTGTGGCATTCACAGATATCTCTAAAAGGGGGTTCCTGTATCAGTCAGAAGGAAAAATTCTTAGAAAACTCATGTCTCTTAACACGGCTGTTTCAGTGGCGGCCTTAAGTCTGGAAATTGGGCTCTGAAGTGCGTACGTTCAAGGATTAGCAGGGATTATTCGTTTGGCCGCTTCACTTATAAAGAGTGAGGAAAACACCATAAAATCTATACTAAAGAAAGAACTGTTCCCAGAAAAGAATAAGGCTAAATACCCCCTTTTGTAAGAACTTTTCTTCTGCTCTTGAAAGGTTGGAGCTGGACAGAAGCCTGGTCATGGAACTACCTCCATTGCATAGATCTTGAGCTCTGCGAAAAAAGTTATTTGATGAATTTAGCAAACACTGTAGCAATAATAAAAACACAATCTTATAATCCATGGAATATTCCACATAGAGGTAGGTGTTTTTGGATGCTGCTTCGCCAGGGTTTGCTCTCCTGAAATATACGCTACTGGCGAAATGGCACGGTCAGCTTAAGAGTGCAATTTCTGCCTGGCTGAATCTCAGGATCGAATCCACGTATTATTTGTCTGCCCATCCCTTGCTTCATTCTCACGTAAAGGGCTAAAACTAATTTGTCTTCAGCTCTTTTTGTTGTCTGCCTCCGAGATCCTCCGAGCCTTGTATGATCCACCTAATAAATTATTTTGTTTTAGAATTTTTTACTTTTTCAATTTTTTTAATATTTATTCTAAGTGCATACACTGAAAAGCAAGTTAATTGATGTATTAGTCAAATAGGCATTGGGTGTTATATGAGACAATAATTAGGTGGTTGCATTATAATAATCCACCTTACTATACCCCGACCCCATATGGGATGGGGCAACAGTATTTGTCATATGCCCACATGAGGGATTCTGTGGTGAGGTCGAACAAGGCAATTGATGTTTTAATTCGTTTGTAACTACGTGATGTATACGTGGCTTAAGAAGCGAAGCACCTCAGTATGAAGCACATAAGGAAGAATCGGGTGTGGCCTATGAACATTCCATTTTGTGCACATGTTTATATTTGCAGTATTATGGGCAGATAGGTACTGTTTTAGGCTGTGTTGGTATATATTGTACTCCACTGTTTGATTCAGTGTTCTATTTATACCCTGGCACTCTGCACTTTTAGGTCAAATATGGCTGGTAATTATTGTATTGTATTGTAATAGTATTTATATAGTGCTTACTACCCCTGACGAGGCGTTGAAGCGCTTTTCGGCAAGTAGCACGCTACTCCAGAACCCAAAAGGAATTAGAGGTGAATTACAATAGGGAAATATGAGTACAGTTTTAGTATTGTTATGAGTTAATTTGAGCAGAGGATATGTGAGTTTGTTAGTTAGATTGCCTGGGGTAATGGAGGGGTGGAGGAGGGAAGAATCCAGAAGTGTAAATTGGGAGTTTATGGTAATAGGATTTAGGCTTGGGATTAGTAAAGGAGGGATGGAGGAGGGAAGAGTCTGTGGAAAGGGTTAGTGAGATCATAGTAGCAGAGTGAGATAAATGAGGGAGAATATAGTAGGATTGTTTGGGAGATCATGGTAGTTAAGTGAGGTTTGGTGAGTTAGATGTGGAAGCGGAGGGAAGAGCTTAGGCAGAGATATTTAGGAGATGAAAGTAGTAGAATGGATTTGGGATGAGTCAGAGTGGGAATGGAGGATATATTGATAGAGACATGACATTTGGTGATGGGTTGACAAGTGTGATATAAGATGAGAGCAGAGATTCATAAATATCTAGTATAACAACTTATCTAGGAGTTATGCAATGACCTATGAACATGTTACGCATAGAATAACATGCACACATACACATATATATATAACATATATATATATATACACACACACATACACATACAAACACACACATCTGCACACATATATGTACATACATATACATATTTAAACCATGAGTAAATATACATTAGTTAAACAGGTTTAAGGACTGTGTATGTAGTTTATTGTTATGACATAGTAGCGATGCATATTTTCTAAAGGACTATATATAACTAGAATAGCATATACACGTAATCAAAAAAATATATTTATCATCATAGGCATATGCAGTCCATACCTGTTTCAATATGGTGGTTATGAAGGAAAGAGCCAACTCTTGAGTAGTTTTCTGAAGACAAGATAGTTATCTGTCGCTCTTATAGTTGGGGGTAATGAATTCCATAGTTTGGCTGCTTGAACGGAGAAGGATGTACCACCTAGAGTCTTTTTCTTGTATGGTGGTGCTCTAAGGCGGGGTGCCAATTTTGAGCAGAGGTTTCTTTGTTGAATGTATTTGGTTATTTTGTTTCTGATAAAAAGCGGTCCTGTTCCATGTATAGCTTTGTGGGTGATACAAAGCAGCTTGAAAGTGTACCTTCTGGCAACGGGTAACCAGTGTAGTGCTCTCAAGGTAGGGGAGATGTGGGCTTGTGGCTTTACATGTAATAGTAGCCTGGCTGCCGAGTTTTGAATACGTAGTAGCTTTTTCATAATAGATAGAGATGATCCATGGTAGAGGCCATTGGCATAATCCAGTTTGGATAGTACAAGCGAGATAGTAGCTTGCACCTTGTGTGGAAATCCGAGGTGGGGGAAGATGCGTCGTACAGTGTACAAGGTGATGAAGCTTGTTCTTGCTAATTTGTCCACTTGGGCATTCATAGTTAACTTGGAGTCCATGGTGATTCCAAGGTTTTTAACTTCCTTGGATAATTGAGGAGGTGGTCCGAGATCGTCAGCTCAGTCGCACAGTGGGTCATAACTTTTCCAGTCACCACATATGAGTATTTCTGTTTTGGAGACATTTAGTTTGAGATGGCTCCAGGTCATCCACTGATCAACGGCTCTGAGGCAGCTGAAGATTTCTGAGTTTTCAATGTTTTTGGGCATTCTAATTTAAGTATTATTTGTGTGTCATCTGCATAGTTGTAGCATGTGAGATGAAAAACATTGATCAGTTCTGGTAATGATATCATGTAGATGTTGAAAACCAAAGGTGAGATGACTGATCATTGGGGGACCTCTGCTTTTGTGAGGTAGGGTTTGGACACGAAAAGGGGAGAACAGATGATATTAGGATCTTTTTTGAAGTTAGGATGTAATCCAGTCGAGAGCAGTCCCTTCTATCCCGGATTCGTGGAGTCTTTGAATTAGGGTGCCATGGTCAACCCTATCAAAGGCAGCCAAGAGGTCCAAGAGAAGTAGTGCAGCAACTCCACTGTGTTTTTAACATCATCCCAGATTGCTATGAGTGCAGATTCAGTGCCTCTTCCTGGGAGGAATCCAGTTTGGAAGTCTGAAAGTATAGAATTGTGTTCAATGAATTGTGACATCTAGGCAAATGCTGCTCTTTCTATCAGTTTGCCCAGGAAAGGTCCATTTGTGATTGGTCTGTAGTTGTAGGGGTCTTGCGGGTCTAGGTTTATTTTCTTTAATAACGGTTGTATATATGCCTTTTTCAGGTCTACAGGAAAAGTTCCTGTAGTTAAAAAGTTGTTGATGATTCTTCTTACAGGTGTGGCAGCAGAAGTAGATAAAAGAATGTTCTTGAAGATGTGTGGTGGACAAGAGTCAGAAGGGCAACCAGAAGGTCTGCTTGCTTTGACCAAATCCATAAATTCACCTTGGGTTATTTGTTTGAAGGACTGTAGAGGCTGGGTTGGTTTATTCTTAGAGGGTATTTTAGGAAAGGGGTTGGTGCTGATGGTTTTCCTCTGTTTTAAATAGGAGTCCAGCGTGTCTGCCTTGGTTGTGTAATGAGTTGCCAGTTTGTTGATGACTTCCTTCCACACATGTGGGTTTTCGAAATTCATTGAGAAGTTTATAAAAAAATTTGTTTCCAGATTTAGCATTTAGAATTCTGTCTGAGTAGTACCTTTTTTAAGCTTTTTTGATTTATGATTTGTATATTCTGTTAAATTCTGGTAATTAGCTTAAATTGCCTAATATTCTTGCACTTAATGATATTCTAATTGCACTGATGCGAGCATTTGCACCATTTTACCATTCAATCAATTAATGCATTTGTAGAGTGCGCTACTCACCAGTGAGGGTCTCAAGGTGCTTGGGGGGGTAGCTTCTATTGCTTGAACAGCCAGGTTTTGAGGAGTCTCCTGAAGGTCAGTAGGTCCTTGGTCTGCCGTAGGTGGATGGGGAGGGTGTTCCAGGACTTGGCCACAAGGTAGGAGAAAGCTCTACTGCTGGTTGTTGTCCTATGGATGCGTGGGACGGTGGTGAGGGCGAGGTCGGCGGAGCGGAGCTGACAGTTTGGGGTGCAGAAGGTGAGACGATCGTTGAGGTATGCTGGTCTGGCGTTGTGGAGTGCTTTGTGGGTGTGGGTTATGAGTTTGAATGTGATCCTTTTGTTGATGGGAAGCCAGTGTAGATCTCTCAGGTGGGCTGTGATGTGGCTGTGGCGGGGGATGTTGATGAAGAGGTGTGCAGAGGCGTTCTGTATCCGTTGTAGTCTTTTCTGGAGAGCTGCCGTGGTTCCCACGTAGAGAGCGTTGCCGTAGTCCAGTCTGCTGCTGACGAGGGCATGGGTAACCGTCCTTCTGGTTTCGATAGGGATCCACCTGTAGATTTTGCGGAGCATGTGGAGGGTGATGAAGCAGGAGGATGAGACAGTGTTGACATGTTGGGTCATGGAGAGTGTAAGGAAACGCCTCCTTGGCATGCTTACCCGCTGACCTTTTGTCGATGCCAGTTATGATTGCAAGTGTGCTGGGACCCTGCTAACCAGGCCCCAGCACCAGTGTTCTTTCCCTAAACTGTACCTTTGTTCCCACAATTGGCACAGCCTTGGCACCCAGATAAGGACCTTGTAAATGGTGCCCCTGGTAGCAAGGGCCCTGATGCCACGGATGGTCTCTAAGGGCTGCAGCATGTATTGTGCCACCCTGGGGACCCCTCACTCAGCACACGCACATTGCCCCAGAGCTTGTGTGTGCTGGTGGGGAGAAAATGACTAAGTCGACATGGCACTCTCCTGAGAGTGCCATGCCCACCTCACAATGCCTGTGGCATAGGTAAGTCACCCCTCTAGCAGACCTTACAGCCCTAAGGCAGGGTGCACTATACCACAGGTAAAGGCATAAGTGCATGAGCGCCATGCCCCTACAGTGTCTAAGCAAAACCTTAGACATTGTAAGTGCAAGGTAGCCCTAAAGAGTATATGGTCTAGGAGTTTGTCAAACACAAACTCCACAGTTCCATAATGGCTACACTGAAATCTGGGATGTTTGGTATCATACTTCTCAGCACAATAAATGCACACTGATGCCAGTGTGGAATTTATTGTAAAATGCACCCAGAGGGCATCTTAGAAATGCCCCCAGAATTCCAGTCCGACTCCTAGTGCTAGGCGGACCACTTTTTGCCACCTTGCCACAACCAGACGAGTTTCTGGCCACATGGGGAGAGTGCCTTTGTCACTCTGTGGCCAGGAACAAAGCCTGTACTGGGTGGAGATGCTTCTCAGCTCCCACTGCAAGAACTGTAACACCTGGCGGTGAGCGTCAAAGTCTCAAGCCTTTTGTTACAGCACCCAAGGGCATCCCAGCTAGTGGAGATGCCCGCCCCTCTGGCCACTGCCCCCACTTTTGACAGCAAGGCTGGAGGAGATAATTAGGAAAAACAAGGAGGAGTCACCCACCAGTCAGGACTGCCCCTAAGGTGCCCTGAGCTGAGGTGACCCCTGCCTTTAGAAATCCTCCATCTTGAGATTGAAGGATTCCCCCAATAGGATTAGGGATGTGCCCCCCTCCCCTCAGAGAGGAGGCACAAAGAGGGTGTAGCCACCCTCCAGGACTGTAGCCATTGGCTACTGCCCTCCTGACCTAAATACTAGATTTAGGGGTGATCCAGAACCCATGAAATCAGATTCCTGCAACCTACAACAAGAAGACGGACTGCTGACCTGAAAGCCCTGCAGAGACGACGGAGACGACAACTGACTTGGCCCCAGCCCTACCGGCCTGTCTCCAGACTCAAAGAACTTGCACAGCGATGCATCCGACAGGGACCAGCGACCTCTGTAACCTCAGAGGACTGCTCTGAACCCGAAGGACGAAGACACTCCCGAGAACAGCAGCACTGTTCAAAAACAGCAACAACTTTGAACTTTCTTGCAACTTTCAAAGACTTTACTCTTCCCGCTTGAAGCGTGACACTTCACACTCTGCACCCAACACCCCTGACTTAAGCTCCAGAGAACCAACACTGCACGGAGGATTCCCAGGCGACTGCAACCTCGTGAGTAACCTGAGACGACTCCCATGGACCCCCACAGCGACGCATGCAGAGAGGATCCAGAGGCTCCCCCTGATAGCGACTGCCTGGACCAAGCACTGCACCCGCAGCCCCCCGGATGAGAAGGAACCAAACTCCAGTGCAGGAGTGACCATCAGGCAACCCTCTGCCTAGCCCAGTCAGTGGCTGGCCCGAGAAGCCCCCCTGTACCCTGCCTGCACCGCTAGAGTGACCCCAGGGTCCCTCCATTGATTCCTATTGAAAACCCGATGCCTTCTAAACACACTGCACCCGGCCACCCCTGTGCCGCTGAGGGTGTGTTTTGTGTGCCTACTTGTGTCCCCCCCAGTGCTTTAGAAACACCCCCTGGTCTGCCCTCCGAAGACGCAAGTACTTACCTGTTGACAGACTGGAACCGGAGCACCCCTGTTCTCATAGGCGCTTATGTATTTTGGGCCCTCCTTTAACCTCTGCACCTGACCGGCCCTGTGTTGCTGGTTCAATGACTTTGGGGTTTCCTTGAATCCCTAACAGTGGGCTGCCTATGCCCAGGAAACTGAACTTGTAAGTGCTTTACTTACCTCAGAAACTTAACCTTACTTACCTACCCCAGGAACTATTGACTTTTGCACAGTGTCCACTTTTAAAATAGCTTATTGCCATTTTAACTAAAACCGTGTATGTTACTGCTCTAATTCAAAGTTCCTTACTTACCTGTGTGGAGAACCTTGCATTTTATGTATTTACTTCAAATCTTGAATCTTGTTGTTCTAAATTAAATTAAGAAAATATATTTTTTTATATAAAAACTATTGGCCTGGAGTTAAGTCTTTGAGTGTTTTTTCCTCATGTATTTCCTGTGTGTGTACAACAAATGCTTAACACTACCCTCTGATAAGACTACTGCCTGACCACACTACCACAAATTAGAGCATTGGAATTATCTAAATTTGCCACTATCTTACCTCTAAGGGGAACCATTGGACTCTGCTCACACTGTGTCTTACTTTGAGATAATATATACAGAGCCAACTTCCTACATTGGTGGATCAGCGGTGGGGTCTAAGACTTTGCATTTACTGGACTACTCAGACAATACCTGCTCACACGACTAAATTCCCAAAATTGTCATTAAAAAATGATTTTTGAGATTTGAGCTATTTTTCTAAGTTTTTAAAAGTCCTGCTAGGGCCTTGTGTAAGTCCCTGTTAGCATTTCTTTTAGAGTTCAAAAGTTTGTAAACATTTGGATTTAAGTTCTAGAAGTAGTTTTTAGATTCTTAAAAAGTTATCCCAACTTTTAGAGAAATAACGTCTAGCACAGATGAGATGGTGGTAGAACTCAACCTCACCCCTTACCTGCATCTAGGGATGTCAGAGTTAAGGTCTCTCTGTAAGCTAACAAATATAAAGACTGGGTCCAACCCTACCAAAGTAAAGCTTCAGGAGCTTTTGGCAGAGTTTGCAAATGACCACCCCTCTGAGGATAATCCTACAGATGGGGAAGTTGGTGAACAGGAGGAGGATTTTCCCCCTCCTGTCCTAACCAGGGAGAACAGGGCTCCTCAAACCCTGACTTCACAAGTGATAGTCAGAGAGTCTGGTTCCTCCACAGGAGAGACCAGTAACTCTGGAAGCATTGAGGGCAGCCTCAATAAAGATGACCCCCTGTTAGCCAGGATGGCCAAAAGATTGGCTTTGGAGAGACAGCTCCTAGCCGTAGAATAAGAAAGGCAAGAGATGGGTTTAGCTCCCATCTATGGTGGCAGCAGCTTAAATAGGGTCAGAGAGAATACTGACATCCTAAAAATCCCCAAAGTAACTGTAACAAAATATGAAGAGGGCGATGACATCACCAAATGGATCACAGCTTTTGAGAGGGCTTGTGCAACCAGAAAAGGAAACAAATCTCACTGGGGTGCTCTCCTTTGGGAAATGTTCACTGGAAAGTGTAGGGATAGACTCCTCACACTCTCTGGTAAAGATGCAGAATCCTATGACCTAATGAAGGCTACCCTGATTGAGGGCTTTGGATTCTCATCTGAGGAGTACAGGATTAGGTTCAGGGGGGCTCACAAATCCTCGAGCCAGACCTGGGTTGATTTTGTTGACTTCTCAGTCAAAACATTAGCTGGTTGGATAACTGGCAGTGGTGTAAATGATTATGATTGGCTGTATAACTTGTTTATGAAAGAACATCTGTTAAGTAATTGTTTCAATGACAAACTGCATCAACATCTGGTAGACCAAGGTCCAATTTCTCCCCAAGAATTGGGAAATAAGGCAGACCATTGGGTCAAGACTAGGGTGACCAAGACTTCCACAGGGGGTGACCAAAAGAAAGGCGTCACAAAGCCTCCCCATGGGAAGAGTGTTGAGGCACCAAGGGAAAAAGTAAAGAGTCTTCTACAGAGCCCCAAAAACCTGCTCAGGAGGGTGGGCCCAGATCCTCTTCACAGTCCTCAAATGGGTATAAGGGTAAAAACGTTGATCCCACGAAGGCCTGGTGTCGCATCTGTACTCAGCACGGACACCAAACTGGAGACAAGGCCTGTCCCAAGAAAAGCCCCACAACAAGTACTACTCCGGTTAGCAATGGAATAGCCAGTCTCCAGGTGAGATCAACAGTGTGCCCAGAGCAAATCAGGGTTCACACTGAAGCTACATTAGTCTCTGAGAGTGGGGTGGACCTAGCCACACTTGCTGCCTGGCTACCTAACATGAAAAAATACAGGCAGCAGCTCTCAATCAATGGGGCTAGAGTAGACATCCTGAGGGATACAGGTGCCAATGTCACAATGGTGACAGACAAACTGGTTTCCCCAGGACAGTACCTGGCTGGACAGACATATCCAGTCACAAATGCTGACAATCAGACTAAAGTCTATCCCATGGCTATGGTAACTTTAGAATGGGGAGGGGTCGCTGTCCTGAAACAGGTAGTGGTCTTCTCTGCAATTCCAGTAGACTGTCTGCTAGGGAATGATCTGGAGTCCTCAGCATGGGCTGAGGTAGAGCTCAAGACCCATGCAGCCATGCTGGGTATCCCTGAACTGGTGTGTGTCAAGACAAGGGTACAGTGCAGGGCTCAGGGTGAAAAAGAAGTGTTGGAGTCTGGAATAATGGCCCAACCTTCTAAGAGAAATGGAAAGAAGACTGTGGAACCAGCTTCAATATAGCAAAAGAAACAGAACCCCTCTTCCCAGGAAGATGTTCTATCCCCTGGGGGAATTGAGTCCATGGAGCTGGAGCCTTACCAGGTTGAGCTCTTGGGGCCAGGGGGACCCTCAAGGGAACAGCTGTGTAAGGGGCCAGAAACTTTTCCCTTTCTTGAAGGCCTAAGACAGCAAGGAGATGAGCAAGAAAAGGGAAATGTCAGTGGAACCCACAGGGTCTATTGGGAAGATTTACACTGAGGCAAGAGATCCCAAACCTGGTGCCACCAGGAGAGTGGTAGTGCCTCATGAGTTTAGGGAGTTCATCCTGACCTTAGCCCATGACATTCCCCTTGCTGTGAATTTGGGACAAACCAAGACAAGGGAGAGATGAGTCAACCATTTCTACTGGCCCAATATGTCCCAGAAGGGAAAGAAGTTTTGCACCTTCTGTGTCACCTGTCAAGCCAGTGGTAAGACATGTGGCCATCCAAAGGCCCCCATCATTCCACTTCCAGTGGTGGGGGTCCCCTTTGAAAGAGTGGGAGTGGACATAGTAGGTCCACTGGAACATCCCACAGCATCAGGAAACCAGTATATCCTAGTAGTAGTGGATCATGCTACTAGGTACCCTGAAGCAATTCCCCTTAGGTCCGCTACTGCCCCTGCAGTAGCCAAAGCACTCATTTGTATTTTTACCAGAGTGGAATTTCCTAAGGAGGTGGTTTCTGACAGAGGTACCAACTTCATGTCAGCTTACCTAAAACACATGTGGAATGAGTGTGGGGTGGCTTACTAATTCACCACACCATACCATCCACAAACCAATGGTCTTGTTGAAAGGTTTAACAAGACATTGAAGGGCATGATCATGGGGCTCCCTGAAAAACTCAAAAGGAGATGGGATGTCCTCTTGCCATGTCTGCATTTCACCTACAGAGAGGTGCCACAGAAGGGAGTAAGGTCTTCCCCCTTTGAACTTCTGTTTGGCCATCCTGTTAGGTGACCACTGGCACTTGTAAAAGAGGGCTGGGAGAGACCTCTCCATGAGCCTAAACAAAATGTGGTGGACTATGTACTAGGCCTACGTTCAAGGATGACAGAGTACATGGAAAAGGCAAGCAAAAACTTTGAGGCCAGCCAACAACTCCAGACGATGTGGTATGAGCAAAGGGCTGCTTTGGTTGAGTTTCAGCCAAGGTAGAAAGCCTGGGTTCTGGAGCTGTGGCTCCAAGGGCACTTCAGGACAGATGGAGTCGCCCTTACTCAGTTCCTGAGAAAAAGAGTCAGGTCACCTACCTGGTGGACCTAGGCACTAGCAGGATCCTCAAGAAGGTGATCCATGGGAACCGCCTCAACTCTTTCATTATAGGGCAGATGTAAACATGTTAAAGGTTACAGATGAGGACCAGGAAGCAGAGAGTGAACATCTCCCTGATCTTTTCTCCACTTACCCTAAAGATGGCTCAGTAGATGGAGTGATCTATTCAGACACCCTCTCTGGCCAACAGCAGGCTGACTGCAGGCAAGTCCTCCAGCAGTTTGCTGAGCTCTTTTCTTTAACCCCTGGTCAGACACACCTGTGTACCCATGACGTGGACACAGGAGACAGTATGCCTGTCAAGAATAAACTATTCAGACAGTCTGACCAAGTTAAGGAAAGCATCACAGTGGAAATCCACAAGATGCTGGAGTTAGGAGTGATTGAGCACTCTGGCAGTCCCTGGGCTAGCCCAGTGGTCTTGGTCCCCAATCCTCACACAAAAGATGGCAAGAGAGAGATGAGGTTTTGTGTGGACTACAGAGGGCTCGACTCTGTCACCAAGACAGATGCTCACCCCATCCCAAATGCAGAGGAGCTAATAGACAAATTAGGTGTTGCCAAATACTTAAGTACCTTTGACTTGACAGCAGGGTACTGGCAAATAAAAATGGCACCTGGAGCAAAATAGAAAACAGCACCTTACAGCACTTCACCTGGTGGGCACAGCACTTCACCTGATGGGCACTACCAGTTTACTGTGATGCACTTTGGCTTAAAGAATGCCCCTGCCACCTTCCAAAGGTTGGTGACTCAAGTCCTTGCTGGCTTGGAGTCCTTTAGTGCAGCTTATCTTGATGATATTGCTGTCTTTAGCTCCAACTGGCAGGATCACCTGGTCCACCTGAAGAAGGTTTTGCAGGCACTGCAAGAAGCAGGCCTCTCTATCAAGGCATCTAATTGTCAGATAGGGCAGGGTACTGTGGTGTACTTGGGACACCTTGTAGGTGGAGGCCAAGTGCAGCCACTCCAACCGAAGATCCAGACTATTCTGGACTGGGTAGCTCCAAAAAAACAGACTCAAGTCAGGCCATTCCTTGGCTTGACTGGGTACTATAGGAGGTTTATGAAGGGATATGGATCAATAGTGACACCCCTCACAGAACTGACCTCCAAGAAAATGCCCAAGAAAGTCAACTGAAACATGGACTGTCAAAAGGCCTTAAACACCTTGAAGCAAGCTATGTGTACAGCACCAGTTTTGAAAGCTCCAGATTATTCTAAGCAGTTCATTGTGCAGACAGATGCCTCTGAGCATGGGATAGGAGCGGTCCTGTCCCAAACAAATGATGATGCCTTGACAAGGATGTTGATTTTATTAGCAGGAGGTTACTCCCCAGGGAGCAGCATTGGATTGCCATTGAGAGGGAGGCCTTTGCTGTGGTTTGGTCCCTGAAGAAGTTGAGACCATACGTTTTTGGTACTCACTTCATAGTTCACTGACCTCTCAGATGGCTGATGCAGATGAAAGGAGAGAACCCTAAACTGTTGAGGTGGTCCATATCCCTACAGGGAACGGACTTTGTAGTGGAACACAGACCTGGAACTGCCCACGCCAATGCTGAGGGCCTTTCCAGGTTCTTCCACTTAGACAATGAAGACTCTCTTGGAAAAGGTTAGTCTCATCCTCTTTCGCTTGGGCGGGGGGGGCGTTGTGTAAGGAAATGCCTCCTTGGCATGGTTACCACCTGACTTTTTGCCTTTTGTTGATGTCAGTTATGATTGAAAGTGTGCTGGGACCCTGCTAACCAGGCCCCAGCGCCAGTGTTTTTCCCCTAAACTGTACCTTTGTTCCCACAATTGGCACAGCCCTGCCACCCAGATAAGTCCCTTGTAAATGGTGCCCCTGGTAGCAAGGACCCTGATGCCAGGGATGGCCTCTAAGGGCTGCAGCATGTATTGTGCCACCCTGGGGACCCATTACTCAGCACAAGCACACTGCCCCACAGTTTGTGTGTGCTGGTGGGGAGAAAATGACAAAGTCGACATGGCACTATCCTGAGAGTGCCATGCCCACCTCACAATGCCTGTGGCATAGGTAAGTCACCCCTCTAGCAGGCCTTACAGCCCTAAGGCAGGGTGCCCTATACCACAGGTGAGGGCATAAGTGCATGAGCACTATGCCCCTACAGTGTCTAAGCAAATCCTTAGACATTGTAAGTGCAGGGTAGCCATAAAGAGTATATAGTCTGGGAGTTTGTCAAACATGAACTCCACAGTTCCATAATGGCTACACTGAAATCTGGGAAGCTTTGTATCAAACTTCTCAGCACAATAAATGCACACTGATGCCAGTGTGGAATGTATTGTAAAATGCACCCAGAGGGCATCTTAGAGATGCCCCTGAATACCAGTCCAACTCCGAGTGCTAGGCTAACAAGTTTCTGCCAGCCTGCCACAACCAGAGAAGTTTCTGGCCACATGGGGAGAGTGTCTTTGTCACCCCTGTGGCCGGTGACAAAGCCTGTACTGGGTGGAGGTGCTTCTCGCCTCCCCCTGCAGGAACTGTAACACCTGGTGGTGAGCCTCAAAGGCTCATGCCTTTTGTTACAGCACCCCAGGGCATCCCAGCTAGAGGAGATGCGTGCCCCTCCGGCCACTGCCCCCACTTTTGGCAGCAAGGCTGGAGGAGATAATTAGAAAAACAAGGAAGAGTCATCCACCAGTCAGGACTGCCCCTAAGGTGCCCTGAGCTGAGATGACCCCTGCCTTTAGAAATCCTCCATCTTGAGATTGGATGATTCCCCCAGTAGGATTAGGGATGTGCCCCCCTCCCCTCAGGGAGGAGGCACAAAGAGGGTGTAGCCACCCTCCAGGACAGTTGCCATTGGCTACTGCACTCCTGACCTAGAACCCAGGAAATCAGGTTCCTGCAGCCTACAACAAAAAGATGGACTGCTGACCTGAAAGCCCTGCAGAGACTACGGAGACGACAACTGACTTGGCCCCGGCCCTACTGGCCTGTCACCAGACTCAAAGAACCTGCACAGCGACGCATCTGACAAGGATCAGTGACCTCTGAAGCCCCAGAGGACTGCCCTGAACCCGAAGGACCAAGAAACTCCAGAGAACAGCGGCACTGTTCAAAAACAGCAACAACTTTGCAACTTTCTTGCAACTTTCAAAGACTTCACTCTTCCCACCGGAAGCGTGAGACTTCACACTCTGCACCCGACGCCCCTGGATCGAGCTCCAGAGAACCAACACTGCAGGGAGGACTCCCAGGTGACTGCGACCTCATGAGTAACCTGAGATGACCCCTCTGAACTCCCACAGCGACGCATGCAGAGAGGATCCAGAGGCTCCCCCTGTCCGCGATGGCCTGGAACAAAGAATCCGACGCCTGGACCAAGCACTGCACCCGCAGCACCCAGGACCAGAAGGAACCAAACTCCAGTGCAGGAGTGACCATCAGGAGACTCTCTGCCTAGCCCAGTTGGTGGCTGGCCCAAGAAGTCCCCCTGTGCCCTGCCTGCACCGCTAGAGTGACCCCAGGGTCCCTCCATTGATTCCTATTGAAAACCCGATGCCTGCTAAGCACACTGCACCTGGCCTCCCCTGTGCTGCTGAGCGTGTGTTTGGTGTGTCTACTTGTGTCCCCCCAATGCTCTACAAACCCAACCTGGTCTGCCCTCCGAAGACGCAGGTACTTACCTGTTGGCAGACTGGAACCGGAGCACCTGTGTTCTTATAGGCGCTTATGTATTTTGGCCCCTCCTTTAACCTCTGCACCTGACCGGCCCTGTGTTGCTGGTTCAGTGACTTTGGGGTTTCCTTGTACCCCTAACGGTGGGCTGCCTATACCCATTAAACTGAACTTGTAAGTGCTTTACTTACCTCAGAAACTTAAACTTACTTACCTCCCCCAGGAACTATTGACTTTTGCACTTTGTCCACTTTTAAAATAGCTTATTGCCATTTTAACTAAAACCGTGTATGTTACTGCTCTAATTCAAAGTTCCTTACTTACCTGTGTGGAGAACCTTGCATTTTATGTATTTACTTCAAATCTTGAATCTTGTTGTTCTAAATTAGATTAAGAAAATATATTTTTTTATATAAAAACTATTGGCCTGGAGTTGTCTTTGAGTGTGTATTTCCTGTGTGTGTACAACAAATGCTTAACACTACCCTCTGATAAGCCTACTGCCTGAACACACTACCTCAAATTAGAGCATTAGAATTATCTAATTCTGCCACTATCTTACCTCTAAGGGGAACCCTTGGACTCTGCGCACACTATCTCTTACTTTGAGATAGTATATACAGAGCCAACTTCCTACAGAGAGCGAAGAGTCAGGGATGAAACCCAGGCTGCAGGCGTGATTTGTGGGCGTTGGTGCAGCTCCCAGCGTGGGCAGCCACCAGGAGGCGTCCCAAGCGGAGGGGGTGGGGCGGAGGATGAGGACCTCTGTCTTATCTGAGTTTAGTTTTAGTCGACTGTTCTTCATCCAGTTGGCGACGGCCTTCATACCCTCATGGAGATTGGTTTTGGCTGTGGCGGGGTCCTTGGTGAGGGAAAGGATCAGCTGGGAGTCATCGGCGTAAGAGAAGATGTTGAGGTTGTGTGATCAGACGATTTTGGTGACCGGTGCCATGTAGACATTGAAGAGTGTCGGGCTGAGGGAGGAGCCCTGTGGTACGCTGCAGATGGTCTTGGTGGCTTCAGATAGGAATAGAGGGATGCGGACTCTGTGTTCTGCTGGAGAGGAAGGAGGTGATTCAGTCCAGGGCCTTGTTGCAGATCCCTGCATCGTGGAGGCATGTGGGCAGGGTGTGGTGGCAGACGGTGTCAAAGGCGGCCGAGAGGTCCAGGAGGATAAGGGCTGCGGTTTCGCCTTTGTCCAGGAGGGTCCAGATGTCGTCGGTGGTAGCAATTAGGGCAGTCTCAGTGCTGTGATTGCTGCAAAAGCCAGATTGAGACTGGCCCAGAGTGTTGTTTTCCTCCATGTGGTTGGACAGTTGCCTGTTGACAATGTTTGGGCCGGTAGTTTTTGAGGTCCTTAGGGTCCGCCTGGTGATTCTGTAGTAAGGTGTTGATCTAGGCGTGCTTCCAGTTTTCCGGGGTGGTGGTCTCGAAGTAGCTATGGATGATCATACGGAGTAGGTGGGCGATGATGAAGCTCGCACTGTTGTGGATGTAGTGCGGACAGGGGTAAAATTGAGAGCCGGAATGAATGGTGTTAATTACTTTGATGGTGTCAGCGTCGTTGACGTGTGTCCAGGAGGTTGTTGTGGTTGGGGGGTGATGAGTCGGAGGTGTTGGTGGCTGCTGGTGGGGTCTTGTTGAAGCTGTTGTGGATGTCTATGATCTTGCAGTGGCGTGGGAGTTGCAGAGGTCGTGCGAAGGTGGGATGTCGTTGGTGCTGGAGCTGGGATTGGAGAGTTCCTTCACGGTGTTGAAAAGCTCTTTGCTGTTGTGCGTGTTGTTGTTGATACGTTCCTTGAAGGAGGATCTTTTGGTGGCCCGGATAAGCTGGTGGTGCTTGCGGATGGCTTTCCTGAGGGCCGTATGGGTGGCTGGTGTCTGTTCCTGGCACCACTTCCTCTCGAGTTTGCGGCAGGCCTGTTTGGATGTCCGGAGGTCGGAGGTGAACCAGGTGGCCTTTCTGATGGCGCGATTGTGAGAGGGTTTCTTGATCGGGGAGAGAGTGTTGGCACAGTCGTCGATCCATCGCATGAGGTTGCGGGCGGCTATGTCGGCGTCGGTGGAGTCAGCTGGTGGGGCTTGGGTAAGACGGGAGATCAGCCGGTTATTGGTGATCTTGTTCCAGCCGCAGCGGGGGATTGGTTGCGGGTGGTAGTGGGTTTATTGAAGGTGAAGTGTACCCGGCGGTGGTCTGTCCAGTGGAGTTCGATGGTGTGGCTAAAGGCGATGTGTCTGCTGGCAGAGAAGATGGGGTTGAGGGTGTATCCGGCGGAGTGGGTGGGAGATGTGACGAGGTGATTGAGTCCGAAGTTGGCAAGGTTGGCGAGCAGGGTGATCAAGTTGCTGTCATTGGTGTTTTCAAGGTGGAAGTTCTGGTTCCCGAGGAGGATTTAGTCTGTGGATGCAAGGGTTGAGTGCTGATGACGTCGGCGATGGAGTCGCTGAACTGAGGTCGAGGTCCAGGGGGTCTGTAGTTGAGGGTACCCCTGAGGGTGGTCTTGGGGTTGATGTGGATTTGGAAGTGTATGTGTTCGGCGGTGCTGAGGGTGCCTTCGGTGTTGGTTGAGATTTTGATGGTGTTCCTGTGGACAATGGTGATCCCTCCTCCCGGTCTGTTGGTGCGGACTCTGCGGGTGATCTGGTAACCATCTGGGATGGTTATGGCGATGTCGGGAGCGGAGGATGGGTTGATCCAGGTCTCTGTCAGGAATGCGATGTCCGGGGAGAGGAGACGAGAAGGTGCCAGAGCTCAATGGTGTGCTTGTGGATGGAGCAGGTGTTGAGAAGGATGCATCTGAGGTGGTGGTTGCGTCCGGTTCTGGTGGGTGAGGTGGGGGCTTGGAGGGTGGAGAAGTTGCAGCTCCGGCAGGAGAAGGGTCCGTGGGCAAGCTTTGGTGAGGCCTGGGAGCAGGTGGTAAAGCAGCCGGTGTAGAGGGCATGGAGTTGGTTGGCGTCGTAGTGGTGTCTGCCGCTGGGTGGATCTCAGAGGCCAGGGTGACTGCCGCTGGACGCGGTCCAGGCGTGGATGGGTGCAGATGGGCTTGCCTCTGGTGCGGCAGCTGCGAGGGCGGGGAGAGGGACGCGGGCACAACGGTTGAGCTATGTGACGCGGGGAGCTTCTCCTGACCTCAAAAGCAGGTCAAGGGTTGCTCTCTTCACTGTGCAGCGGCCAACATTAAGAGGGGGAGGTGGGAGGGAGGAGCAGTTGGGAGGCGGGAGGGAAGCACGAATGAGCACGCGAGTGGGGCGGGCCGTGGGGTACGCAGTGGTAGGAAAACGACGGGGGAAGCTGAGAAAGGTAGGAAAGCAGCAAAATAAGACACAAAAAAATAGAAACAGAGCAAGAAAACAGAGAAACAGTGAAAAAGGCACAAAAAATAGAAACATAGCAAGAAAACAGAGAAACAGTAAAAAACAGTGAAAAACAGACACAAGGCAAACAGACAGTCAAAACTTCAAGCACCACTAGACCACCAGGGATGAGGCACAGACGCGGGCCTGCGGGTGGAGGAGGGCCTCAAACTCGCAGTAGCAGCTGCGAGGGCGGGGAGAAAGAACGGGGGCACAACGGTGGAGCTGTGCGGCGCAGGGAGCTTCTCCTGACCTCAAAAGCAGGTCAAGGGTTGCTCCTTTTGTACTTTTATAAGAGCAAAGTAGTGCACAACTATAAGTTTGGAAAAAGTATTGCTGAGCACTTTTATAGAACTTTTTATTGTATAAATTTTAAACGTGTCTAACTAGATTTTAGGGGGAGGCTGGAGGGAGGAACAGCTGGGAGGCTGGAGGGAAGCACGAATGGGTGTGTGAGGGGGGTGGGCCGTGGGGGGGACGCAGCAGCAGGAAAACCACGGGGGAAGCTGAGAAAGGCAGGAAAGCAGCAAAATAAGGCACAAAAAATAGAAACAGAGCAAGAAAACAGAGAAACAGTGATAAGAGCACAAAAAATAGAAACCTAGCAAGAAACAGGGAAACAGTAAAACAAAACAGTGAAAAACAGACACAAGGCAAACAGACAGACAATCCTTATGGTACCACTAGACCAGCAGGGATGAGGTGCAGGTGGGGGCCTGCGGGTGGAGGAGGGCCTCTAACTCGCAGTAGCAGCTGCGAGGACAGGGAGAAGGATGCAGGCACAATAGTGGAGCTGTGCGGTACTGGGAGCTTCTCCTGACATCAAAAGCAGGTCAAGGGTTGCTCCTTTTGTACTTTTATAAGAGCAAAGTAGTGCACAACTATAAGTTTGTAAAAAATATTTCTGGGCACTTTTATAGAACTTTTTATTGTATACATTTTAAATGTGTCTAACTAGATTTTAGGTGTAAAGACTGGTAGAGACAAAAGTATTGCTGTAATGTTTATTCTTATGTGGATCTCAATTGAGTTTGAAATCATAATTAAAATTGATTTGTTATATATAGTGATTAGTTCACATTTGGTCCCCGCAATTCCCGCATATCTTTTAGAAACGTTGTATACTAAAATCTTACCTGAATTTTTTTTCCCTCACAGATTTGAGACTTATCATGGTCTCACATAACTTCCACTTTTCTTTCTTGTGACTACCATGAAAGAGTTACTCATAACCATATTTCTAAAGCATATTCTATCTTCTTTCTACATACACTTGGTACTTTCCGGACCGCACCTTTGTTTTGAGGTATGCTTTTCTTCATTTCTCACATATGATACACTATCACCATTTCTAGGTAACTCCCTGATGTTGGTGATGGGGTCTTAATACAATATTTTATTTGTAACACCTTTCCTATGCCATCACTACTATGTTATGTCACTCAGGGTATGCTGACACTGGGTTCTTTGACTTTCTTACTTATATAACAAGTGTGTTTTTACGATCATCTCTCTAACTACTTCCCTTTCTTATTGTCATACGGGCAACTTACCACCTTTTCCCTTCAGTTGACGGATGATTCGCCATTTGTACTCTCACACTCAAGTTTAACATCCTGGAACGTTCTTTGATAGGTTATTTATTGCCATAACTCTTTGCATATACCTTGCAGCCTTGAAAAAGTCACTTGTTGTGATGGAACACGTGTTGGCTTGCTAATACAAAGATGTTCATCCAAAAGAGTACGATGGCTGTGGTTAAGGAATGTTGATCACTCATCGGACCTATGCTGATGCCTTCTAATAAAGGATCATTTTGCAACTGTTTTCAACTGAAAGACTGATTTATATATGTACTTTCTGAGTGCAGCGGTGTCTGTTATTCATCAAAATGAGGGGCATATTTCCATGGTTTTGCATTGCCCTTGAGCCACACAAGGGGACACAAGGGTGATGCAAATCCTAGAATGACATCTACCAAGCTATGCAAGGCCAACAAATGTGAGTAATGCAAGCAACGTAAATTACTGTGTTGCGTTGCTCTGTCCCAGAGAGTCATTCCATGGTTAGAGCATGGGTGTTTCCATGCATCGACCCATTGATTTTTGCGCATTACTAGACTTAGACTTACCATTAGTGGTAGGTCTGGGAAAGCATACAAATGCTACGCCTCTCCAGAGGAGGCATAATGTGGCGAAATATGCCTATTCGCCTCATGTTTTCCTCAGGTCTGTCAATCTTCTGTCAGACAGGACGCAGTCAGTGAGACTATCCTTATATGATGGATCCAGTCAAACTCAAGTCTGGAGTCACCCACGGCTCAGCCTTGAGCCCGATGCTCTTTAATGTATGTGACCCTCCTTGCAGTCCTTATCCAAGAAGTTGGTTTCAAAGCTCTGTCGTATGCTGATGACACTCAGCTGATTATCTCACTTTCACAGGAGATGCCTAATGCTGGTAAGATTTAAGCAGTATATGATTTTGGTGGCCTCATGGATGCATACCAATGTCAAAATAAATTCGGACAAGACTGAGCTCCTCCTGGTAATCACAAACACTGAGAGATGGACTAACAGCGGGGGGCCTGCAGGACTAGGCCAGCCTTCCATCCCTCTGACTTCAGTCTGGAACCTCAGTGTTAAGTTTGATTGTTTCTTCCCTTTCACGCCTCAAATTCTTGCTGAAACATCCATGTGTCTCAGACTTCTTAAGACCACATGCAAGGTAGACGCCTTTCTACCCACGAGTGCTCAGAAAGCAGTTACATGACTTGATTACCTCAAGAACTGGCTACTCCAATGCCCTCCTCATCGACCTGCCTTAAAGCCTAACCATCAAACTTCAACATGTTCAGAAGGCAACAGCTAGATTCCTTATGTGTGTCTAGACCCATGTTCCTTCTAGAGTCCTTAGACAGACCAAGGCACTTCTGATCCTTCCTCTGAGATACCGTACACACGTAGAGGCGGCAATAAAGCCAAGCACTAAACTGTGGACCTCTTTGCTCTGCTCTCTCTGGAAGAACCTAAAAACCTTAGAATGCTCTCTCTCAAGAACCTAAAAACCTTAGAATGGGAAATAAAACTTGGTAGTAACAGTCATGACGAATACCACATATATTGTACTTTTCTGTGATCACATGTACACGGAAAAAAGGGGGTTATTATTAATAATGAGCCAAAGTCTGGTTTTTATTGACGGTCTCAAAAAATGAATAACAGATAAATGTATAGAAAATTTCATCTGCATTCAAATTTCATGATTAATGATTGTAAGTAATAATGTTAATGAACATCAAACTGCAGTACCAATAACTTAAGTACTTTGTGTTATTAGTACCTTGACAATGATGAGCCTAAATTGAACAATGGCCATCACGGTTGAATTGCTTTGTTCTTCAATGTATAGAGTTCTGCCAATGAATTTCAATCAATAGCAAGTCACGTGGTATTGCTGTCCAGTGGGGGATGGTCGGGGGTTTCTGAAACCACTATGCTTCAAAGTGAAAAATGAGGATGACTCGCTCTATCTGTTGATGGTTTGGACTTCAATGTAAACATTTTAAAATGTTTTTACTGTAGATAAAATATTGTTTGAATGTATTTGTATAGACCCTGAGGAACTCCCATGGGAAGGGTGAAACATGTTGTTCGGGCCATTGTTGCGTTTACTGAAGGCTGTAGTACATTATGCATGCTGGGTAACTAGAAGAATAAGCACAAATAAACAGATTGAACATTTCTCAGGTCTGTGTGATGTGTTCCTTTCAAGGAACTGACTATAGAGGTTCTACTGACCATCACTGAAAGAACTTTGTTGGTGAACGTTTGTTAGTGTCAGACATGAGATTATTGGATTTTGAGTTAAACTGGTGAAGAAGGTACGTCATAATCGTCGCATCAGAGTCTATCCTAGAACCCAGACCTCCTGTCACTTTAGTGGGGAAAAGTTTCACTAGTGATCAATACTTTCTGTGGTGCGAACTGTTCCATTGTTTATATAGTATGTTGGCTTTAATACCACTAGAAGCTCAGTGTATGCGGTGCAAATGAGATGCAAACAAATACACGTTCCAACACACACACACACACATGCGCACACACGCGCACACACACATACACACACTCACATACACACTTCTATAAACGCACACCTGTGGAATCACCCACACATACACACATCCCCCTGTAGAAGAAGAGCAGGCCCTGAGCAGCAGGTGGAGGAGGAACCATGAACCTGGCAGAGCACCCCGTGGCATCTGCTGCGTATGCCGTGGCAGCCTGCCACCATCTCTGGGGAGAGCGTGGCAGAAGCAATGCATGCTGCACGGTGGGTCAGGGCCCGCAGTGCCCGGGGTGGAGGCGGGTGGTGTGCCAGGCCCTGGGATGCTGTCAGTGGCTCCTCCCAGGCTGTCCACACCTTTACCTTTCATGTTGCCACATCTCGCTCCTGTCAGTGACAAGTCACGAGCCCCGCTGTCAGCGAGGAGACCTTGTCCCCCATGTCTCCATCAGGGGTGGGCGAGCCCCGAAGCGAGAGGTGGTCTCTCACCCTCAGGGTCGGAGGGGCTGCAGGACCCTCGGGCAGTGCCTGATGGGCACGTGTGCCAGGTCAGTGAGTAGGCTGGGGTCTGCCTCCTTGGGGCCAGTGTTCCAGTCTGGAAGGACGCCTGTTGTCTGATAGCACCACACACATTGCCTACATCAAGCACCTTACAAAACACCTTCACCGAACATCATTACAAGTTTGAAACTTTCCTAATTTACAGAATGTGGGGCACTTTTTTAGGCATCTGATTCGCTAATGGGGACCACTTTTATATTGATGCAGGACATATTTTCTGTCCCAGACTCTGCTCAGCCTCGAGCCAACAACGAGCCGAGCTTTCGTGGGCTCTAAGCTCCTGTGCAAGGATTAAAGACAGATGAGTGACATTTCATGTGAATCAGAAGGGAGTGAGCGACACCCATGTAGTATATGATTAAAGCAGATTCCCTGGGATCAATCCCGGCTCCCCCTCATGTCCAAACCGTGTTATCCTATGAAAACAGTTCATCTAACGGAGGCTCCTTTTCATTCACTCACAACACAGCGCCTTGAAACCTGATTTGAGATTGTGCAGTATACACAGTCCTCTTGTATTAGACTAAATAAATGATGCTATTGCTCAATGTGTGCTATGACTCTGGAGCACATGTGAACACCACAGGAGAGCTCCTTCACTGAGTGCCCTGTCCCTGGGCTGGGGAGCCCTGAATGTTTACAGGTTCATGTCTGAAACTATCGCTCTGAATAACTCCCTCTCAATGCACTGATATCATACAATGCGCTATGGTGAAACGCTTCCACATATTGAAGAAGTATGATTTTTTTGAAATGTAGACGATGCGTGTTGCACGATTTACACACCTAGGGGATATTGTTCGTTATGTGACGCGGCGCAGCACTGAGTGCAGAGAAAGGACAGAGGGGCATATTTATACTCCGTTTGCGCCGAATTAGCGTCGTTTTTTTTCGACGCAAATTCGGCGCAAAACTAACGCCATATTTATACTTTGGCGTTAGACGCGTCTAGCGCCAAAGTATGAGGAAAGAGCGTCATTTTTTTGCGTGAACGCCTTCCTTGCGTTAATGAGATGCAAGGTAGGCGTTCCCGTCTAAAAAAATGACTGTGCCGCAAATGCGTCGTATTTATACTCCCGGGCAAAAATCACGCCCGGGAGTGGGAGGGCCAAAAAACCCCGCATTTGCGCCGGATTTTAGCACCTGGGTCAGGGCAGGCGTTAAGGGACCTGTGGGCTCAAAATGAGCCCACAGCTGCCCTCCCATGCCCCCAGGGACCCCCCCTGCCACCCTTGCCCACCCCAGGAGGACACCCAAGGCTGGAGGGACCCACCCCAGGGACATTCAGGTAAGTTCAGGTAAGTATAATTTTTTTATTTTTTTATAATTTCTTTTGGCATAGGGGGGCCTGATTTGTGCCCCCCTACATGCCTCAATGCCCAATGACCATGCCCAGGGGACATAAGTCCCCTGGGCATGGCCATTGGGCAAGGGGGCATGACTCCTGTCTTTACTAAGACAGGAGTCATGTAAATGGCGTCTGGGCGTCGTTAAAAATGGCGCAAATCGGGTGGAGGCGATTTTTTGCGTCAACCTGACTTGCACCATTTTTAAGACGCCCTAGCGCCATTTTTCCCAACGCCGGCGCTGCCTGGTGTACGTGGTTTTTTTCCACGCACACCAGGCAGCGCCGGTCTGCTTGCGCCGGCTAACGCCATTCAATAAATACGGCGCACGCATGGTGCTTCAGAATGGCGTTAGCCGGCGCAAAACTTTTTGACGCTAAACTGCGTTAGCGCAGTTTAGCGTCAAAAAGTATAAATACGGGCCAGAATGCGCCGTATGTAACCTAGTAAGGGGACTCCTGACCTGTTGCAAGCAGGATTTTTTCTGCAGGGAGGGGCACCTTCTTGCACAAAAGCGTTCCTGAGAGGCATTTTCCTCTTTCCGTGAGTGCTGCAGAATGCAGCACACATGGAAAGAGGAACAAACTAGGAGAAATAAACACATTTTTTCTCGCTATGCCTCACCTGGGAATGCGTAGCAGTTGTGGCACACTCCCAGGTCTGCCACTGATGGTAAATTTGGGAATGTATGAACATCCAGAGATGGATGCGTGGGAAGACCCACGCATCCCCATGGAACGCTTCCCTGAGGCAGAGTAATGCAATGCAGCGGTGTGCGTTGCACTATCCTGGATTGATCAAGCTACTCATGAGCGCACAGGGTGGCCTTGTGTGGCTGACCAATACCACTTAAAGACTGCGTAGCACCCCCACCTCGCTGCGTGGTGCAAAATCGGTGCAACCCCTTATTAAGCATGGCCCCAAATATTCCCACAGTGCGCTTGTGTTTAGGTTCTTAGCGGCAGCCAAGCCCTTGGCTCAGCTGTGCCTCTGTTTCTTGGCTCGCCCACTTCTAGTTTCCACCTCCTATCACAAGGTCAGGCGTCGGCCATGTTTTCCAGCGGCTCATTACCTGTTGACACAGAGACAAGGGAGTGGGGGACCAGGGTGTACATTATGAAAGGGTTAGAGGTTAGGCAAACACATGTGAAGTGTTTGTTGACTCATTCGCAAAGTTCATTTCTTCCAAGAAGCCCGCAAGCCTGCTCATTCCTCACACGGACTGATGTGCTCAGTGACCTTCATTTGAAGAGTGAAACAATAACTTAAAGCGCCATGCGGAGTGCGCCTTTCGTGCTGGCTCCTCGGGTGCCTGCTGGGTCAGTGTAACCACCTGAGTCCCGGGTCTCATCATGTGGTGGAACATTCTGGCAGCCCCGGGCTGTGGGGGGTCTGAACACTATACAGGAAGTACCGCACCATGGGCATCTGTTCACCAAAGTGCCAGAGGTAGCAGAAGTGACATCAGAAGCCTTTTGGCACCAATTGCATCACAGGAAGTGACATCACTTGAGTTTTGACCTGTTGTGATTGTAGGAAATGATGTCACTGAATCTAACAGCTCCAGTCTAGGTGCAGTGCCTGGGTGTTGAGTGGTATGAGCTGAAGATGTGTCGGAGGTGAGCGTCATACCACAAGGGTGGTCCCATGTAGAGACAGGCTAGAAGGTCCCGGCGAGGGTACTGACTGCTTGAACATCTGTCCCACTGGTCCCTTCGGCACCGCCGGCCAGAATGGTGCGCACTCATCACCCTGGACATGTTGTGACCATGAGCTGGAGACCATATCTGCTGCCGTGCCTCCTCTTGTATCTCTGCAGCTCCCTCATCTCAAATCTCTCAGCTCTGGTCTCTCTCGTCCTCTTCTCCTCTCCCCTCGCTTCTTCTCTCAGAGCACCTCCCTCCGGCCCTCTCTCCCTACTCACTGCCTTCATTCTCTCTCCTCCTGTTCTCTTCTCCTCTCCCCCTCGCTTCTTCTCCCAGAGCACCTCCCTCCGGCCCTCTTCTTCTCCCAGAGCAGCTCCCTCCGGCCCTCTTCTTCTCCCAGAGCAGCTCCCTCCGGCCCTCTTCTTCTCCCAGAGCACCTCCCTCCGGCCCTCTCTCCCTACTCACCGCCTTCATTCTCTCTCCTCCTGTTCTCTTCTCCTCTCCCCTTCACTTCTTCTCCCAGAGCACCTCCCTCCGGCCCTCTCTCCCTACTCACTGCCATCATTCCCTCTCCTCCTGTTCCCTTCTCCTCTCCCCCTCACTTCTTCTCTCAGAGCACCTCCCTCCGGCCCTCTCTCCCTACTCACTGCCATCATTCCCTCTCCTCCTGTTCCCTTCTCCTCTCCCCCTCGCTTCTTCTCCCAGAGCACCTCTCTCCGGCCCTCTTCTTCTCCCAGAGCACCCCTCTCCGGCCCTTTCTCCCTACTCACCGCCTTCATTCTCTCTCCTCCTGTTCTCTTCTCCTCTCCCCTTCGCTTCTTCTCCCAGAGCACCTCCCTCCGGCCCTCTCTCCCTACTCACTGCCATCATTCCCTCTCCTCCTGTTCCCTTCTCCTCTCCCCTCGCTTCTTCTCCCAGAGTACCTCTCTCCGGCCCTCTTCTTCTCCCAGAGCACCCCTCTCCGGCCCTTTCTCCCTACTCACTGCCTTCATTCTCTCTCCTCCTGTTCTCTTCTCCTCTCCCCCTCGCTTCTTCTCCCAGAGTATCTCTCTCCTGCCCTCTTCTTCTCTCAGAGCACCTCCCTCCGGGTCTCTCTCCCTACTCACTGCCTTCATTCTCTCTCCTCCTGTTCTCTTCTCCTCTCCCCCTCCCTTCTTCTCCCAGAGCACCTCCCTCCGGCCCTCTCTCCCTACTCACTGCCATCATTCCCTCTCCTCCTGTTCCCTTCTCCTCTCCCCCTCGCTTCTTCTCCCAGAGCACCTCCCTCCGGCCCTTTCTCCCTACTCACCGCCTTCATTCTCTCTCCTCCTGTTCTCTTCTCCTCTCCCCTTCGCTTCTTCTCCCAGAGCACCTCCCTCCGGCCCTCTCTCCCTACTCACTGCCATCATTCCCTCTCCTCCTGTTCCCTTCTCCTCTCCCCCTCGCTTCTTCTCCCAGAGCACCTCTCTCCGGCCCTCTTCTTCTCCCAGAGCACCCCTCTCCAGCCCTTTCTCTCTACTCACCGCCTTCATTCTCTCTCCTCCTGTTCTCTTCTCCTCTCCCCCTCGCTTCTTCTCCCAGAGCACCTCTCTCCGGCCCTCTCTCCCTACTCACTGCCTTCATTCTCTCTCCTCCTGTTCTCTTCTCCTCTCCCCCTCGTTTCTTCTCCCAGAGTACCTCTCTCCTGCCCTCTTCTTCTCTCAGAGCACCTCCCTCCGGCCCTCTCTCCCTACTCACTGCCTTCATTCTCTCTCCTCCTGTTCCCTTCTCCTCTCCCCCTCGCTTCTTCTCCCAGAGCACCTCTCTCCGGCCCTCTTCTTCTCCCAGAGCACCCCTCTCCGGCCCTTTCTCCCTACTCACCGCCTTCATTCTCTCTCCTCCAATTCTCTTCTCCTCTCCCCTTCACTTCTTCTCCCAGAGCACCTCCCTCCGGCCCTCTCTCCCTACTCACTGCCATCATTCCCTCTCCTCCTGTTCCCTTCTCCTCTCCCCCTCGCTTCTTCTCCCAGAGCACCTCTCTCCGGCCCTCTTCTTCTCCCAGAGCACCCCTCTCCAGCCCTTTCTCCCTACTCACCGCCTTCATTCTCTCTCCTCCTGTTCTCTTCTCCTCTCCCCCTCGCTTCTTCTCCCAGAGCACCTCTCTCCGGCCCTCTCTCCCTACTCACTGCCTTCATTCTCTCTCCTCCTGTTCTCTTCTCCTCTCCCCCTCGTTTCTTCTCCCAGAGTACCTCTCTCCTGCCCTCTTCTTCTCTCAGAGCACTTCCCTCCGGCCCTCTCTCCCTACTCACCGCCTTCATTCTCTCTCCTCCTGTTCTCTTCTCCTCTCCCCCTCGCTTCTTCTCCCAGAGCACCTCCCTCCGGCCCTCTCTCCCTACTCACTGCCATCATTCCCTCTCCTCCTGTTCTCTTCTCCTCTCCCCCTCGCTTCTTCTCCCAGAGCACCTCCCTCCGGCCCTCTCTCCCTACTTGCTGCCATCATTCTCTCTTCTCCCTGTCTCCATCCTCTCATCTTTCCACTCTCCCACTTTCTAAAACACTTGAGTTCTCTCACCTGTCTCCCCCTCTCTGAGATTTCTCCCTCCTCCAGCTGCAAACTTTTTATCGCCTTTTTTGTTTTCAGAATTATGTATTCACTTGTTGTAGGAGGCTTGTCTGGCTTGTTGTGGGTCCAGTTATCCCTTATTAGTATAGAAGAGGTGTTTCTAGCAGCTTAGGCTGATATAAGGTAGCTATGGCAAAGCAGCTTAGGCTGAACTAGGAGACATGTAATGCTCCTACTATACCAGTTATATCATATGCACCATATCACAAGAAAACACAATACACAGAGTTACTAAAAATAAAGGTACTTTATTTTTATGGCAATATGCCATCAGTATCTCAGTGAGTATCCTCAGTAAGAAGATAAGATATATACACAAGTTATATGTACACAAACCAAAATTAGGTAAGTAATAGCAAGAAAAGTAATGCAAACAGTGTAGAATTACAATAGGTTCCAATAGGAGGACATAGGAATAGGGGCAACAAAAACCATATACTTCAAAAGTGGAATGCGAACCACGCATGGACCCCAGACCTATGTGAGCTTATAGAGGGTCGCTGGGACTGTAAGAAAATAGTGAGGGTTAGAAAAATACCCCACCCAAAGACCCTGAAAAGTAGGAGTAAAGTAGACCTACTACCCCCAGAGAGCACAGAAGTCGTGATAGGGGGATTCTGCAGGAAGAACAAACACCAGCAATGCAACAACAGTGGATTTTCGGACCTGAGTACCTGTAAGACAAGGGGACCAAGTCCAATATTCGCGACAGTGTAGACAGTGGGCAGGAGCCCAGGAAATGCCAGCTGAAGATGCAAGTAAGCTGCCACCGGTTGGAAGAAGCTTGGAGTTCTCCAAGAAAGAAGAGGACTAGGGACTTCTCCTTTGGAAGACTGATGTCACACGTCGCAATGAAGCTTTTAGAGGTATTCCCACGCAGAAAGACCACAAACAAGCCTTGCTAGCTGCAAAGGTTGCAGTAAAGGTTTTTGGGTGCTGCTGTAACCCAGGAGGGACCAGAATGTCGCCGCTTGGAGGAGGAGACAGAGGGGGCACCCAGCAACTCAGGGTGCCCTCATAAAAGCAGGCAGCACCCACAGAAGTACCCCAACAGGCACATAGAAGAAAAGTAAACTGGAGTCCACAAGAAGTCACAAAAGGAAGTCCCACGACGCCGGAGGACAACTCAGAAGGTCGTGCACTGCATGGTGGAGGTCTGGGGACCCAGGCTTGGCTGTGCATGAAGGAAATCCATGGAAGATTGCACAGGAGCCGGAGCAGCTGCAAATCACGCGGTACACAGCTTTGCAGTCTAGCGTGGGGAGGCAAGGACTTACCTCCACCAAACTAGGACTGAAGAGTCACTGGACTGTGGGAGTCACTTGGACAGAGTTGCTGTGTTCCAGGGACCACGCTCGTCAGGATGAGAGGGGACCCAGAGGACCAGTGTTGCAGTCTTTTGGTGCCTGCGTTAGCAGGGGGAAGATTCCGTTGACCCACGGGAGATTTCTTCTGAGCTTCTGGTGCAGAGTGAAGGCAGGCTACCCCCAGAGCATGCACCACCTGGAAACAGTCGAGAAAGACGGCAGGATTAGGCGCTACAATGTTGCAGGTAGTCGTTTTGCTACTTTGTTGCGGTTTTGCAGGAGTCCTGGAGAAGTCAGCAGTCGATCCTTGGTAGAGGGTGAAGAGGGAGATGCAGAGGAACTCTGGTGAGCTCTTGCATTCGTTATCTGAAGAATTCCCCAAAGCAGAGACCCTAAATAGCCAGAAAAGGAGGTTTGGCTACCAAGTTAGGAGGATTGGCTACCAAGAGAGGTATTGCCTATCAGAAGGAGCCTCTGACGTCACCTGCTGGCACTGGCCACTCAGAGCAGTCCAGTGTGCCCCAAACACCTCTGTTTCCAAGATGGCAGAGGTCTGGGACACACTGGAGGAGCTCTGGGCACCTTCCCTGGAAGGTACTGGTCAGGGGAGTGGTCACTCCCCGTTCTTTTGTCCAGTTTTGCGCCAGAGCAGGGCTAGGGGATCCCTGAACCGGTGTAGACTGGCTTATGCAGAGATGGGCACCATCTGTGCCCATCAAAGCATTTCCAGAGGCTGGGGGAGGCTACTCCTCCCCAGCCCTTCACACCTATTTCCAAAGGGAAAGGGTGTAACACCCTCTCTCAGAGGAAATCCTTTGTTCTGCTCTCCTGTGCTGGGGCTGCCTAGACCCCAGGAGGGGAGAATCCTGTCTGAGGGGTTGGCAGCAGCAGCAGCTGCAGTGGAAACCCTGGAAAGGCAGTTTGGAGGTACCCGTGTTGTGTGCTAGAGACCAGGGTGATCATGGAATTGTCCCCCCAATACCAGAATGGTATTGGGGTGACAATGTCATGATCTTAGACATGTTACATGGCCATGCTCGGAGTTACCATTGCGACGCTATACATAGGTAGTGACCTATGTATAGTGCACGCGTGTAATGGTGTCCCCGCACTCACAAAGTTCGGGGAATTTGCCCTGAACGATGTGGAGGCACCTTGGCTAGTGCCAGGATGCCCACACACTAAGTAACTTGGCACCCAACCTTCACCAAGTGAGGGTTAGACATATAGGTGACTTATAAGTTACTTATGTGCAGTGAAAAATGGCTGTGAAATAACGTGGGCGTTATTTCACTCAGGCTGCAGTGGCAGGCCTGTGTAAGAATTGCCTGAGCTCCCTATGGATGGCAGAAGAAATGCTGCAGCCCATAGGGATCTCCTGGAACCCCAATACCCTGGATACCTAAGTACCATATATAAGGGAATTACATGGGTGTACCAGTGTGCCAATGAGAATTGTTAAATTTAGTCATTAGCCTGGAGTGACAAATTTAGAAAGCAGAGAGAGCATAAACACTGAGGTTCTGGTTAGCAGAGCCTCAGTGATACAGTCAGGCACCACACACGGAACACATATAGGCCACAAACATATGATCACTGGGGTCCTGACTAGCAGGGTCCCAGTGACACATAACAAACATACTGACAACATAGGGTTTCCACTATGAGCACTATGAGCACTGGGCCCTGGCTAGCAGGATCCCAATGAGACAATAAAAACACCCTGACATACACTCACAAACAGGCCAAAAGTGGGGGTAACAAATCTAGAAAGAGGCTACCTTCCTACAATGACGATGAGGCAGATTTAGGGAATGGAGCAATGCTCCCTGGGACCGGTAGTCCCACCAGGGCAACAGACTCAGCAGGGGGGCATGCACAGTGACTCTGGGACCGGTGGTCCCACCAGCGTTAAATGTCACCCCTCGCGATGGCCCCCAGGCAGCAAGAGCATCCCTCGCTGCAGGGGAAGAGGCAGCCACAATGAAGCCTTTATCTTTTGGCAGTAAAGCTATGGACGGAAAATATTCCAAATTCATGCTTGAGGAAGGTCTCTCATTAGACAGATGCCTTTGGAGCCTTTGTCCGGTGAAGATTTCTACTTTTGGACTTTGTCACTTTTTTCACTCCACTGGGGCAAGGCCGCAAGCCAAAGCCTAGACAGTGCTTAACGGGGCCAGACAGCTTCTCCACGATGTCCCACTGAAACAAATTTGCTACTGCTGATAAACCCTGAGTGAGAGCAACCTGAATCTTTGGCCCACCAGCAATGCACCTTCGTCGGGTGACTTCCCAGATTGGTCCCAGTCTTCTGTCTGTTCTTCAGGCAATCATGTTTTAAAAGGTTTCTAAGTCCCAGCTTTTAGGGATAGGTATGAGGATTAGACTCTGAAACGTCTTTAAGTGTCCCAGCATCTTAGGAACAGCACTTGGGTGTCAAGACCCACTTTAGGGTAAGCACCTAGAGGGTCCAGGACAAGTCCAATTGTTACTGGTCAGTTGGGCTCTTCAGGAAGGTAGGCTTCTTGCAACTTTGTGTGACCCTAGTAGCTTAACAGGAGGCTAGCCAACTAGCTCTTGGAGTTCAGTCTCCTGTACTGGGTTCAAGTGGGAGTAGGGCCATCCCTCAGGGATTCTCTACACAGGCAAAACAGCAGGTGCAGTCCCTGTTCTTTCTTCTACAGGTCTGGCAGTATTCTGAAGAGGGTGTGCGGGGCGAAAAACATTATACTTGGCACTAGTTTGTAGAGGAGGGAGACTCCCTGCTGAAAAAGGAAACCCTTTCCACTTGGACATCTCTTCCTTTGGGTTTAGTACTAAACACTCCCATGGTGCTTCCCCCTTCCCATATCCAGAGCCACTCCCCCTGTTTAAGCCGTTCTGCAACAGGTTTTTTCTCCACCGGTCTTAGTGCCCCTTTGGTTACTTAGACAATAGCACAGCAAGCCCAGGTTATGGTCACATCTGCATGTGAAGAAAGTTGGCCCTTTGAAACTTCCATAGTAGGTGGCTACAAACCCCAGGCCACCCTGTCACAAAGTGGTCTCACCTCCCTCAGCTATGACCCTTTTTATTTTTCCTTCCCTGAGAGCAATTCACATGGCTCAGCAGCTGCCAGGTGACAGTTGGCGATTAAAAATACCACTAGAAGCTTTAGGCAGAACATACAAACTTTTTAAAAATGACATTTGCACAATAGTATTTTGAAACTCAACTTTACCATCAGTTTTGATTTTAAAGTACTATTAATTTGAGTGGATGAACAATAGTTTTAGCTATTCTGAAAATGAAGCCGTACATTATAAAATGTTGTAAATTAACTCATTGCTGCAAAAGGGGCATTTTCCTCACAATTGCAGAAAACAAAAATATTGTTCCAATGGGAGTACATATGACACAAATGTTTGACAAGCTCTGCTTTTATTCCGTCTCTAGCAGTTGTGATTAGAAAAGGCAGCAGCTCTCTTGATAGCAATGCTAGCCAGGTATTTGTGTGGAAATCTGCATCATACCAGTCTATCACATCAAGCTCGCAAGCGCTTAGACCGGCTGTAAGTATTGTGGTCTCTTAACCACGCCCATGCTTGCCTTTCAAAAATCACTTGATATCGTTGGCAAGTGCTTTACGTTTGTCCCGTCTTGAGGCTGTTTTTGTCATGCCTTGAAGGCTGCCCTTGTTACATGGATTATTGCACATTTGCCGATATATTTCAGAGTGGCCGAACCATTTCTTGTATTTCTCCCCTTCGTGCTGCATGGTTGTCCAATTTAACATCCACATTACACCATGACTGAACACTATTGATATGTTTGGGTGACCCTTCTAGTTTATTTCTCCTCTGTGGCGGTCTTATGTCTTTTTGGGGGGACTTCTGTTAGCCAGCAAACTCTGATGGTGGGGTGAAACTGTTATTCTATTGGAGTTAGCATGGCAGATTTAAATTAGGATGCTAAATGGCAACATTTTCATTTTTTCTGCAGATAGAGGAAGAAGGTTAATTGAAGTGATTTAGTTATATGCAGGGCCACTGGAATTATATGGCAGGAAAAGCCGAAATTATGAGGCAGGGTTGACGTTGACCAATTTATGTGGCAAGAAAGGTCCAGTTATTAATTTATGGCGCCAATAGCCCTAACTCAGGCAAATATGAGACCTATTGTATTGCAAATGCTTCTTCTTTTCATTCTGTGGCTTGAGGTCCTGGGTTTATGATGTGATAAGAAAGACTAGAAGTACCAGAATGGAATCCTAAACTATACTGGGGGAGCCAGTCACACACAGACCTGGGAACTTGGCAGGACTGTGGTAGAGAGATGCCTGCCTTGTACCATGCTGAATATGAGACTAAGGGACTGAGTTAAGAAAGGTGGCACTGCACCCAATTGAGCGCCACTTTCCTTGCACCCCTTCGCGCCCCCCCTGCCAACACCACATGTGCGCCGTATTTAAAATACGGCGCAACATGGCGCAGGGTAGGGGGCAATAGCTTAAGAATTCCTGTCACTATAGATGTACTCTGCAGGAGTAGCACCAAAATGTTGGCACTACTCCTGCAGAGTACATAGGAGCCCATTGTATTCAGTGGCATGCCCCCTTTCAAAGCCTGCTCTGCGCTTAGATTTCCTTGCTCCATTTTTTTGGCTCCCTGTGCATACATTATGCCTGGTGGAGGCATATTGTGGTGCAAAAGTTTACAAAGTAGCGCAATGCATGCATTGCACCACTTTGTAAATATGGGGCGTGTAAAAAGCCCCTTTAGCGTCGCCTTAGCATAAAACAAATGACGCTATGGCAGTGTTAAGGTGGTGCTGGGGCCTCTTAAATCAGGCCCAAAGTCCATTTGGTGTAATAATGAAAAACATTTTATATGACATATTTATTCTCTTCCAGTCTCACAAAACTGCAACTATATTTAATTTTATGAACAATATCAGGGCCCCGGGGGAGACATCTTGCCCTTCACAGGGCATACATATTTCTTTGCAGTCACTTTGGGACACTAGTAGACACTGCAGACACACAGACATCCCAAAACAAAGTGAACCCATCGAATGACAGTAAGCGGGGTAAGACGAGCGCTAGGAGAGGTAATGCTGCCTCACTAGTGCCCAAGATCTATTTCAGGTGCCTGAGCACAACGCGTCCAATCACCACCCACCATTTAACATTTATTCACCACACACGTCATTCCCAATCATTTCTTTTCACTAACTGTGCATTGATTCATCCAGTAACCATTTCAGGTTCTTGGAACAATACTTCAAATGATCCTCAGACAGAACACAGCGGAAGTGACCTCAAGAAATGAACAAAACTCCACATGTCTCAAGATCTGCACTGCAAAGAAGACAACGGTCGTCTGACCTTGGGACTAAAACACAAGGGGGCATATTTATACTCCGTTTGCGCCGAATGTGCGTCAAAAATTTTGACGCACATTCAGCGCAAACGTTGCCCCATATTTAAACACTGACGCCCGAGACGGCGCAAAGGAAAATTCCGCTATGTGCGTCAGTTTCTGGAAGCGGCACCCCGCCCTGCGTTGATGACATGCAGGGTAGGCGTTCCCATCCAAAAAACGACACACACAGCCGTGCGTCGTATTTATGCTTCCGGGTAAAAACGAATCCCGGCCGGTAGGCGGAGCTAAAAAATGACGCAAAGCACGAATAGCGTCAAAATTTAACGCCTGGGTCAGGGCAGGCGTTAAAATGGGGCAAACACACCTGTATTTAATCAGAACACACAGAACAAACAACAGATCAGCAAAGCAGCAGAGCAGCAACAGGGAGACATGGAGGTGCTTTTTCTTCAGCGTGCACGTAGACGCAGAGCCCTGCAGCAACAACAGCAGCTACAACAACAACAGCAGGGACCCCAAAGGCAGCGCAGAAGGCAGGAGAGGATATTCCGCCCAAGAACAACCCTGCATGGCCTCAGGGAACGGGACATCATCCAGAGGTACCGGTTGAACTGGCAGGCCATTCAGCAGCTGCTGCGAAATATTGAACAGCAGTTGGCCCCCACTTTAGTGACTCCCCGTACTATCCCAACAGAAACAAAGCTGCTTGCCGTACTTCACCTGCTGGCAAGTGGCTCGTTTCAGACAACTGATGCCCTGGTTGGTGGAATATCCCAACCATCATTCTCCGCATTCCTGCCAAAAGTACTGGATGCCATCATTCGACTGACACCCGCCACATCTGCTTCCCTAACACACTGCAGAAGCAGCGGGAAACTAAACAGGGGTTCTACGCCATCAGTGGCTTCCCGCACGTCCTGGGTGCAATCGACTGCACACACGTACGCCTTGTGCCACCTGCTGCGACTGAACACCTCTACCGCAACAGGAAGCACACACATTCCATCAACGTGCAGGCCATAGTCGATCACCAAGGATTGATCAGCAACATTGTGGCTAAATATCCTGGGAGTGTACATGACGCATTCATCTTCCGTCACAGCACCATCAACCAACACTTCCAGGATGGACGGTATGGCAATGGACTACTTTTTGGTAAGGACAAAAATCCTACTTATATACACACTGCACAGCAACCCTCTAGGACAAACAACACATACACCACAATAGCAACACCTAGCCAGGAACACACTGAGGTCCTCAAATCACTAGCCATGTTTCAGAAGTCACCATTGAACCTGTCACACATTTGATTTTACTCTACAGCTTAATGTGAAGACATTAATGAGTGTGGTTGCCTAAATGTCACCTTGCAAATTGGAAGTCTCACAATAACCTGTACACTAATACATTGCATAAGTTTTAAGGTATGGGATGGCCTGGGTACTTTCACATGAACGTGTTAACTACACTTTCATGTTTCAACTCTGCATGGAACTATCATCTCACCCCCAGTGAAGACACACGGACACCTGTATGACAAGTCACAATGCTAGGGAGGGCACACTGTACTGAAAAAAACAAATACATACTGCTGACAAACGGTTAGCCAACAAACACTTGCTCAGCCAAGGAAAAAAACTCAATGCAAAAGTTTTCACCAACAACCATAGGTTGTCACATTAGTACACAAAAGAGTCACAGACAACACAAGACAACTACTGCCATCAAAGATCTGTACAACAGTGCCTCCTACATCTAATTGATCCCATTCTGTGTTTTTCTTTCAGCTGATCAGGGGTATGGCATCCAGCCTTGGATAATGACACCATTTGTGAACCCAAATACTGCTGCAGAGCGGGCATACAATGATGCCCACAAGAGGACACGCAGCATTGTGGAGCAGACCTTTGGGATCCTAAAGTCAAGGTTCCGCTGCCTTGACATAACTGGCGGTAGCCTACTCTATTCCCCAGAGATGGTCTGTAAGATCATACTCACTTGTGCCATATTGCACAATATTTGTGTAAAAAGGAACATTCCCCTCCTTGAACCGGACCCAGACATGCCTGAGGATGACGAAGAGGAGGATGGTGGCCTGCAACAGGAGGGGGAACAACCTAACACGGCAGCAGGAGTGCATAGGCGCCAACAGCTTGTCAATAATTTTTTTTCATAATTTCTTATAACAACTCGTATTGCACAATTGTAAATAAACACAGATAACAAACACCACATCATGCTTTGGCCTATGCATTTCTGACCACCTTTATTTTGAAATTGCTGAAGAAGAATGTCGTCTCATTGAGCAAGAATGCTATAACAATCATCACACCAAAAATAAACATCACAAATGTATGCACAGAGGGTAGGATGTGACATGATACATTACCATACACAGAGGCCAACAGGAGTACAAATGTGGCAATTACACATGCCTGATCCAGACACCTGAGACAGTCTCTCACCCAGCCCAAAAATGTAGATCATTTGAAAGTCTCATCACACGTGTTCAGAGACAGGGTGGGACCATCCATGTGTACCTGACCATGTCATCAATGGCTTCTCTCAAGTGTGTGATATGAGCAATACACAATTGGAACAACATTAGCTGCCACTAACTCATGAGGAGACCTTGAAGTTACAGTGACAACATACACCCAGACAGGTGATAGTGGATCCACATTCCCACACACATGTACACATATGTCATCCAATCAACCAAATATTTGAAAGCAGCCCATCACAGTAGTGTCCCAGTTTGAACCTAGCAGGAAGAATGTAACATGCCACTAAACCAGGTAATGCAGAAAGGGCCACAGACAACAACTAAATATTTTTCATCAGCACATGAGGAACGCTGAGATTTTGCAAACATAGTCATTGGAAAATGGTATGCAAGATTGCTCCAAATCATCAATAGTGCAAACGTCAAATGGGCTAATGAGATGAATGAATGGTTAACAGTGATTCATACCATATGGCCTTACATTAGCCTGCTGCTGCAGGTTTTGCATAACAGAATAAATAAAAGCCATGGATACATTAGCTAATCTGGATGGGCAAATCCTAGGGTGCTGGGGGCCTAAGTCCACCTCTACCGCCCCACAAATATACAAGAATCTTGTACTTGTGAACTAAACACATGCATAAGGCACATGTGTGGGCTACATGTCAAAATTAAAACAAAAATCTGAAACACAAATTCATAATGGGACATGGTTAGCCCCATAAAAACTGTAAGTGACTATTGCACTCCCTGTTCGGACTATAGATAAAAGCATCACCATCCTAATTGTGGACACATTTTGGAGAAGGAATACATCATGGTATCCCATCCATCATTTCAAAATAGCCATCAGCAATTACCCAAAATATGTGGTCAAATATGGTTAATACATTATTTAACGTATCCTAAATATTACAGTGTGAAAGCCTTCTATACATACAACAACGGACATGTGTCATAGCTAACCACAAATGTGTATCACATAGCACCGTTTGGCCATGACAAATCACCTTCCCCAAGTTTAAAAAATGAAGACATAATTAAAAAATTACTCAAATTTCTACGCATACAGCATGGGTGTCATAATTTGTTCACGTACATGAGTGCACAGAATGCAGAGTCAAATATACATTTTCAAAAATGTTTCTCATATTTAGCCATCAAATTATAATTTTCATAACATAATTTTTTGACTCTGCATAATGTGCACTCCTGTACGTGGAAAAAATATGACGCCCATGATGTATGCGTGGTAAATTTGACGCAACATGGACAATATGTTGGACATCTTATGTACCTTATTAATTTATTAAAATTCATATCATATTTTTTGACTCAGCATCATGTGCACTCCTGTACGTTGAAAAAATATGACGCCCATGATGTATGCGTGGTAAATTTGACGCAACATGGACAATATGTTGGACATCTCATGTACCTTATTAATTTATTAATATTCATATCATATTTTTTGACTCAGCATCATGTGCACTCCTGTACGTGGAAAAAATATGACGCCCATGATGTATGCGTGGTAAATTTGACGCAACATGGACAATATGTTGGACATGTCATGTACCTTATTAATTTATTAATATTCATATCATATTTTTTGACTCTGCATAATGTGCACTCCTGTACGTGGAAAAAATATGACGCCCATGATGTATGCATGGTAAATTTGACGCAACATGGACAATATGTTGGACATCTCATGTACCTTATTAATTTATTAATATTCATATCATATTTTTTGACTCAGCATCATGTGCACTCCTGTACGTGGAAAAAATATGACGCCCATGATGTATGCGTGGTAAATTTGACGCAACATGGACAATATGTTGGACATCTCATGTACCTTATTAAGTTCTTAATATTCATATCATATTTTTTGACTGTGCATCATGTGCAATGTTATGCGTAAAAAAAAATGACGCACATTGTGTATGCGTGAAAATATGACGCATAACGGGAAAATAAAAACGGCGGCCATATTATGCACGAAGTGATGTAATAGGATATCCTGTTTACTAAATCTGTACTGGGAGTTAACTTTCACTTTCACTTTGCAGTCTCAGATTTATCTAGACTGTGTGGTTGTGTGAAAGGTGTTGTCCTGTGTTTAACTGCTTTTGTGTCCTGTGTACCTTGTATTTTGTGATCCTAGTCTTGTTGCATAATATTGTCTCAGTCTGTTTAGTCTAGTTTTGTCTAATCCTGTTTTTGTTTGTATTGTCTATGGGAGTCTGTTCTGGGTAGCATATTTTTGGGGTTAGTTGGGCTATTTTTCTCTTTTTTCTTTTTCCTTCACAACTCTACCTTTCCCCATTTCCCACTTTTACTTTATTATTTCATTTGTCTATTTTTTTCTGTAAATATGTCAGGTAGGCCTCGCCTTTCCAGGATGGGTGAGGATGAATTGGGGGGATTCATTTGGCTAGTTTGCCATTTCCTCCCACTGATGCTGGAGGCTGGGGGCCGTGTGATACAGGGGTATCACACAGAGGCACGGAAAGTCCGGTGGGGGAAGGTGCGCCATCACCTGGTCCGGGTGTATGGGAGCATGCGCAATGACCATCAATTGAAGCACCGCTGAGCAGATCTGATATCCAGGGAACAGGACCTGCTGGACCACCTGGGAATCAGGATTGGTGGCCATGTTGGTGAGTACAAATCAATTACATGGGAATAATAGAAATCTGTGTGGGGACATGTGATGATAGTTACCCAATCTGCTAGATAAGTAGCTGACTGTGTGTAATGCTAGGGAAACCTAGGCCCATGTTTATACATTTCTATCCCCAATTTTGCGCCACATTTTCACGCAAAAACGGCGGCAACTTACAAAATATATTTGTATTTTGCTAGTTTGCCCCGTCTCTGCGTCAAAAAATGATGCAAATGCTGCGCTACAAAAGTATACATATGTGCCCTAATGTGTATTTGTTGCACAATGTGTAGGAAGACCAATGCTAGCAGTCAGATGGCTCATGTTTTCAACACATACCAGATGCCTGTAGCTGTATGTAATGTAGTGTTGCATTTGTGTCAGACAAGCAGCACGTTAATGCCTCTATTTGTACTCTACAGGTCATATTGGCCAGTGAGTAAGTCATGTAGAAACAACATACCTACATATGTTGACGCCATAGCTAGACAGAAAATTTGAAACCCATGATGATGCTATAAATGTGTGTTGCTTTCACGTCACATGAAGTTAGATATGTTGTCCACACATATGTCACATGTGTGTCTGGTTGCTGTGTGTTGAACATGTCCACCTAGCCTGTTTGATTGTGAGGGGTCATGCAGTCCTCAAGTAACCAGCTTTTGGATGTCTCTCTGGGATGCACATGATGAGATGTATGGAATACATTATTGTTGGGGCATACTAATGGAGGGGTAACTTTGACAACACCTGACTGTCCTGGCCACTGCATGTGTGTAGTAGGGTGTGTAACTGTAGCAGGAGACTCATCCAATGTTAATGTTGAATACAAATTCATCCATGCAGGATGAGCATGTGGGAAAGTGTATCATTACCATGTCATATTCACACAGTGTCATTCTAACTGCAATTATTTGTCAGTTCACCCAGTCTGAGTATATTCTTCCTTTCATGCTTTACAGGTGGACCAGCACCGGACACCGTGGGAGAGGTGTCACATTTTGAGGACCCCGATACCTACAGTGAGTGTGGCCTGAGTGCTATTTTTATTGTTTGCTAGTGATGCATGATGGACTACTGTGTGTTCAAGAGAATTCATGATTTGATTTGCTGGCGCTCATTGGCATTGTTGCTTTATTGGGATATCAAATAGCACTTCTGTTGCTGTAAAGCAATACCTAGCCATCTCTGAGATTTAGGGGCTGTAGGTCATTCCAGTTGGGTCGCAATGGGGAATGGGATGACTCATTTGGAATACACTGGTCAATGTAAGACTTGGTCGGGGACTTGGCATGAACTGAGTCTGCATATCAGACTGACATTCTCCCATATAGCTTTGGCAAATGGCTTTGATGAAAATTGCATCTTCCTAGTTGAGGATGGACTGTGTACACTGTAGGTTGGATGTTCCGGGGGCATGTACTTCCACAAGGTGAACTAGAAGTGTGTGTGACTTGAGTGCAATGGCCTAGGTGTTCTGTCGACTCATGATAATGGGTGTTCTTGCTCCTCTGTGTGTGTTGTAAAACATGCCTCACTGATAGTATGTGATGTTGGCCTAAGTCATAGCATTTTGACATGTGTGGACCTTGGATGTGACAATGTTTGGCTGACTCCAACGTGTTGCTAGCCCTTCATAGGTGTTGTGTGTGAAGGCGCATACTTGTTGAACTTTCTATACACTCCTGGGTGTGCATTGAACATGGGATTGTTGGTTGTTCTTCCCACACCACCCTCAAAGACTGCCATGTTAATGTGAAACAGGGTACCTAGGACTGTAGCAACCAGTATGTTACACGTACTTGCAACCTTTTGCGACTTGAGTTAGAACCTAGGGCCAGATGTAGCAAACTGTTTACAAGTTGCAAATGTCATAAATTGCTCTTTGTGAGTTGCAAACGTCTGTTTGCTATTCAGAAATGTATTTTGTGATTCTGAACATACTTGCAAAATGCTTTTCCAACTCCCAAATAGGAAGGTGTTTTCCCGGACTATTTGCGACTCGCAGTGGTATGCAATTCCATTTGCAACCGAGTACGTGGTCGCAAAGGGAGTTGCAGTTATCATCCACTTGAAGTGGATGGTAACCCACTTGCTAACTGGAAGGGGTCCCAATAGGAACCCTTCCCCTTTCTGAGTGAGCCTTTCCGTGAACTATGTTGTGACAATTGCTGCAACCAATACATTTCTAGTAATGTACAAATAACCCATTGTGCTATTCCACCCAATGCAATTCCAAAGGTAAATATTTGCCTTTTCTCTTCACAGCTGCAAACACGAGTGCCGCAGATCGCCACCATTTTGAGAGGCGTGCCATGAGATACAGGCACATCCTGCAGGTGCAGTGTGGGTACCGGAGGATGGCCCGCAAATTCCATTCGGATCGGGCCTCCGGGGCGTGGTGGGCCACACCACAGGCTCCCCCTACATTGCCACCAACAGCCACCAACACCACATCCACCAGGTCTCCCCAAGTGGCCACAGCAATGTCTGGAACAATAGACCCTGCCTCTTCCTCCAGACCTGGACCCAGCCGTGTTGTGGTAGCAGGACAGTCCAGTGGGCAACCAACTCCTGCCACAACCTCAACCTCCGCCGGCACACAAACAAGCTCAGACCCTCCTGTGGACCCAGCTGCCTTCCTGGCATTAACAAGAAAAATGGACAAGCTCGTCAAGAAGGTGGACAACCTGAGGCAGGATATGGGCTATATTAAAAAGAGGATCCGCTCCATCAGGCGGACACTACGGAGGGCGAACCTGTAGGACTTTTGCCCTGTAGAACGTTTACCCCTCCCCTCTCTCCTCTTTCCTATTTTCTACTGTTAGTTGGGTTTTGGGGATTAGTATTAGGTAAGTATAGGTAATTAGCTTAGTTAGTGTTAGGGAAGAGGGTGGGGGGTCCTTATTCTTTCTATCTTTATTTTTTGTGTGGGTGGGTGGTTTGGCAATGTTGGGATTCCTGTTAAAAAACAAAAAAAAAAAACTTTAAAAAAATTACAAAAAAATATATGTTTGTTTAGGATAGTATAGTATGTGTGTAGGTTAGTAAGTGTTGTCCTGCATGTGTCCTGTCTCATAATGGTGGGTGGGGGGTTGATGTTTAGATCGTTTCGTTACATGTGTAGAGTAAGTTTAGCTTAGGTTAGTTAGGGACAGTTGTGGGTTAGTAGTAGTCAGGTTAGATTAGTGTAGGTTTACCTTTCCCTTAGTTGCCTCTTGTGTTACTCAATAGAAATAAATATATAGTTAACCCTTTACATGATGCGTTAGGTGCTACTTTATCATGGCCTTGACATCAGTGTAGCTGAATGTTTTAGTATGACATTTGTGTCCTATGCTCGCCATCCCCAGGAAATTAAGGTTTAACATGCCAGCTACCCGTGTGCTAACTTGGTAAGTATCCACCATTTGGGAGACCCACCATTGGTAGTGTGCATTGATCACCAAGGTTTTGTGTTGGTATGTATCCTACTTCACAAAGAGTGCTTCCAGACTTGTTATTGTGGGTAAATTGATAGGTCGGACAGCAGTGTGAAGTTCAGGGAGATCTTTGTAGATGAGGAGTTGTTCACACTCTTGTCTTGTTGCTTTCATTGCTGACCTACATCATGTGTGTACTGATTCTGCATGACTTTCCTTCATGGAAGTATACTCCGTAAGGGTGATTGATGCAGTGTAATTTGTTAATGTTTCCTTACATTTTGCGGCATTATTTCCTTTTTTAGTATTGCATGGTGCCTACATTTCTCAGCCACCATTAGTTGTCTAGAATAACTATAGATGGTGCATCATTCTGTCCAACACAGCATGATTGTGTGGGGTTAGTCCCTTCATCAGTTATTTTCCTCAGTATGGTAAGGCTATGATGCAATCCTGGCCACTGCACAGATGTTTCAGAATACATGAAATCAGGACAGTAGTATTGAGAATCTACATGGTTGCCACACAGGCACTTTGGAGTTAGGTACTGCACAGTTGAAGTGTGAAATAACACAGAGACATAATAGGTGTGCAAGTGCTATTTATTTATAGGTGCTGTAGTGCAAAATGTCCATTCACCATGTTTGCTGAGTCCGTTCTGGTGCATTCTTACATGGTGATCCTACAGAAGGGGTGTGGATGATGCTCCTGACATGCTGGGGTGATGTCACAGACAGTGCAGAGGGACAGGAATTGGCAAATAGTAGGAGAGAGACATTCACTGGCAATGGGGACAAGTCATACAGTGGATTGCCGAACAGTCATTGAGTGTAGTTGTAGTGAGACTGGCATTTGATAAAACGTAGGACCTTGGTCAAAGTAGGCCATGGTGCAGGGACTAGTGCTTCCGGGTACTCTTCCGTGTGAATGTTATCTGTTCCATGCCTTCTTCTTCTGATGTGTGTGTTGCCTGGTTTGTCCTTGTTGTTGTTGGTTGTGAAGGGGCAACACACACCTCAGTGTTAGAAGACATGGAGGCAGACATCCCGGGGGCTGCTCCCTGTGGAGTTATGAAGGGCAGTACTGCAGCAAGGAGGGCCTGCTGGTTTTTGAGAATGGCAGCCACATCACGATGGTAGGCAGCCAGGTCGGCCCTGAGGGGTTCTATGTTGCATTCGTGCACACGTTGACTGGATTGCAGTTGTAGTTGTTGTGTCAACTGTATGACAGCTGTGCAGATTTCCTTCTGTGTTTTGACAAGTTCCTGCAAGAGAGATGTTCGGCCTTGCATAGCAGCTGCCTGATCAGCAGAAGACATCATGCACGAACGCACCCCCTCAAGGCTGGCTGCCATAGTTTGCATCCCCACCCGCACCTCCTTGGCCAGCTCCCGCTGTACCCCAACGACGGTTCTTTCGAAGCTGGTGCCAGTGTCATCAGAGTCCTCAGCTGTGTTGGAGCTGGCAGGTCTTACAATTGGGGTGGCGGGTGGTTCTCCTGTGGTGGCTGCTTCTTCTGTGCTCCTCCTTGTGACTGAAGGTGGGGTTTGGAGGCTTTCAAGGACCATTTGGATGGTCTCCTGTGGGATGTTTATGGGCTCGTCATCCATGTCATCAGGGAAATCAGGGACAGGCATATCGGCAGGAGATCCATGTTCCTCTGCAATGAAACAGGGTACAATTAGTGTGTCTGTGTTGTGACAATTTTGCACTAAGATACAAGCCTTTGGATGCCTTAACTTTGTGCTCTGTGTTTGTCTTGGTATCTGCTGTCCTTCATAGGGCATTGTTGTAGGCCTATGGCCCACCTGTGTGTCACATGTATGATATGGAGCTATCAGACTTGTCTGCCTGATCGCCTCTAGGTGTTGCTTTGTAAATATTTAGGAATAGGCATGTTTTTGTCCTACTCCTCCCTCCGTGTTTAACTATTCTTATGGAGGGACATTTTGTTGGGTGGGCTCTCATTATCCTACATGAGATTACTGGCTTTCTAGGCAGCAGGATAGCTAATGGTGTGGGGGACTAAGTCTGACACACTTGTAATTAACTCTGTCACCCTGATTCTTTCTTTTTGCTCTGGCTAACTAGCAGTGCCTCTGGTCTCCCACAGCAAAGGAATGTTTAGACATCCGAGCGCATGACATCTTTGGAACTTCTCAGGGAAGTGGTGGTCACTCTGATCCTACACAATTCTCTCTTTTCCAGTATGTTCTCATACACAAATGACAAAGACAGTATTTGTTTAATATGATGATTTCATTGTACAACTGACTTGTAGATATTTAGGTGTGAGCCACAATAACCCAAACAATACAAACTGTTAGAATTGAAATAGTCAGCAGGAGAGTAATACATTAGTGCAAAGCTATCATGGTGCCTAACTGTTTCTACTCTCCCTCTGCTTGTTCTATTTATAGCACAGCATGTTAAGCTTGGAGCTTGCCTGTCTGAATCACTGGGGAGACATCATCCCTCATATCAGAGCAATGGGCTGTGATCTGGTTCTGCATCTGCAGCAAGGCAGGCAGCGTCTAGTTCTCTGTTTGGAAACTCCCTCTTGCGTGTCTTGGGACAAGGAAGTGATTTTATAAGTAATATGTCATCGTGATGACAAAGTGTCCCTACGCAGGAATGCCAAATCTTAACCCCTACCACATCTATCGGCAATGTACCAGACTGTATCCTTGACTGGGGCACAGAGTGAATATGTTCTGGCAAACTCCAGTGCTGAAGTAGACAAAACAGTGTGATTTGACTAATTAACAACACCGCAGGACTGGCTATTTGCTACATTAACTGATAGGAAGGGCAATGATAATCATTTAGTGCAAAGTGCTCTGAGGCTCTTAGATGTGAGCAAATGAGTAAAAGTACATTCAGGGCAAGGTGCACAAAGGCCTAAAGCCTGAAGGTAATGCGCAAAGTATACGTTACACTTACCACACTACACTTTGGCTGTGGGTGTTGTGAATGCCCTGGCAGCACACTTGCCTCTCAGGACCTGCCCCAAACACTTTTTATTCACATTGCCCGAAATGTACATGTGACGTGGCATATCCTATGCATGGCAATGTTAGGATGTGGTATGGATGTAAACATTGTTGATGTTGGGTAATGTGTGTTTAATTGGATTGGCCTGTTTATCGTATGTAGGTCCTATTTGGTTGTCAGACTTTGCAGGTGTGTTTCAGTGACCAGTTGCCTGTGTCCCCTCCTCAATGTTGTTGTCTGAGCAGTATGACATTAGTGATGTTGCCTTGTTAGCCAGGCACGTGAGGGACCCTGACGTATGCAGCATGTGTGTGTCCTTAGTGCTGTGTGGCTCTGTTTACTTTGCCTTATGTATGTGTCAGGTATGGACATTCGGCATTTGAGTGTACTGGTGCCTTTGTCTTATTTCTATGAATAGTTGCAGATGTCATCCTCACCCCCTAATTTAGGTATGTATGTTCCATGGGGAGGTTCCTGCCATTTGGTACTATAGCTGCACAGAGATGAGAGGTGTTATTGTCAACTGTTGTGGCAGTTACATTGCAGTTGTTGTTTTGGCTACTGCATTACTGATAGGGACCTAGTTGATGTAGGATAGATTTTGCAAGACAAGTGCCTGGATGTGAGTTTGACGTAGTGGCCTTCCCACCTGTCGCTGCTTTCCCTTGGCTCTATTGTTGTACTTACAGGATGGCCCCATGGGACTGTTGTTGGTGCTGTATTTTGTCGTGCCCCAGATTCAGTCTGTGCTGGCCATGCCCCCTGCCGTGCCCCTTTACCCATGCCACTTCATATATGTGCTGACTTACATGCATTGTGTAGTAGGTATTTCCCCCCCTGTTACAGTCCCCATTATTGCATATTAATTCCCCATGCGACTTACCCTGCATGTGTCGTGGTAGTCTGCGCTGTCCTGTCCTTGAATCCCTGTGACGATCTCCTCCGGGATGACGGCTGCGACCATCTCCTCCACGTGGTCCAGGGTCTCCTGTTGTGCTGGACTCCCCCCTCCAGTCTGCATTGCTGCCTTCCTGTTCCTGGCCATTTTTTCTTTTGTCCTACGTTTGCAGTCATGCCAGCGTTTCTTACACTCGGTGACTGTGCGGCGTTCTTCAGCCACACTGTTGATCTTGTCCACAATTTGTTTCCATATGGCCTCTCTCCTACTGAGTGGCAATTTAGAGGTGATGAACAGTTGGTGCTGGTGTTCCGTCACCTCTTTCACCAGGATTTCCTGCTCCTCTTCACTGAAGCGACACTTTCTTTTTTTTCTAAAAATGTCCTGGTTCCGGTATGGATCCTCCTGGCTGGTTCCTGGTCTGCTGTCATCCTCCTGGGGTCTGTAGTGGCATCTGGGATCCATTTTGGCTCTCCTCTGCTGAAAGGGCAGTTTTCGCGCTAAAATTTGACACAATAGCGTTAAAAAAAAACAACGCTTTCCGGGTTGCGCTGTCGTAAATCGACCCACAGTGATTTGCGTCGCGTTAACGTTGGTTTCCTTTACGACGTAACGCCGCTGTGTGCGTCACGAAATAATGACTCCCACCTGTTGGTTGCGCCGCCGTACGTCAAAGTATAAATTTGACGCCCGCATGGCGCTTCGAAATGGCGTTAGCCGGCGCTAATTTTTTTGGCGCAAAACTGCGTTAGCGCAGTTTTGCGTCAAAAAGTATAAATATGGCCCAAGATGCTAGAGATCACCTCCAAAGACTGGAGACATTCTCTCCAGGTTGGGCTTGAATCCCTTGGCACTGGCACCAGACTGCCCTGCATGCATAGATGAGACTGCAAGGAGATTATGTCAAACAAGGGAGAGTATGCTTTTTGCTGCATCCCTTTCAAGAGCTATATCAATAGACACTCTTCTCACACTCAGCAAGTAGTTCACATTGTAAGCTCCTCTCATTTTGCAGGAAGAGTGAGCAACAATCTGCAGGTTAAAAAATAAGCAGCCATTTGCATAAGACAGAAGAAACTTTTAAAGGCATCCTTGATTGCTCACATTCTGAGCTCCAGCACGGTTATATTAGGGGTGCTGCTGCAATCCTGGCCCCATATTTCCAGCATCTATGAGGGACAAGAAAGGGGCAATAAACTTTGGGGTGCTGGTGCAGGAGAGGAAGTGGGGATGGCAGCTAATATGGGGAGGCAGATAGTGGGGAGACAGGGGGTGTGGCAGGTGCAGTGTCACTGGGGGGCCACTGCACTCTAACTGTGGCTCTTGTTATTGCTTGCATTATGCTCCAGCGTCCTGGTGGAAGGTACAGGAGAGAGGGTGTGGGCTTCCTGTGATAGTCGGGGCGTGACAGAAGATTACACAGCTGTGGATGGACACAGAGGGTGAGACATCTGCTGGCATAAGGGAATGGGTGAGATACCTGCAGCATTCACTGGTGGGAGGAAAAGAGAGGTCCTCACATTCACATAGATTTAGGGAGCAGTGTGTTAAACTGTGCCAAGGAGCTCCTTGAAGGGGATGGCCTGTAGTTATTTGCTGAAAGAGCAGAGGAATGAGCCTGGTGTGTCATGACTGAGGTGAATTCAGGACCACTGAGGTGAAGCAGGAACACCTCAGGCACCAGGCCATCTCCATCTTGTGCGCTGTGGTTCCCAGCTTAGAAAGACTACACCTACAAGTCTTGTGTGGGCCTCTTCCTCATTTGGCACAGAGGGGTACAACAAATGCTGGGAGTAAGGGGCATTTTAATAAAAAGTGGCACACCATGGCGGTAGTTGGGAACCAGCATCAGAATTTTTTACGCTAGTTTGACGATAATCCTGCAGAGCACCCAGTAGCCCACTGTAAACAGAGCTGGCGATGAAAGTACAGAAACAAATCATACAAAGAAATCTCTTAGATTTCTTTGCACCAGTTTTTCGGCCCCCCTAATGTGGGAACACCCCCTTGCATACATTATGCCTGGCGCAGGCTTCATGTACTAGTGCAAAGGGTTACAAAGTGGCGCAATGCATGCATTGCACCACTTTGTAAATATAGCACGGCGTTTTTGGCGATCTACTATAAAGAAATGACACTAATATGTTGTTAGAATGGCGCTAGGCCCTCATAACTCTGGGTCGGCTAGACGGCAGTGCTATCAGTGCAGCCACATCAGGCACTGGGCAAGCGCTGGGTTTAGAAATAACTCGTAGGTTTAGAAGCATCTGCTGCAAAGTTCCTTGTGTGTCCATCAGTTTTCCATCAGTTTTCAGGAAAAAAAGAAAAATGTCAAGATAAATCAGGTGTTTGGCGGTCCTGCTAGAGATGGCGTTTTAGCTCATAATGAAGTATCACAAAGGGTTAACGTGCCTCCAGCAAAGAACATGTACCATGCAGAACACTAAGCTATATTTTATGTGGATAGTTCAGTGGGTTACTGCCTTTGTCACAGAGATTATTTTGTTGCTTGCAGTTCATAAGTGGCAATCATAATCTAGCACAGTGACCTATGACCTGTCATCAAAGAGCTGAATGCACACTGCAGGTATAGGTTACAATGTTATGTTTCCCCAGGCTTATGGTTTGTTTGGGTCAAAATACATTCATATTAGTAAAGCTAGCCACAACCAATGTTGTACATTTTAAATCCTGAGTTTGTGTTTCTCCAGACCGAACACTCTTAAAATATACCACCTACGACTATGGATAACATGCAGTTCCTACATCTTGTAATCCGCAGTGTCGTAAGCAGCATTTCAGGTAAACTGATTTACACATGTGATTCATTGTCTCTGTATAAAGTGTGGGTGATGTAAAGTGCTCTGACACCCGACATTAACAGGAGTGGCGCTATAAGACAATTGTAATGCATTTGCATGAAGGGCTACAGAGAGATGAGGGACACTGTTAGATGAGGGAATCTTTGGAGAAAGAGGTCATGGGGGGTTGAGGAGGGGCCGAAAAAATAAATTGTCGCACTGGGCATCACCAGAGCTAAAGCTGACCCTGCCCTGAACTGATGCAGTGGTATCAGGTTAGCCAATCTCAACTCTTGAGGGTCGGCGTGATCCTCTCAGTCAACCAAAGGCTTTAAACGGCTTGGAATTTAGTCAGAGAGTCTAGAGCGGTGCCAAGGACGCCAGCCAGGTGAGCTCCCTCGTCCAACGAGGCTAGCGCCTGGACAGGGGTTTTAAAGCCCGAGAGCACATATCATGACACTAAAGCCAATTAATACATTTTTAAACTGTAGTTGAGTTTAAAGGCTCAGAAGACAGTGATTTTGGGAGTATAAATGTTCTTTGTGCTTTTCACATAGCATACAAAACATAGCTTGCTGTCTCAATTTCATTAATTTCTGACATTCGTGAAGAGAAAATCCTAAATTCCGGGCATCATTGCAATTAAAAACTCTCAGAAGACAGGTTGAACATTTGGCCTGGAAGCTTTTATACAGAAACAAATATATCAAGGTGAAATACCGTCTGAAAAAGATCTAAAAAGAAGATTAGGAATGAGGTAGAAAGGAACACTGCACCAGTTAGGTAGTACGTAAAGCTGCACTAGTGCTTAATTTGTAAAAAACATAAGTGCCAGGGCCCTTGTCAGCAGGCCACTGCGGCTTGTGCAAACCATTGCCCCAGCCATGCTGCCAACTACTGAACATTACATGCCTACAAGCGTGGCAATTCAGACTATTGCAGGCCCCCACAGCTGTGGGTGGGGCAGCCGGTACTCATCACTTTTAATGTATATTGCATTAATAAACAACTATTGCTGTGCTGATCTCGAAAGTAGGCAAACAGCGCCGCGATGTGGCAGACTGTCAAAAGTGCCGGGGCCTTTGTCAGGAGGCCTCTCACTGCACCTTGTTCATCCCATCGCCCTGCCAGCACTCCCAGTGATCATACAAACACAAGTACTAACCATCACACTCCTGCAGGTACGACAATTCGGAATATTCCCAGCCCCCAAAGCTTGGGGGGCAGGCATTACTCATTTTCTGTGTATATTGAATGAATAAACTATTGCTGTGTTCATCTCAAAAGCAGATAAAAGCCCCACCATATGCTCGTCTGTCAAAAGTGCCAGTGATGACAATTAGGTGGCGGTGCCCAGCACCTGAAACCCTGGCTCAAATTAAGCACTGAGGCTGCCCCAATCAAGGAAATAAAGTGCAAACGAAAATACAAAATAGTTTGCTTCGCCACTTATTTCCTCTTGCATCAATGACCTGCAATGATCAGTTAACTAAGTCATTTATTCTGAATATTCAATTAATGTAGCTTGTTTTCTTGTAGATGTCCCACATTACTCAGGACCTGACTTAGAACTCGGCTGACGGGTTACTCCTT